>NW_024104294.1:1447173-1760454 GCF_003945595.2 Pipra filicauda
GGAATGTTACCTACAGAGAAGTATCAAATACAAAACCTTTCTTTAGAATCCAGATGTGACCAGAGTACCGAATACACTCCCAAATCTGTCTCTGGTATGTCGCTGCACTGCATGTTCGTGTTTCCTGGCAGAAACACACCTCAAAGTCGCCAGTAACTTTGAGAGCCATAGAAGAAATTGAGGTGTTTATTTGCATCTCTGATGTATTAAGTGTTATCGAGAAAGGAAAGTGCAAAACTTGCACTAGTTGAGAAATAAGAACCAAAAATTTCTCTTCTGAGTTAATCAGGAGAAAGCAGGAAGACGTAAAAGTCTTTTCATTCTTTTGGGAATCTTTTCATTAACAGAAAAGCAACCAGACGGGAGTCTCTAGAGAGAATTTTCTCGACCCTCTGATTAAGGAGTTCAACTGGCAGTAGGAAAACTAATATGTTTGTTTCATAAGGTCATGAACTATTTCATGATTTCCAGCTGAAATAGTTAGGTGGTCTATTATGACCTGTTTCTAAAAGTCTAAGAGAAAAACAGCTACAAGAGAAAGGATTAGTTTAATAAAGATGAAATACAGGGGGGAGATGATTTGTTTTTCAAGGTAGTTTTTTTCTTCTTTTGTTGAGGTACTAACAGAAATACAAGAAATTATGTCCAAGTTCCATTAAAGAGCTCAGGTCACAAATAAGACTAAAAAAGAAAGAGTTTTAAATATTTAGATTAAATCTCTATATATCGACAACTTCAAAACAAAGAAAATTGTCTTTTGTAGAGACCAGCAGTAATGCAGTCCTGTGTGTTCCACAGTGAAGAAAGACTCTCTAACCCAGAAGTGTCAGGTGGCTCGAGTACTATGCTCCTGTGTGTGGGCAGAACCTCCAGCCCTCAGCTGCAGGAGGGAAAAGGACCAAGACTCACCAGGGCAGTCAGACACCACGTGGCAGCCCACACACAACCACTGCGGACTTCCCATTTGTTCAAAAGCACAGGCCACAAAACCTACCGGCCGTTTCTTCTGATTTCGGATTGAGCAGCATCAACTTCCTTTCCCAGTACTGACTTTACCCAGCCTTCTCCCTACACATAGGGAAGCCTTAACAAAACAAAAGAACACATGGAAGTTCCATAGCTAAGATCAGTGCAGAGACTGTCTTTCATACGAGTCATCTTCTGCAAATAATTTAATTCGCTGGCTTTCGTGTTTCAGACCCTTGGGTAACTCCTATCCCCAAAAACTAGCAACAGATGCAGGATCCTCACCCAAATCTGAGCTGAAAACACTCCTCGGTACTGCTCCCTAGACCAGCTGCAGGCCACTGTGGTCCATGTGTGGCTAACAGGGTGAGGGCCACTGCGCTCTTCAGCAGTGCACTGAGAAGCACACAGTCACCTAAAATTAAAGGCAGAGGAACTGGCCTCGGAGAAAAGACACAGGCAAGCAATGCTTAAAAAAAAAAATCCTCTCCTGCAACATCTATTTTTGGCTGTGTCCTCTTGTAGATTATTTTGCAAACATATTTGATATCCTAATGGCATAAGGTAATTGAAAGGACATGTTTGCTTGAAGAATCTGACCTTGTTCATGGACTTTCGTTCCAGTCAGAACAAAGAATTCCACTAAGCTTACTGAAGAAAAATAGTGGAAAAGACTTTCATGACTTTTCAACCGAGACAGAATTGAAATCACTGGAAATTTAGGAAAATATTTTAGGTGTTGTTTTTTAGAATTTCACATGCTTACAAAGCCTCACTCAATGGAAAAAATTAAAGGGCAATCAATACTTTAAATAATCCTATAAAAATAGAACACATATGTTTTTATGGTGAAGAGTTTCTCCTCAATTTATCCCCCAAATTCCTTCAAATAAAGTGACTGGCATGTGTTCAACACATGGGTCAGCACTGGCAGAAGAACATATGTTGGTGATTTGATAGCTAGCCAGATGTTTGTGGAGAAATAGCTCTAGGTAATCCTAAGGGAAAGCACATGAAACCCATTAGCACTAATAAATCAAAACACCAATTTTTCTCCTGAAATTCCTGCCTTAGAAAATATCCAAAGGTAAGTTTTTTCCAATCCCATTGAATACAGAGATTTTGCAGGACGAGCCTCTGTTGCACCAATGAAGATCAAAGGCCAAAGCAATGAAATTTCTTATGTGCAGAAAGTTGCACAGTCCTTGATCAAAATAAAGTCACCCTGACACTGTAGTTCAACATTCCCACACATATCCAGACACCTTCTGAGATGAGCAGGGTTCACAAGATCCCAGAATTTGCTTAAATTCATAAAGTTGTATAGTTGCAATCCCGTCCTTGCTTATTCATCCCCTGACTTTGAGGTGAGACTGACTGGCCTGTAGTTCCTTGGGTCTTCCTTTTTTTCCATTTTGAAAATGAGGGTCGTGTTTCTCCTTTTCCAGTCAGCAGGAACTTCAACCAGACTGCCATGACTTCTCCAATATGATGGACACTGGCTTAGCCACTACATGTGCCAGTTCCCTCAGGACCCATGGATGCACTGCGACAGAGTTAGGAGTAGATTTTTGTGGGAATGCATTAGCTTTCTTCTCCTACCTTCTCATGTCATGTTATGACTGTATTGTTTTCTCTACTGGTTAAAGGTATTTCACGAATTACAACATATACTTACGTTTTTTTGGTTAAATTACGTGGGTCATTAGAACTCAATTGTAGAAATATTATACTTGGAATTGAGGGTCAAAGCATCCATCACATCTGTCACACTGAAGTTTTAATAAGCAATTGTTAAAACCCCTTATATACAAGCAGCTTTTACAGTTCTGGTAAAAGTTGTGCAATCTTTTACTCCGCAACTTAATGAAAAATAAAAGTTGCAGATAAATCAAACTCTAATGAAAGTAAATTAGCCATTCTGCTCCAGCAGAATTCCAACACAAATGAGCACACTGAGATTGACTGCAGCAATATAATGCAGTGCTCTCCTGAATTCCAATTCAGGGCTCCCCTTTCCAGGGAGCTTTACAGGAAGTTCATCAAACAAGTATTCGGAACTAAAGCACCAAAACTATGATCTACACAAATGGTATCATGAGCTCTAACAAGCTCCAGCCAAGTCAGGAGTCTTTCTTAGGCAAGAGGGAGTCTCATGACAGTCCTGGCTTTTTAACAGCACATTTTTTTAACACACCAAAGCCAGTCAGCTGCTTTTATTCTCTCAGAAGACAGAAAGTTTAATTCTCAACAGAGAGCTCCACACCATGGTCACTTGTTCATCTATCCTACAAACTCAGCTGACTTTAATCACTGAGTGCTGTCCTAAATTTGTATCATTCATATTATATTAAGAACACTTAACATAATAGAGGGAGTAAACAGACTCTTAACTAAAAGGCAAAGTTTGTGAAGAATTTCTCTCTTAAAATGCTTATCTTCATTTCAAGGTCACATGAAATCAATAAAAATAAATCAATTTTTGTACCCTACCCATTTAGGTATTACATAGTCAGAATAAAAAAGTAAAGATGAAGTTTTAAAAAGGGGAAGGTGAGGGGAGAATCACCATGAAATATTCTGACAACAACTTTGTTGGTTTTGTTTCAGGAGAAAGTTCAAGATTCAGCCACTTTCATGAGCAAGTAAATTCTCCACTTTTTTTCTGTCTCTTTAAATTTATTATAATAGACACCTCCCACTGGGTAAGTTCTACTCTCTGAAGCCCTAGAACTGACTGCTTATTTTAAGAAAGACCCTTTGACGTGAAACTTTATCTGTATAACCCTGTAATGGGATCAAGCCCTTCAGAAGCACTGAAAGAAACCGAGAGAGGAACAGAACCACCACCCAACCAAAGTAGGAAAATGACTGGTAGACTGCAAATGAGAGGGGAACAGATAACACAGAAGAAATTCTGAGCCCTGAAGGAAAAAAACACATTTCTGCATTTCAGACCCAGTTCAAAAAAGCACTTTGGCATATAGGAGGTTTATCTTAGTTCTGCAATACTGTTCTTGATCCACAAGATCCCCACAGAACTTCAGTGCTCACTTAAGTTTTCTGCCAAGAAAGTGGATTTGTGGAACAGGGCCTTAAACTTCACAAAATCATTTGAATTCTGTAAGGCCATTTCAGTTCCTTTTGACAAATCTCCTGCCTTCTTGTTCCACAAAGGTCAAATTGTGGAAGAGTTTTCTCTTGTCTTCCAGATCGATCTTGTATAATGAAATTCCTCATAAGACTGGGAAAAAAAATGTTGACTTGATTAATCTATTCTGGGAAATGTTATGGACCAGCTCCCTGTGAATAGAAGAGACTGTTTCAGCGGGAAGGGAGCTGCAATAACCACATCTAGTCTGACTGCCTGATCCATTCAGGGTTGATCAGATTAAAGCATCTTGGTTAGGGCATTGTCCAAATGCCTCAATCCATGACAGCCTTGGGGCATCAATCACCCCCTGGAGGAAGCCTGTTCCAGGGTCTGACCACCCTCTTGGTAAAGAAATGGTTCCTAATGCCCAGTCTAGACCTTGCCTGGCACAGCTTTGAGCCAATATTGTGCTTTGACCAAAAATCGTCCCATCTTGTAGAAGTATCATGCCCTGATGCTTCCCCCCCCCCCCCCCCTAATGTAGGGAAGCTCTGTAAGAACCAAGAGTTTCCCAATTCAAAGCATCCCTGAAATGGAAACTCAGTGATGCTGAAAACCCTGCACTGTAATTTAGGGAGGCACAGCCAGAGACAACCCACCAAACACACACAGAGCAAGAGACACAAACCATTAAAATAAAAGGGGCATCAGGTTGAAGGGGTTTCCAAATTTAGAAGACATAAAACTTGAGGACTGGTTTTCAATCTATTCTTCAAAGAAAAGGTATGGGAGATCTGCAGCTTGGGGAATTTCAACATATTGAAGGAAGCAGAGGGCTCAGCATGGCAAAGGAAGCCCTGGAACTGATTCTGAGCAGATTAAATCTGTATTTACAAGCATTTACAAGTATTTACAAGCATTACAAAATTTTAATTTGTTTAATATACTTTAGGCAATGCTGGATCTTAAAGCACGTTCAGGAACATTCTAAATATAATGCTCAGTTTCTGAGAATTTATTTCCCAGTCATGATCACACCTCACAGATACCATACAAAAGCCAAGCAGTCTGTTATGCTGGCCAAGACAAACATCCATCTACACCTTCCTAGGCCTGATATTACAGTGGGCCCTGGAGGAATGCAAAAGTGTATACCCATTGGTCCTCAAAATCTGACATTTGAGTTTGCTGAAAGCTGCTTAAATATCACAGAAATATCCAGGGAACACTCAGAAATTATTTATGGATCTTGTGGTTAACTGGGATGGGATGGCATGGACTTTTGGGACATGAAGGAACCGCCACACAGGAAGAAACAGAGATGGATCCAATCCCAGGTCTGATAGCAAGGAATAGTTACCATCAGCTTATGAAGACCTGCAGTTGACAGCCCCAGGGTATGGAATAACATGCCCAGGGGACCTGCCCAATCTCTCACAGTCTTTCCTGGCTTTAATATACCACAAGAATTTCTTATTGTTTGTTTTTATGTCTTTGATTCTTTGCTCTTCAAATTCCATTTCTGGCCCTTCAGTTCCCTTTTCACAATGCCCACTGTAGGCTGTGTCCCCGTCTCTAGCATTCCCTAGTGTTGGATTTCCAGTTTCTGACAGCTACTTCTTTTGCTCAAATAACCTCCTGAACTTTGTGTTTAAGCATATGGATTCATTTGCCTTTCAGCTCCTTTTCTCAAATTTTGCTATTCCCATTTGCAGTGACAGGCTGTGGTGTGCTTAAGTAGCTACTATGCCTAAACTAAGATTTTAATTTCTATACTTAATCACAGCCATACATTTAAACAATGTTTACGTTGTTCTAGTAATCAAGAGGGGATCCCAAGAATGTTGGTCATTATGTTCTCCCACCTCTATAAAAGCCATGTTGAACTTAAACTGTAAATCTGTACTGTGAGCATGAGACAACTTGCACATTGAAATTGAAACCTACGTAAACCAGATCCAGTCTTAGCTAACTGAAGCAATTACGGTAGCAAGTAATATTGGGACCTCAATCAAATATAGCAGTGGCATCTATCAAGTCTGTCCCTATCACAGGGATAAACAGTGGGTTGTTTTAGCTACATTTATTTGTGCAAAAGTTCAAATAGCAAAACTCTCTAAGAGCTCTAGGCTCAGAAAACTGCAGTATCTCTGGAAATACTAGTTATTGACATTTCTGGGCAAGATTTGCCACTGAGATCTTAAAAGTTTGCATGTAAATGACAAATATAACTTTAAAAAAACTTCCCACGTCCTGAGAGGCTGGCATACATCCCAGCCCAGAGTACTGGAAGCATCTGGGACTTGCTTCCCATTTCAACTAACCTGAAAAACCAAAGTTAAAATTACAGACCAATTTCCTCGCTACAAAAAACATCCCATTTCTTTCAGTGGACAGTACTCTGAGTTTTCCTTTATTTTTAATGCAGCCTTAGTCCCCTACCACCAGCTTCCTGACAGGTGAGATATTTTTCTACTGACAGGCTATCAATTAACCTGCTGCCACAAAAGCATAACAAAGAGTAAAACAAAATGTGAAAGATGAAAGATTCATCAGAGGTATCACAGAGAAATCTAGAAACAGCATCGCTTCAATTAAGGTTCTTTTCCCTATGGTCATATAGTCTCTCCTGTACAAAAGCAGTGTTGTTCAGTTATTACTTCAATCTCAGGGTTTAATTTCCTCTTCAGCACTTGAGATGCAAGTAGGAAGGAAAGCAGAAAATGAAAAATGGAAATCAGAAGTCACTACACAGATGTGGTACTTCATCTTAGCTGATGAAGTAGGAGCAACAAAAGCTTCAGCTCCTCTGCCCCCTCTCCCAAGTGAAACTGGGCCTGTTTTAAAAACCCTGTTAATTTTTTCCCCTCAGAAAACTGAGCGTTGGTGTTGGCTTTTGTTCACTTATTTTAATTTCTCCCTAACATGTTCTGCCTCCTCAATGATAATTAAAGCTCAAAGCAGTTCATAAGCTTTCAACAGAAGTTATTTGGGCTTTGCAAACACATTTATAAACATCTTCAGCAGAAAACAACACTTTCACATGTTGATTCAAACGCTGCTGTTCATTGAAAAGATATTTTGACAGAAAACCTTAACACAATTAATCTCCTTCCATACACTTTCCCATTTCTGGAAACTACTTTCTTCTACACAAAGCCTGCCACCCAAATAGCACAAATTCCAAACACAGGGGTGGCACTGCCTGCTGTCCCACGGTACCTGTGTTCAGTAAATGGATCCAGTCCTGTATCCAGTCCTGTGTCACCAGGGAACTTGCACATCACCTGCTCAAAGCTCCAAGCCTCTCCTTTCCTACAGACCAACAACAAGGCCCCAGGCAGGATAGTGCACACTGGTTATGGGATGTTTGCTTTTATTTCACCTACCTCTAACCACCACACTTCACAAATTAAACCTGCAGATAAGAATAACCTAAGACATTCTCAATAAGCATCTCTCTGTACAAATTAAAGTCACTGACCCAGTCACTGAGTTTGAAGTCACTGAGCCAGTCTGACAGATGCCAGAAAAGTATATATATTTATATATGTAAGTTGAAATTCCTTGGTGAAAATAGTTGGCTTTCTGTGTGCTACCTGGCAGGTTTAAAGCACCGACCATTCAAACCACAAATTAAGGACTCTAAAGTTGTAGTTCCACACTCCCTCTCGTGAATCTCAGAAACATACACCTGCTTGAGTGAAATCAGCCTGGCTTACATCAGCCTAAACCCAAATGGCTTATTTTGTATAGAAGAGGCACTGACACAGGGACTACATCCATGGCAAAGTTCCCCTGGAGAAGGGGTAAGGCACATGCAAACTCCACACAATGCAGGAGACAGCCAGCAAAGCCCCCAGACTAATAAATTTTGACTAGAAATGGGCCAAGATTTCTGGATGGCCCTAATGATGCAGCTGTCAGATTACACCAGCAACAGACACTGTATTAAACTGCTGCCCCCCAGCCTGTCCCCTGCTCTCTTGCAGAAAATCTGAGACACAAGAGGAAAGTAAACCTCTCCTGCGCAGCAAACACGTTCCAAGAACGTGGTGGGATTTCTACCTCTTAAAACAGCACAATCCAAAATTCCCCAGACACATCTGGCTACAGCAGCAGTTTCTTCAGAGCCACAGAAAACTTGACTGAGGGCAAGAGAGGAGAATCGATGAACCAGCTTCAGGAGTCCAAAAAGCCTAAATAAGAAAAAGTCTATTATCAGATGCCTTCAAGTTCACTACTCAGAAACCTACACCTGCACTAGAGAATTGTCAGGAGTGAGAAAAGCTTAAAAATTACCAAGTTAATGAGACACAACTGCCATTTACAAGCTTCTACTAATCCCAGGAGTTTAATCCCAGTGGTGCTCAGCCAGTTTTTACTTAATGCACAGCCAGTCATTCATTCCCAACTGAAATTAGTCAAGCTCTTGTGAATAACAATTGACTAAAAAATTTATGACTTAAAGAATTGGCCCCAGGATGTCAATTCACTGTCATGAAAATAAAAACTGGGCCCTGGATGCACACAATGCTTATTGGTACTACTAGGAGTTACTTGCTGTTGAATAGGCACACAAATGCAGGATTTTTTTAATACTTTTTTTTAACTTGTTTTTAAGCTATGATGAAAATCACAGAATCATAAAATATGCTGAGTCAGAAGAGAACCATCAAGATCGAGTCCAACTGCTGGCCCCATTAGAGAAATTATCTTTGCAAAACTACAAGAAGGCAGCAACATCACCATATTCATTTGTCAAAGATAAAACATACTTTTTAGCTTGCTTCATTTGTTTAAATCATATAGAAACACATATATATTTTAAAGGTACCTTGGGTTTGAGGGAAACTAAATATTTTGACGGGTTAACCAGTCAAAAAACCTGCAGTCTTAGACTAAAAAAAAATGTCCTAAAGTACTAAGACTTACAAGCACTTTAAACTGAAGTATTAATATTTCATTAACTGGTGTGTTTTTCCCACTAGAGAACTAGAGAAAACCAGGGAGTGAGAATGCCTTCTCAGCACCCTCAAAAAAAAAAGAATAAAGGAAAATAACACTAAAGCACCTCCCACAAAAGAACTTCAGTTCTCATGGAAGTACATACAGATTTCACTAATATCTAAAAAATGTACATAATCTATAATTTTCATGGTTTTCTGTTAGAGGAAGCCCAGATGCCATACTTTAAAATGGTAACTAAAAGGCTATGTTCTAATTAAGGTGAATATTGGCCATCTGTTATGTAACCAAAGGCCCGATTAGAAGAATGATGTCTAATTTGATCAGCCTCAACTGACCAGGTTAATCCATGAATGGGTCCAAACAAATGTATAATCTTTTCTAATCACTACTGAATTAGTTGGACTAATCCAATTGGATGTATATAGTGTTCTTATACCACCATATTTATTTCAAGTGTTCCACCCTTTCTTTTCCCCTTTACAATCTGTTTTACTTTAAGGCTTTGAATGGTTTTAGAATTTTATTATGAAACCAAAAAAGCAATCTGGTGAGTAAACACAGCGTTTTACAGGAGATAATTCTTTGGCACAGAACACTCATTTCCTCTTTGGTCCTCCATGGAAGAGTGCTAGAATGTCACTATGGAAAACAATAATGGTTCTGGTGGAAGAGCCTTGACAATGTATGCTGACTTTAATTTTGCATCAAAACATCTCTGAGAAAGGAAGACCAACTACAATTAATCATCTCTCCCAGCTATAGATTTTTAAAACTGTACAGTGGACATCCTCACATTACCTACTGGTATTTGCTGGGTTACTCTCCTCAGGCCACATGGTTTCTCCAATTCCAGGAGGTCTTTAACCCCAAAAAACCCATGAAGAAGAAAAGGACCTTCCTACCATCTGTAGCTGACCTGCTTATGAGTACTGGGAGGAACAACCCACCAATAAAACAATCCACATACACTGCAGGTGACTCCTGAATTCCCTCAACCAGGTCCACACTGTTTTGTCTGAAGTTGTGTCACAAAGTTATACATGACAAGTCTGGTGAGAAGCAAACGGAATTCATCTCGGTAGACAATTAAGCTGGAAGTGGACATGGCAACAGTTTGCACAGGTGAGGCTGACCGAGCTGGAAAAGGGAATGACGTGGTCCCTGCACTGGCCTGTCTGCTCCCTCGGTGTCCACTATGGGGCAACAAGCAGGAACACAGGGAGCATTAGTGACTGAAGTTCACTCAGCTGACACAAACCGTGTGGTAACTGAAAAGGATTCTATAAACTGGAAACAAAAGTTAGCTGGCAACACTGGATGGGGGGATGCAAGAACTTATTAACACATTGGATAAATTTTCATTTTAATTCCGTATTTACACTTGTGTCTTGCTTTCTTCCTCTCACTTAATGAAGCACATCAAATACAATCCTTCTCTAACTTCACTGTTTTCAGTCTAGGAATTAGATTTTTTCCTTTTCTTACCTTGCATTATCAGTGTGGCAATGAGATTCCCTGCACATTTCACACCCTGACCCTATCACTCTGCTCTCCCTGTTGGGAAGAGGTTTGTCACCATTTATTCATTCACTGCCATTTTGTCTTGCTTTCAGTCGTACAAATGCATAAAATAGCAAAAGCGTTTTATTTCCTGATATCAAAGCAGATGTTTTGACTACAACAAACTTGAAGACTTTGTTGTGTGTAAAGTAAGTGCCAAGAGAAAGGAGCTGCAAACCCTTTGAACAGATGCTATTCTGCAGCTGAATTCAAAGTCTTCAGGAGAATTTAAGAAAGAGAGTTGTCCAGGCGTTTCTGCTGGGATTATTTAAAAGTTAACTAATGGAACCAGGCACTTAATTCTCTTAGGCCCTTTTTAAAAAACTTCACATTTAGTAATTAATCCCATATAGACTTGACTTTTCACAAAGTCTTGTCCTCAGTAAATTAATGGGAGCCAGACTCAATTAGGACAACTGCTTGGCTGTCTGGTAGCATCATTATCCTAAACTCCCAAAGCTGTAATCCAGAATCCAGCTGGAACTGTGTACCCGAACTCCAGGATTCCAGCCTCTTCAGCACGTGGCTCCATCCCAAACTGCCCAGCCCTGTGTGAGGCAAGTCTTTTATCCAGTTCACAGCAGGGACCCCACTGCAGTGACATCTGCCCTACAGCCATCAGAGCTGGCGTGAAACCCCCTTCCCGGCTCCTTGGGACTGCACTACAAACATGCACACTTTGGGACTGGGACCTTTATAGGGCCAGTTCCACCTTAACAAAAACTCTACTGTAGAATTCACTTCTTTTGCTAATTCCCTTCTCAGATTAATAACCTGTTTTGTGACAGTGCATCTGGCAGCCTTCCCAAAACTGAGTCCCGCAGGATCAATTCCACCCCAATATGAAAAATAAACATCTAAACAGTTGGATTATGCCAGAGAAGCATATTCAAATAGCAATGAGATTAGGGCTATGTAGATCCATCCAGCTCCAGGTAAGCAACAGGAATGTAAAGATCTGAGGTAGAGCACGATACATTCCTGTTGTAAAGCTGATAAAACACAGTTCAGATGACATGCAATACTGACAAATTCATGTTCTGGAACTCATTACTGTTTGTATTTCTTGAGTTTGCCAGAATTTATCTGGGCAATCTCAGTACTGTGTTAATACAGTTTATCTGTTTCTACTATAGATCATATACTCCTTAATGGGGTGAAAAACTGAAAGAAGCATTCATTATTAAAAAAACCCACAACCACCTTAGTCAGAGTGCTTCAAAAAGTCATCCCAAATAGATCTTAGACCTCTGCATGACCCATTTCTAACAGATCCACATAACAATAAACCTTTAATTTCCTCCTCAAGCATTTCTCAGCATCATATCACTCTCTCCCATCACACTGACAAGCACAGCAAATCTTTAACAAGTTACCTAAAGGGTTCTACAACTCTTCTTATAAGCTACTTAATAAAAATGTTTCATTCACAAATGTCTAGAGAGCTGCAGGTTGATAGCTTGAAAAAGGGTTAAAAATGCGACTTGGAGTTCCCAAGGGCTTGCAACAGAAGACCAGCATTAGTAGTAATAAAGACCCCAATTTAGCAAACACTTGAGGCAGGTTGTAAATAAAAGTTTTGAAGACAGAAAAATAGTAGTTCTTAGATGGACAAAGGGGAGATTTTGAAAGATGAGAATGTTAAATAACATGTACTGGACGCATGCCCAGTTGAAAAATATTTTTCATGTATACTGTGTCTGAACTACAATATAAACAAAACCAGATGCCTCATTAAGCTAATTACATCAATCAATAATGCACAATTAATTCAGGCGCATTGTGGACAAAAATGATGAGATTATAATTCATAGAAAGGTGTCTCAGTGGTAGTAGATCTGACTGGCAGCACTGATGAGGGGGTGGTCCACTGGGCTGGTATGGAACAACTGGATATTTTGTGGGGACCATTTACCAGTCCTCTTGCCTACCACCTCCTCCAACTCAGGCAACTCTGGCCGTGACTCACACTGCTCATCTGCACATCTCAGTGCTGAATCAGGAAAAACAATTACTGAATTCAACATTGTTTCCCTCACTATGCACACACTATGTCTTGGTTTTATTGTTGCTGTTGTCACATCCCTGTGTCCTGCACCCCCCTAAATGTCAGGAAGCTGCCAAAACCCACAATTTAGGAAACACAGCAGATGGTCTGTTTGAAAGAATGTCTTTGTGGGCTATAAACCCATGTCATGCAGTGATCTCATCCCTATGAGCAATTACATGATCTTTTCCCACCGTGACACCGCTCATCCCAGGCTCCTCACTGAACACTCACATTATCATATCTGACAATGTGACATGAGGCACGGGACGCTGCAGGACCAGTCAGTGGCACTGCTAATATAGAGTATTTATCTGAACTGAAAACCAGCATAATGGAATTCACTTTGTAGGCAAGAACGTTACCAGGACATGCATCTCTGCAGACAGGGGTTCGAAAGGAGGATCAAAGCACATACCAGGTTCACAGGGTATGTCAAGCAGGTTGTGGGCAAGGACTTCACACCAAATAATATCTTAAATAGAAATAAGATATGCATTGATTAAAGACCCTAATTCCACAATGATCTCAAGACAGTTCACTGAAATCTGTGCTTCTTGCAGAAGAATATGCTTCCTGTGAAAATGGCTGCTGTGCCGTAATCTTAATTCTCCAATATCTAACCATTTATACATCGCTCCTTCATGGCGATAAAGAACAACCTTGCAAATGCTGTGAAGAGCACTCAACTACCACATCTACACAACAGGCTGACACAAAGGCTTGAAGACATGACGGATTTTATGCTCCCTCCCATGGTCTGCAGCAGCAGTGCTGAAGCCTGTGACAGTGTTGGAGCATCAGAACCATTAACAGAACCATCTGTCTGTAACACACAGGACTGGAGGCTCATGATGTATAGGCCGAGTTGGAGTTGTCACAAGGACAGAAATAAGAGGGAAAACAACAAAGGAGATTCACAGAGATATGGAAGTAGAAAGGAAGAGAAGAGGATGAAAACACAGGACAGAAAGCACTGACAAAAACAGAGCACATTTTCTTACTGGGGGTAAAATAAGGAAGACAGCACCAAATTTAATCCATAAATACATGACATAACCTTGGCAGACATCTACTACAAATAGCAAAGACCTAAAATGAACTAAATTCTTGTCAGTGCAGATATTAAACTGAAAGAATTCAGGTATTTATTTGTCCCACAAAAGGTATGGACAAGTCATGACTTAAAAATATTCTTGATGAAAGAAACAATGATGGTCCTGCATAACAGTGTGTACTGATGACTGCAGCTGATGGTACATACACGTTGGAAGCTACAGTTCCACACTTCCCCCACCGTGGGAGTGCAGGTTCCCATTCCATCCTGCCCCTGTGCACCATCCCAGGCTCTGCAGGCCGGTTGAAAGGAAAATGTAACCCACTCCATGGGAATCAAGGCACTCTGCAAACAAATACTGGAGTTCAAGTGGCTGCACACCCTCATCTGAACAGAATACTTAACATCAAGTGACTTAAACTGCTGAATTCAATCAACTGATACTTCTATAATTTTTAATTATTGCTTTAAATTATTATGAAGTTTTGCAAAAAACTAATTAGAAAACTGATGGGCTGGCAAATCAAGGTCAACTGTTACAAAAAACTAACTTAAATTTCATCCTGTTGCTGCTGATGAGGTACCTCTATAAAGCTTTTAAGCTTCTACAGAGGGGGGAAAAAAAAAATCCGTATTCAATCATCCTTTGGTGGCTTTTCAGGGTTGCAGCTTCCTTGTGCGAGGAGTAGAATGACACCCAAGTTAACTCTGCACGAGACAGTTCATGTCTGGAAGCAATACAGCTGCATTTATTTTGTCACTGTGCTGCCAGACTTACTTTATCAGGTCAGCACAAGCTGAGAGATCTCTGAACTGCAGGCAACAGTGTCACTGATCTTTCTTCTCTCCATTACATCCTCAGTGGATGTTCTCCCAACCTAAAGTACAAGTGTTTTGAATAAGCTGTCCTATGTGGGTTATAAACTTACCCTTTTGCCACCTGGAATAATCAAAGATGACAATATTCAGAATTGAGGCCCTGATCCTAAAAGTGTTAAAAAGCACGTATTTTGCTCACCTCCACACCTAAAAGTGTGTATGTTTCATATGAATACACAGTAACTGGAGTAAAGTTATCAGCATTAAAGTGGCAGTCAGTCTTGTGCTTTTAAAAATAATTACTTCAGTATTATCTGGAGAAAAAAATTGTATTTTCTAAACACTGAGGAAAATGTCATTGAACATATTTGTAAATTTGAAATGAAAACGCATTTTGAAGATACGTTTTGACATCTAAGATAAATTTTCATAACCACTGTATTGATTTAGGAAACTCCTAAACACCACAGGTTGCAAATCCTACTAGCCTTCTTGGTGTATCCTGCCTTTTGTGATCACGTTGAGTATTTCAGAAAACAATGTTGGCTCCAAACTAAGTGAGGGCTGTTGGATGGGAGCTTTGCACGAGAATCTGCCTTGTGGTCATGGCAATAACATTCCTGAGGCTCCTGGCTTGCCTTTTATTAGAGACATGAAGATTTTATGAGCACAAACCTTCTCAGAAAAAAACCTCATGTAGGTCAAATCTGGAACTCAACTAAATGTTAGAGAAGTAATTAGAGAAATTGGTTGAAACTGTTCCACCTCAGCAGATGAAGGCTTTGGGCACAGAATTCAGCACACAGCACAGTACAGTGTGTGTACAGAGACACCAGCCACAGTATCTCAGCCTTCTGAGGGGACACTCGTCGGGTTGATGATAATTCCACATGCTTGGACCTGAGTAAACTCCTGGCAAGGGACTCTAGCGCCCTGCACATCTACACCAGGCCTTCATGATACTGCTCTGCTTCCCTTTGAGGAGTCCAAGGCCACAGCCAAAGTGCAAACCTATCAAGGTCCCGGTGCAGCTCAAGGAGAATCACTTGTTCTGCCAGTTCAGTAAGAGGTTCACAACACACGGGCATAAACATCTGTGCAAGATGATGGAGGAGGCACCACAGTGACAAGAACCAACAGACAGGGGACTATGAGGCAAACAATGCTCCCTTTGAGGGTGCTACGGGCTCAACCAGAAAGGAACCACAGCCTGAAATTCAGTGTGCACTGCTTTCAGGCCTCCTCTCATCTGAAGTTCTTTTACATACTATTAAAAGTATGTAATGCTTCTACAGAAGTCTTTCTGAAAGGTTGAATTTTACCAAAAAAATCCTGGATACTAGACACATTCTCCTGTTTGTTGATTTGTACTCGATTAAACAGTTTAAGACAACACCTTGTAAATGGACTTTGTTGTTTGCAAAGTATCACTAGTGAAGAATAATACTTTCAGTGCTTTTGTTAAACATCTGCTGTGCTGGAACACAACGTAATGTTGGAAAACAATACTGTGATGAGAAGATTTGGAAGAGGAAGTAATGTTTGTTTTTCTGGGAATCCCTTGAATGTTTGAACTTCAGTCATAATATGGTCTAATTCTCACAGAAAAATATTATGAAGAACAGATACTTAGGAAAGCATGTTTATTAGTTCATGCCCATTTATCAAACCCATATGTATACAACCATTCCCTGTTGAGCTACTGTAAGTACTTAAGTCTCCCTTAAACAAGCTGCATGTACAACTTGCAGTGCATAATTTAAAGGAAAAAGAAACCAAGTCTGAAGAGTAACAAATTGTTTCTCGTAATTTTTGCTTTAGCTTGGGTCAAATTCTTTAAACTTGTCCTTAGTTTTGAGAATGCAGATGATCTCCTGGAAACCAGTGGAAATACTCTTTAGATTAAGCACATGATGAATTATTTGGTCTTTCAGGACCTGGAAATCTTCTGTCATTGCTTTTAGCCCGTGCCATATCCACACAGATGTTAACATTTGGAGAATACATTTTTTTTATACAAAACTTCTGTAAAAGTAAAAATTTACGCCACATTGGATTGTTCAGATATTTTACCTGAGTGCATTATCCTATGTAAACCACAATTATTCAAAGAATATACTAGAGGTTAAATCCAAGCCTTTCTGCAGACATGTTTCCTCTAAAGCTATCTTTCTATTACAAAAGTTGGAATTCATTTCAATACTATCTACTTTAATCTTAATTCACACTTGCCACCAAGCCCTGCAGTATTTAGCAAAGGTGATTTTGACTAAGACATCTTGATTTCTTTTTCCTACAGTTTTTTCTTGAAAGTACCCACCGCAACTTCCTGCCTGAAGCAATTCTTTAGTCTCATTGACCATGTCTAAATGCTCTCCTAGTTCCTCAATGACTTCCCATGAAATGATTCCTTTAAAGTTTTAAGTCGGTTATTTTAAGGGGGTGTGGAGGTCGGGTCCTCCTGCTACCACTACACACGAGAGAAGACTGTGTGACAATGACCAGCAAGGATGAGGAACAAAGGACAAACTGCTGACTGCAGACAGTCTCCAGTTTAAGATTCCTGTAAATCAGTTCCTCTCTCTACACTGATGCAGATGTACACCTGTCCCCTTTTTTATTTTTATTTTTTTCTCCTTTTCTGACCTTGGTTTCATACCTGTATTTACACCCCATTTCCATAAGGGAAATGCATCCTGGGCTAATAAATCCATTTACAATATGGTATGATTTCTAGTTGGGAATTCTTGCAACATTTCCGGCAACAATGCAATCCTTTGAGAGGCACATGGCAAAGGAAGAGTTATCATTACAGCCCCAAAAGCCTAGGTTCTTTCCCAGTACCAGTATTCATTTTAGGATTTAAGCTTACCTCGGAAAATATAACTGTGGCTTATTTCATTTATGACACACCTGCTGTGTGCAGGCCTGTGATACCTGTTTCAGGATTCCTTCATGGGCTGTTTCTGAACAGATTATTAGGGAGCAGTCCATAAAGAAGGAAAAAATACCAAGAACATGTGGTTCAAACCACACAGGTATTAACTCGTATTAATGCAATAATTTCTTGCATTGATTAAGGAGAACATGTCCTCCCCCCTTCCCCATAAAGTGCTAACCCCTGTCTTGTTGCCATCAGCCATATCCCACTTTTGCAGCTCTGGCTTTGGTTATAATTCAGAATTTGGAGGAGGAGCACCAATGCAGGCCCTGCTAGCATCCCAGGTGATTACACCTGGACTGTGTCCCCTCTCCTATGGGCCTGACCTTGCTCACCTGCACAAACATCATCAATTCTGTTGCCTTCTGTTGCAGCTACAGATGCAGGGAATGGCACTTTGCCATTTCACAAAGCCTGCTAAGTCATCCTAAAATGGTAAAACCCTTCAAGTGCTGTTTATCTGGTCTGTATTTGTACAGGAGAAACAAAAGATCTCAGCCTCACACTTTAAAAGGTACCAGGTGAGACATCTCACCCTGCTAAGTACAGTAAATTCCTGCCTGCTCAGCTGACATGCATAAAAAAAATTTCAACATCAATATTTTACCACTAATAAATCAAGGACTGTATCATCTCCACATGGGTACAGAATGAGTTTGGTTTTCTGTGGTTTAGGTCTGCACTTGTATCACCTCAACAATATTAAACACAGGTATGTGTTCATTTAAAAATGCATTTCAGTCTCATTTTCAATAAATACTGAGACCAAATCACTCACCCTCAACCTTACCTTAAACTAAACTAGCCCAAGGTTTTTCGCAGCTTGTTCTGCAAAACAAAACAGATCAGTAGCTCTTAAATTTACCACACAGAGTATTAATATCACAAAGCTAGAATAAATGTGAATTTGTGTAAGTACCATGCAGTGTGGTGCTGTATCAATGCTTCCTCTAAGAACTGGTATCGAGACACCTGTGCGTCCAATAAGGAAGTAATTTATCTTGCAAAAGAAGAGGAGTAAAACTATCAGCCAACTGCAGACTATTTCAAAGAAGTTGGTGTGACTCAGATTATAAAAGGACTGGCAGCTGGCCATTGCATCCATATTTCAATGTAATTTCTTTAACCCTCGTGCTATTTCAGTCTTTGCATTACCTATGCAAATACAGACCTGATTCTGAAAAAAAATTTGTTCCCATTCTTTACAAGGAGCTCAGCAGAGATCAAAAGATCTACACACCATGCATACATAATCACACCCAGCAAGAGTGGGCAACAGCAGGGTCTAAGTTACTGTTACAGGAGAAAACACAGCACTTCACCATCTCTACTTCCTGCATATGAAAGATTAAATAAATCCTCTAAAAACAGATTAGAACTCTTCATTAATTACACACCTGCAGCAATCACAAAACCACCCCTGGAATGACTTCATTAAAGCACACATAGATACTCACTATACCTGCTCCATGCTATTGCTTCCAGGATGGCACCAGGGCGGTGCTCCTGTTTCCTAAAAAGGCAATGCTAAGTAGCCACCTTGTGTTCTCTTTTCAAACACTAAATCAATGTGTCAATTCCACTGAAAATTCTCAGAGACATGCATTCTATCCAATAAATTAAAGCTACTTTACCGAAACTGGAAATATTTTGTAATAAACATTTAAGAGTTTGCTTTTACACCTTTGTTTCTCTTAGCATCTCAAAGAAACTGGATTACTTGGACACATTTATCAAAACCTGTGCATATTTCATATATTGCTCACCTGTGGAACAAACCTCTACTTACCACAAAAGCTACCTTTCTGCCAAATATATTCTGTTCAAACAAAAAAGTTTGCTCTTTGGTCACAAGTATCAACAACATTAAACAAACATTTTAATAGTAAATGTTACGAATGGGAACATATTATATCAGATATTCCACTTTCAAGCTTTCTGAAGAGAAATGACAAGGTCAGACTTCCCTAGTGATGTTAAAGATTCTGATGGCTATCAAAAGGCCAAAATGCCACAAACGCTCAAATATTTAGTTCATGCCACTGAATTCACCGAGCTTAGCAATGCTCAACTTGCTCCCTATTGTTTGAACACTAGAGCATAGTTAATATTTCACTTATTTCAGAGTACCACATTTAAGAACTAAATGCAATTTGATTACCCATCCTCTTGGCTCCTAATAACTAGAAAGAGACTCATTCCCCATGTTTCTATGTCAAGGGATTTCCTCATTTTCACAATGAAAGAGATGATCTGTTTTCACTGTACACTTTTTCGGTCTTCAGGGAATGGTATTACATATCCTCCTATGACTGGACTGTAGCTGATGTCAGAGCAAGACTAAACTAAGAACAAAGAATGCTTTTCACAATTCCACAAATACAAAATAGGGGTTTGGAAAGCCTACCAGGGGGACAAATAACCAATAAAGCCTACAGTGCTGGAGGAAAAAGCTCTTCTATTTCCAGGACTTACACCACTTCATGAAGGTTTTGCCTTTAATTCAACTACAGGAGTGTTATTACAACTTCTGCAGAAAGAACTCCAAGTTCCAGCCATCCAGGGTCAGAACGCACAAAGGAACAGACTTCTGGTCACTAAGACACATCCCTAGCATCCAAAGCAGTCAAATAATCTCTTCCGTAAAGGAAAAGAAGATTGTTTTCCTTTCATTAACTGCACACATAGAACACTGAGTATTTAAAAAGTCACCACTTTTTACAAAAAGCTGAAAGCAAACACTGCTTATTCATAATACTTATAACTCCCTTACACTATTATGAAAATAAAGCAGGACTCTGTGTCTGACACTCTGTACACTCAGAACTGCTCTCGTACCAAAACTCCCTTCCTTGTCTGGCATTGTAGAATACTGCCAATTCTCTGAGCCAGGACGCGTCTTGTGAAGGACAAATTACTTGAAAGTCGACCCTAGTGACAAGTGAAAATGTGAACTTTCATCTTTTCCTTCAGTGTAGTTGCAGCCCTGGCATCTGCAGGAACGCTCTCTCAAAATCCAGCTCTGTGGAGCAATAAAGAGTTCCAACTGCATAATTACTAAGTCAATCTCCTCTCTTAGGCTTTACCCCCTGGGTTTGAAATTTCTGATTAATATGAAAGCACACTTCCCAAGGCAGGAAGAGCAGGCTCTGTATGAGTGAACCAGGCAGAAAATACATGAACTTCATTAGTAATGGGGTCAGCCTCCGTATTCACCTACAGCCCGTTTTATATTTTCCTTTAGATGTATATTTATTTATATAAAAAAACTATTTATCCTTTAAGGCTACCAGAATTACCACACAGGACAGATCTTCCCTATCAAATCTCTGCACCTGATCAGCACTATATGGGATTTGGTCACAAGACGTGATTTTTAACAACAGCTTCCCAAATATGCAATATGTAACAGCCAGCCACCTCTAGTATCAGATGCTTTTGCTCACTATACAATTCCTGCTTTCATATGAAGAGACAGTTATTTTCATCAGTGTCTTCATGAATTTCCTCAAATATATTTGCTATATATAATTATGTAAGGCCAAAAGTCCAGCTTGCTCTTCCAAAATGTTCAAAGCTTATCAAAAAAAGGCTGCTGAGGGAGTTCTCCCTTTGTCCTGCAGGAAGCCAGCTACATTTTCCTGCTGTGAAGGGTAATGCATTGCTTTAG
Organism: Pipra filicauda; assembly: GCF_003945595.2. Lineage (NCBI taxonomy): Eukaryota > Metazoa > Chordata > Aves > Passeriformes > Pipridae > Pipra > Pipra filicauda. The sequence continues at coordinate 1,468,299 of NW_024104294.1, forward strand.
CTTCTACATGTGCACCTAAAGCTTTTAGCTTTTTCTTTAACATCCTAGAATCACAGAACTGTTGAGGTTGGAAATGACCTCCAAGACCACTGACCTCCAACTGTTTCCCAGCGCTGCCAAGTCCACCACTAAGCCATGGCCCCCCAAGTGCCTTATCTACTCATCTTTTCAATCCCTCCAGGGATGGTGACTGCAGCACTTCCCTGGGTAGCCTGTTCCAAAGCCTGACCATCCTTTCAGTGGAGAAATTTTCCCTCACGTCCCATCTAAACCTCCCCAGGCATAATTTAAGGCTGTTTGCTCTTGTCCTATCACTTGTTACTTGGGAGAACAGAGCAACCTCCACCTGGCTACATCCTCCTTTCAGGTGGTTGAACAGTGTGATAAGATCCCCTGTCCCTCACTCTCCTTTTCTCCAGGCTGAGGCCCCCCAGCTCCCTGAGCTGCTCCTCATCAGACTTGTGCTCCAGACCCTTCACCAGCTCTGCTGCCCTTCTCTGGACACTCTGTTCTTAAGTTTATTGTTCTTATCATTCAACTTACTATCACAAGAAACTAACAGCACAGTATTGAAGTCTTAATTTCAGCAAAAATCATCTGAATGGCTCATTACTTTTCAGTTTTGCTGCTTTGAGTGATTCACTGCATAAAGTAAGTGATGGGTAAAGTGAAGAACAGTTCAGTTTCTATAGGCTATTAAAACAGAAATACAGAAGGCTGGGAACAGGGAAAATGGTCACAGTGCAGGGGAGTGCTGGTCCATTTACCAGTACTGTACATGTCTGAGTTTTAGAGAAACAAGAATTCTGTTGAAAAATGAACTCTCTTTAAGAGAAGTACTGTCCGTTATAAATCATGCTCTGCAAGATACACAGAATACACATAATCCTTGAATCATCACACACATTTGGCCTTACTGGCAGCTTGTGGCATTTACTGCCACAACATAACTGTTATTATACACAAGAATTTTAAAAAATCCCCATTTTCCAATATGAATTACCCCTTTTTAGAGTCATGAGATCAGCAGGAGCACTTGATTTCCTTTTTCCGTGTAGGAAGCACTAAGCCCTCCTAAAAGGAAAGGAAAAAAAAGCAAGATCTACAAAAACAGTACTGCAGTCCAGACTGTATGATAATACTAGTAGGCAAATCAAAGTCAAGTAAAGATTTTCTAGTGACAAAGATTCACTAGAAAATCCTGGTTCAAGGAACCAGGGCTGACTGTTCAGGACATCTTGGGATTGTGTGTTACCTCTGGGCTGCACTGCAATGCCAGCCACAAACATCAGCTCCTGACAATATTCTCTCTCCTCTATATGCACAGAACTGATCTTTTAAGGATGAACTTGAATTATCTCACTTGAAATCAAGGTGGAGTATTCATCAGACTATGACAGTACTAATTAAGCTGCTTCTATCAAATGTGAAGAGCCTAAATCCTTTAGACTCTTATCAAAAACCCCTACTTCAGAAGTCAGCACCTTCCCTCCAAAATCTCCTTGACAGGAAGCTCCAACTCTCAAATAAGAAGTTTCTGAACGAGGAGAATGGGATTACTGCCGACTTCCTCTTCAGGGACATCATTTTAACACACATATTGAATCTTTCCAGTTTTTCTTTTTTTTTGCTTCACAATCCTCTACATTTGCAGTAGAAAAATCCTTCCCATCTTCTACATACTAAAATGCCCTCAAATTCCCAGAGTCCAAGCCCCTCTTTGCTGAGCAACTTTTTCCTCTTTTAAAAGATCTCACCTACCACTAATTCTTCACCATCAGAAACATAATTTCATCTATTTTATCTAAAGCTTCACTAGGGAGATTTGGGATTTTCTCTTCCCTCTCCCGCTGCAGACTCAAAGTGTCAAGCAATCCTTCCTCTCTCCCAAAAGTCACTGTCCCACAATGTTGCTGTGAACAGCCACTCGCAAATGCAATAAATGTGGGGTGCTCTACGTGATTCCAACTGCACTCGGGGCACTCCCCAGCCTCTGCACACATAACTGACAACAGGCAGCCAAAAACTTCTCTGCTGCTCTAAAGTTCAACTTTTCCCTACCATGGAATTTGACCTGGAAGACCTACGCTAAAGATGCACACTACTGACATGGCACGTGGAAAATCTGGGAGAGGTAAAGCTCTAAAAACATTCCACTGAGCATTTCTGAGTGTATTTCTTTCTGAGCATTCCTTCAGCGACCTTGTCACCTTTATTTCAAGACACCCTATAGAAAAGAAGTGTGAAATCTGACACTACCCACTGCCAACCAGTCACTTCATCCAGGCTAGAGAAGAAAAAGTTTTAACTGAAAACTGGGGCTTGAGTAGACAACAACAGGAACAGACATGTTGCTAAATCTTGTTCTTGAGGTCTTACCTGTGTGCTCTTCACTTTGCCTTCCAGAGCACTGTGTGTTTGGAGAATCAAAGCCCACAACTACTATACAAGGTCTCTGCTGACAGATTTAAATCAAGGCTATAACACACACTTGTCATATCTGTATTTAGAGCCCTGGAAATTAACAGTACTATAATAGTTATCTTATTGCTTGACTTACTTTCTCTTTTTCACCAGCACCTAAACAGTTAAAACAGTTTTATTTAAAAATATACTTCAAAATTTATGACAACAAAAGAAAACATGGCTTTCTTTTATGAGAAGATGTACTGAATGAACAGAATATGTCAGAATGTACTAAAAATCCAAAGAAATCATCAATAGGCAACATGAGTTATCACACTGCCAAAAGCACTAAAACCAACCTAGTGCTGCAGAGTCAGAGATTTACTGGTCTGGAAAGAGTAAGGAGCCTCTCGAGCCAAGAGATGTTAGTGCATTAAAAATTGCATTGGATCAAAACACTAGATATAATTTCACTAGGGGGAATCAACGAGGAGCATTGAATTGACATGGGGTTTCTTTCCCCAGAATACATGAAGTCAGCATCTGGCCTTTTTTATTAGAAGTAGCTTCTTTTTTTTTTTTTTTTTCCTTTTTCTTTAAAATTTCTGTATAATAGCTCATTGTTATGCTGAATAGCCAAGATCATTTTATTCTGCAGGCAAACACATTCAATATGGATTTAATAAATAACATGGGTGGGAAAATATGTAATAAGTATTATTTTTCATCAGGAAATTCTGCTGCCTAAAAATGAGAAACTATCCAAGGTCAGTTTGAGATGTTGACATGTGCATTTAAACTCTCACATGTGCATCAATATAGATGTTTTGGGCTGGGTTTTCTTAGTAACAAGGCACTGAGCACATGTCTTTTGATACCCCAACGGCAGCATTTCCATTCAAACATGCAATGAACCTCCAAGTGCTGTTAGTGCTGACCTAGGTGGGATTTTGAGTTTTATTAAGCTGACTTTATTAATTCTGACATTATCAATAGGAGTCCTCGGACTGGAGATGTAACTGCAAAGCACGCTGGTTCTGTTCTGGGGTAAAACAGATCCATTTATTCAGAGATGTTCAGGAACATTTCCTGAGTTAAGATTCAGTCTGGCTCTGATTTGAATCAAGTTGATGACTTGCAAATAGAAACACTTTAATCCCACACAGAGCCAACAGGGAACTCCCAGAGGCCCTCGGATATACTGAATGGGTTCTTTTGGAAAGGAATGCCACACTTCAGGAATGCTGATTGAAAACTATTTCATTTTCCATGAAAAAACAGGACGAGTGCTTTTTCTTTTTCTTTAATCCTCCCTGGCACCAGCCAAAGACACAGACACAGAGTTTTGATGAATTCTGGTCCTCAACTTATAAGCAGTGGTGTCCACATCACACAATGTGCCTCATCACAGTGTATTTTTCCAGCACAAGGTCATTGCTTGGGCTTTAAGAGCCCAGATGTTGCATGTGGAGATCTTGTGTAAACAAAAAGAAATCCCAAGGCACACTCTTTTTCCTCAACAGACTACACGGGTTCAGATTTGTTGGTGTACGTGAGAATTATTATTTATATTTTCAAAACAGATTTTAAGCAGAACAAGTGATTCTCCCACTTTTTTTTTTTTGTTAATTTTTCCAGGAATGGTTTGGTGGTGACCCTGTCGTACATTTGAATTTGATCTATAATTTTGTGTTGACTGCACACTGTCCTAACTCAGAATATTTCTGATATAAATTCCGAGACTTGTTCTGTGTTACAAGGTTAAAAAAAAAAAAAAAAAAAAAAGGCATAATTAAGACAGGTCAACCTGAATCAAACCTGGTTAAAAACCACACAGCTGAAGCTCTCACATGGCTTTCCACTGTAAAGGGTGTTCACGTTACTTCTCTACAATTGCCACCTCTAATACACCAGATGTAGATCCATGCTTTAATTAATACAGTTTAACTCAACAACATCAAATGGTTCTCAAAACAAAGTGGGATGAAAAACATCTGGAACTTTGTTTCACGCAATATGCATATTTAACCATATATGCATAATATTTAATTATATATGCATAATTATTTTTAAAAACTGAAGAGTAAAACACTTTAATAACTAAAATGTCAAGATCCTCCTCCTCCTTGGAGGCAGCACAGCCCGAGATAAATCCAAAGATGAAATCTAAATGGAATCCAAAATTGAAACTAGAAGAATGAACACATCCACAGCTCTTTATGCTTGTAAGCCACACTGAAAACATACCAAAAAAACCACCCCAGAAATAGCATCCAAATACTAACAAGAAAAAGCATTTTCTCATTTACAGCTCAACACAAATATTAAAACAGTTTCAGATAAAGTTTCATTACCCACACCATGGATCAGTAACTGCATCAGTTTTAAATCGCAAGCCAAGATGAGAATGTGTCCAAATTACTCTAAAGGTCATCATAAAGGTTTAATTCCATTTTTATATCCAATTTTTTATTCAAACAAATTATCATGCATGTGAATCTGAGAAATTCAAAGGTTAGTGTGTAAATAGATTTTGAGTTACTTCACCCAAGAGCCCTCAGGCTGTTGAAACTCATATCATCCAAATGGTTCATCTATGGAACACTGAGTTCTTTGGTCCCAAGCCAGTAAAGAACCTCAGCATGTGTCTGACTTTAAAGCACATGAACGCAGGGCTGAACCTGACCGTGGAGTCAGTGAGCCACCTGGAATGGAAGGAAGATGAGGGTGAAGAGTTGCTCCAAGGCATCAAGAAATTTATTCAACAGAACAATATATTCAGTGTTTAGATTGTTCCTCAGACACACTCTGCTGTGCATGCACTTCCTCCTTAGCTAGAAGACCCCAAGCTGACCTGCCTGCTGCAGACACTGAGTGGAGCATCCTGCACTCCTGCAAGGGCTGAGTCCAGCCCAGGACCACCCCAGCTGTGATTACAGTCCCAAAGGGTTACACAGAAAACTGCACAACTGGGAATGCTCTCAGAACACCAAGAGCAAAATGGGGCTGTGAGACCACAGCATATTGTGAAGATGAGACACGAGGCACCACAGAGAGGGAACAATCAGCCAAGCACCTTGCCACTCACCGTTCCAGCACATGCCTGGACAGCACTGAATGGAGGATGAAAATAAAAGAGGACAATTTACTGTGCTAAGATCAGTGCTGGCTTTAAGGTGGCTTCCCTGCTGCATAAAATAAAAACATGGGGATACTCACTAAAGAAAAGGAGGGCTTACAACTAGAGCCAACATACAGTAGACGCAACTGTGCAGCTGCCTCCCAGGAAGGAACGTTGTTTTAATGCTCTGGAAGAGCTTCAAGTCCTCTGAGAGACACTATCCAGGACAGTGCCAATGCAGAAAGCATCTCCACCAGTAGGAGGGATGTTATCTTCAGAAACTCATCCTGCTTTTATATCATGTAGTGATCTTCAGTCTGGACAGGAAGGAAATCATGGTGATGCAGCAGTATCACATCCATTCTTTTCTTTAAAGGGACATTAAAAAATTATTCCAGCCTCTTTTGTGGCCTGTCCATAGCCCTGGGCTTCCCAACACTTCACACAGGGAAAGTCTTGGATACTACACTAACAGAGGGAACTGCATCCCTAATCCTCTCCTTATCTAGCAGCCTTATCCACTTCAAGGGTATCCAAAGTCTTCAAAATGTTGATGTACTGGATGGCATGACTTTTTTGTTACTTTTTTTAAGAAATGTACATCAGTGTTTTACCATGTTTCCATCCTGCCAGGTCTGTAATCTTACAACACACATTTTAAGCAACATGCCAAGGCCAGGACAGCTCCATTCTGACCCCTGCTTAACCAGGACCTCGCGCTGCACCACAAAACCAAGCACGTGTTCTGGTGGCACTTGATGTGACAGCAGTCCCGAAAGGTGTGTCACTGAGTGTGTGGTGGGCAGAGTGGGTGGGCTGGAAGCCTGTTTTTTGCTTTTAGTATTTCAGTTTTATTGATCTTGAAATAAAAACTCACTAAAACTTGCTATAAAACCCATCAGTCATAAAATAAGATCAAAAGCAGGCCTACAGAAAAGATGCCTGCTTGAGGAATAGACCTTGATAATGGCTTCAGAAATACAAGAAAGCACACCCTTAAATAATGTTTATACCCTCAAAACTGCTCTGTTCAGACAGATTATAAAATCAGATAAAACTATCTATTGCCTTGAGTGATGACAGGAAAATGAACATTTCATCCTCTACAGAACCAGCAATCTTCAGATAAGATTTGTCTCTGCCATCACAAGATGAATCACTGTGGGTCTCATGCTGCTGTAATTTATACCAGTCATACCTGGTGTAACTCCAAAGCCTTCACGCAAGTTACTCCACCTTCAAGTAGCCAAGAGAACAATCAGTTTTCAGGTAGAGAGAGATAACTAAGAAATCTTAGAAACCTTCATCAGTTCTTTGCATTTTCCTTGAAGCTGTGTCATTCCTGTTCGTCAGCACATTATTTCTAAGCATACAGTGGGTAGGTGTGCAGGGACACAGTTCATATAGTTTTTTGTACATGTCTTATTTGTCTTTGAATTCTTAGGTATTTTTGCAATAGCAATATCATCGTTGAGGTTAAACTTGTTGCTCAAACGTAACAAACATACTTAAGGAAAAAAGGGAGGGATTTTTAAATACTTTAAAAAAAAGAGAGATGACAAACCTCGCATTCCATTAGAAAGTATATGGATCACACAGAAAAAAATTAAAACAAATTCTGATTTAAACCACTGCAATGACATCTCCTATTCTCCAACTCAAGTGCACTTGACTAATTAAAAAAACCTACTCCACTCTGAAGTTAATGGTACACTCAGAAGAAAAGGCAGTTTGAGCTCTCAAATGCCCCTTGCACATGGCACCAGGGAAAGTCTGCAGAAAAGCAAAGGACTGAACCTCAGCATCCACACGCCAGAGTTCCCAACCAGCAGGACAGGCTGCAAATAAACTGCCTCTGTTTCCACCTTAAAGCAGTGCCCACAGCTCTCAGACTCACTTGCTGCAGTCCCAGAACTCCAAGAGGGTTCCTGAGCTGTTGTGCTCAGTTGGATTAGCTGGATGTCAGGTGTGTTACTGCACAACAGCCATAAATGTCTCAAAATAGATTTGGTGTTGAACAGTAATAGTTTTGCTGTAAGGACGGCAGACTGAGGATATTGAAAAATGAAAGATTTATAGGGAAGAATGGCACCTGTTATTAGATGAATTAATACAGCTAAAGGAGAAAAAAAAAATCTTTTGGACACACAAGTTCTTCAGCCACAGAACTCTGAAGGGCTCTGACCAAAACATAGTCCATTTTTCTTCTGAACTATAATGGCATATCTAATACAATGAAATATCTCACCTTCTCATATGCTTTGCAGAATTTACTCTGCACATTTGAATATCAAAGTATTGCTCCTCTTCCTCTGGCTTTTACAAATTTTACTACCACATACAGAAGCAGCAAGAGTAAGGTAGGTGTCTCTGATAACCAGTCTTAGAATTTGGACAGGGGTAGTGGTGAAAGAGTATTTTTGCTGTTATATTCAGCTAAAACATCATAAGAATAATTTTGTTTTCAACAAAAATTTACTACAGTGGATTTTGGTTCTTTACACATTTAGTTCCTCTGCTGGTCTCTGTAAATTGCATTATTAAACCCACTGCGGTTCCCTCGTTTGCCACTTAATAAGATATTCCATGGCACATCCCAACAAAGTAATCTTCACTCGGGAAACAGAAGCCTCCCTTTTTCTTTAGCATTATAATTTAAAAGCTTTAGTTTCATTCTACCTATGGAGCCAGCGTCCAAGCTCAGTTAAATCAGTGAAAAGATTATCAGGGTTTTTAACTCCTTTTGGACCAAAGCCAAGATGAATTCTTCATTGTTTTGCAAAGACCACATAAATAAATTTAAATCACAGAAGACTTTCTCATTCCTATGTTTTCAGGTAAAAAAACAATATTCACCTTGGTAGGAGCTACTGGCAGTATATCCACCTACCAGCACCTGCCATCACTGACCAGTAACTGGATACCCAGAGGCAGCCTGGATGCCTGAAAACTGTCATCTTAACAGGATATAAATCCTTACAGTCACTCCAGGACAGCAACAGCTTCAGGAGGAACTTCTCGAGCAAGCACTTCTGAGTCACTAAAATTCACTTTACTTCCAATGCACAGACACACTCATTCATTATTCCCAACAGCACTGAAATTAGTTACACACATGAAGACTGATACATTCATAACTAACCAAAAAAATCAACAGCAAAGTAGTCTGGCCTAAAAGGATTCACCCTCCTGCAGGTGGGTCCACTGTTTCTTTAATTTCACATTCTTTTGCTAGTAACCCTAAAACTTTTTTTTATTTTGGCAATAAATTTGGTGGGTTTCTACATTTTCTAAGCATTGTTTTACAGATGACTACATTCGAGGAAATTAATATTTCTGGAGCATAAAGTTTAACACAGTAAAAAAATGAAATATATTTCATAAATGTGTTTGTTATATTTGTACATTTAAAACTAGCCCCAATTTTGTGGGCCATTCTTTTGTCCGCAGTGTGTTTTACACTGCGTGTTTACAACTTCCATAATGTTTCTTTTCCACCAGGTTAGGGAAGAAGAAAGGATGCAGGAGGTGAGCCTGCCAAATCCCAACAGCCTCTTTTCACCCCATGTGCCATGCAACAAGGTGTGCCTCAGATTTAGAAGTTTGTAAGTGTATTTCAGAGACCTACGCCTCTTTGCTTTTAAGATAAAACATTTCACATTTAATGTTAATTGCATACCTACATGACTGGCATTGGGATCATTCCCTGTTGAGTCAGACAAAAAACAGCCCAGATTTTTAACTTCTAGTCCACAGAACAAAACAAAAAAGCAGCTCTTTGCCACATGCCAAAATGTTTCCTTAGAGGAATCTGAATGGGTAGAAACAGAAGAAAGGTTTTCCAGAGATGTTAGACCACATTTTCTGTTGTGACTTTCACACAACCACCCGGGCCAAAACTACTAAGAGAAAAAAGCAGGAAATAACACATGAGGAAGTGATTAAATGCATACAGAAATGTTCTAGCTCAGATAACTGGTTTCAGTCTGGTCAGTTGTATTTCTCAGAATGCTCTTTATCCACCCAGAATTACTGCTTATCCAGTGGTATGAGCACTGCTCCATGGATCCAGAGTCACACAGGACTCTGCAGCTGGGCTGGGCAAACTAAGCCTGGTCATAGAGAGAGGGAACGAGGAGTGGTTTCTGGAGCAGCAACTTCTACACGAGGTGCAGTGGGGCACAGGGCTTCAGGCATTCCAGGAAACAATGGTCACATATGGAAAATGCAGACACTTGAAAGGGGCCTTCTCAGAACACGACTAAAGGGGGAAAAAATAAAAGAGATCTAAAAGCTCCGTGTTTCTACATATGCACCTCTAAAATCCTGGTAGCAGATACATACCATTTATTGCTATGAAAAGCCTCTACTCATGTTCACAGCCTTCTATTTACAGTGAATATTATGAAACCCAACAAAAGCAGTAACAAAGGGTAAAGAAATTATTACATCACCTACAAACATACCTCTTTCCCATGGCAATCTAAGAAAAACTAAAGGAAGCTCTCCCAAGCGTTGGACAGCACAAACCAGAAAAAAAATCACACATTTGCAAAACAGTCACAGCAAAAAGTGAAAAAAACTGTTAAAACTCTCCTTTCTAATAAGAATCCACTAAGGTTTGCATCAATACTTACATTCCAAACGTAAACATCTGCAGAGATCCTAATTTTAGCATGGCACATCAAAGGCAAAAGTCTTAATACATGAAAAAGAGAGCCAATCTCAAACCTCTCCCTTCCTGACAAAAGATTTGGAGCAGATGTAGTTATCCTCAGCTGGACAAAGCTGTTGGATCCTCCACTATCTGATAAAAATCACCCTTTGGTTGCTGTGAACAGGCCTGCAAGACTGAGGAAAAGACTTGAGAGTATGTACGGAAGACATGACCCATAAATTCCTTACTTTCAAGTCCTGTTCTTACATTGCTTTCATTCAGATTCATACCAAAGGAAAGAGCTCCTTCACACAATATTTGAAGAACAGTTAGAGAGTCAATAGGAAGCTGATGGGTAACAGCACTAATAATTTCCCCACTAACATGGATAAGAAATAATGCAGCAGATTTTATCTATACCCATACAAACCTTCCTAATTCCTAAAACTAAACTACCTGAGTTTAGAGAAAACGTCTTAAGCTTTCTGCAAGGATGGTGACAATTACAGATTCAGTACTTCATTAGGTAAGCCCCAACTCTCCAAAAAAACAGCAAACAAAAGGTATGATCCAATAGCTACACTTTAAAATACTTACACTCCACCTACATGGCCCAGTGGAGAAATGCAATCCTAACAGACATCCATGAAGAAGGCACAGGACGAGGAATCCACGTCAGCTTCGAATCTTATATATTGCACGTATTTCATAGATACTTTTGAGGACAGATGAAAAGCCATTTCAACTTAAGTCACGTGGAAGAGTAAATTTTACTGAGAATCATGTTCACATGCCATGGATTTGAGCAAATACCTCTCCATGGTTATAGCGCAGCAGTCTACTTGCACGTTCCTGCATCCTTACAAACTCCAGTCTCCCTCACCACCCTGCTGCACACAGGACTGGTCCCAGTTCTGCTTCACAGCAGCTCTGACAGTCATGCCATGGGGAGGCACAAGGCGTGGTTCAGCTGTTCTGATGTACAACTGTCCAACTCCAAATCAATGATCCTAAACTAAGGTAGAGTAATCAGTAAATACAGGGCCAACACTCCATGAGGCACCAGTCCCTGCTGTGCACAAACACTTCCTCCTCTCCTCCCCGAGAGACATACCTAAGGGAAAAGCATCAAGGACAACAGGGGAAAAACTGAAGTAACAAAGAAGTGAAAAAGGACTGATCTATGTGTTCACCTATTTGTGCTGTGAGGGGCTCAAACACACCACCAGTTTTAATTTCCCTACCTCCAAGTTTGGTACAACTCTAAAGTTTTGAAAACATTCTGCCTGAGAGTGAATGCTCATAAGAATAAACTCACTTAAAATCAAGTACACCTCTTTTTAAACTAAAGTAGCCTCAACGCCTACCAGCCACAACGCCCTCAACTGATGGATGACCAGGAAAGCCATGACACTCTAGAGCACCAAGCAAATTAGGAACTGAGATCAAATCCAAATTCTGAAATCTGATCTAAAAATCCCAATGTGACAAGTGTGCTTGTAAACACTCAGACTGCCATCTCTTACAGAGAAAACCATGATCCTACTGCTTTTATACACCCTCCGTCTGCATTCCTGTCTCTCCTGTTACAGTAACCCTAATCTTCCTGGAACTGGCACTGTGTCTTAAGAGTTTTATAGACAGCACGGTGAAGTCCCAGCCCATAAATAAAATACCACACAACAGCAGTAAGTAATTTTCTGTTAAAAACTGGGAGAAAAGAAAACTTCATCCTCTTTTTCTACAACTATACACACGTAACAGTTTAGATCAATAATGCATTATGTTACACAGAATTACTAAAAAGCACATATACAAACTGCTCTAAGAGTAAAAAAAAATATATCTGTATAACAGATAAATTATTTTTCTAGAAAAAAAACCAAATTAATCTAAGCTATTCTACACTTGCCTCTTAAATTAAGGGAAAAGAAAAATGAAAGTGTATACCTGTAAACCTGAGAAAGAAAGTTTTAATTTTCTGAGTACAATTTTCATCCATTGAAAGTCTACAGCTGGCAGAAGAGAGCACACTGCAAACCGAAATGCCACACTACCCTCACTGGGGCACGCATCTAAGGCTGGAATCTACTGCTTTCCCCTGAACATACTTGCTTTGAGATTCTGCTCTCTTAACCTTGCAGTCTCACACAGTCATTTTCTTTTTGAAGCCTGAAAATGCAAAATTGAGAATGAAGAATTTTCTTCAAATCAGTCCTTTTGCACTCAGTTCTCTACAATGTTTTTTCCATATTTTTACTGAATTGCCCAACAGTTTCAATATTACCAAGAGAAGTAATACTTTGTTCAAAGAACATCTAAAACTTTGCACCTAGAAATGGCCTACAAGGATGCCTTTCCTGTTTCCAAACTCACAAGAAAAGGACTAATAAAAAAACAAAAGTAATTTTAAACAGCTGATCATCTTTGGGAGAAAAGGATATGTAATTAAAAGCTGAATTATCACTGAAATACCCCCAAACTGACAGTCGGTGGTCTTTTTATTTCAAAAAAGTTTTGTGCAGGATCTTCATACACTTACACTCCCATTCAAACATCTGTCAGAACACATTGTTTCTCAGGATTTCACCCACTTTTTTTTTCCCAAAATGTCAGACTGACTTAGGCAAGTGGGAACTTGGACTTGGCTGCACTGAGAACAACTTTATTCTTACTGAAGTACTCACACAGCCAGCAGCAGAATCACTGGTTTGAGGGACTTGCTGTAATTAGAGACTGAGCGGCGATGATATCTGCATGGAAATGTCACACAAAAGGCAGAAGTGCCATAACAAAACTGAAATAGAGGAAGAAAATCACCCACCTTCTCGCCGGCAGGAAGGAGGCCACAGAAATTTCACAACATGGTTGTGAATAAAGTGTGTAACTCCAGAAAAAAGGACACTAAAAGAGATACCAGAAACACTGTCTCCAAGAAGTTGCTGTCACAACAGGAATTGTGCTTCAGTCTCCCGAGGTAGACAAGCCCCTGGACTCATTTGCTCACTTTGCTTTTGCAGGTTCTTATTTTTTTTTTCCACTGTGCTTTTATATTATGGAGATACAGTCAACAGCCTGACAAGGTATTGGGAGGAACAAAGAGGGAGAAAAGGCAATTACAACCACCAACAGGTGAAATATGGACAGAGGGACAGCAAATAATCAAACTCATGGTCACATGATGTGTGTGTATATACATTAGATTTCTTATTCTAGCACCAATATACCCAACCCACATCGCCTGAACAATAGCTATAAAGAGATAATGAAGGGACTGTCCCTTCCCCAAATTGCTGACATTCTAGGCATCAAATGGCAGCCACAGCCAGACAAGTTCAGGAACCAAGTCTATAGGATGATTATAAATCTTGATATTTGGATAATATCTTATCGAAGATGATTTGCTGTTTCCTTTTAAATGTATTTAAGGTACATTTCTCTCACCACTTCCCATTATAGTGTTTTTCCAAAGCCTTGGGCCAAACAGTTCTGTAAAATCTGTATTTAGTAAAATTTAATGTTACAAAGATATCTAAACAATGTAACACTTTTGCTTAGCAGTCAACGCACTGCAATTCTAGTAACCAGCCAAAAACTTCGATACTCCTAAGTATATAAACATTTCCAGTATACGTTTCTGGCAATATGATCCAGTTATCCACAAGCACTGTTCTGCATATGCATTCCTGAGAAACAACTGCACACTATTCCATAAATCAAACCTGCCCACAACATGCAGGAACTCCTCACAGTGAACTACTCCCAAGTACAACTGCTGGTTGCCACTGGATATAAGGTCATTCCAGTGCAATAAATAAGACTTGATATAAGGTTATCCTATGTTTAACAATACAGTCACTAGCTTTAGTTATCCTTCAAAGAGTTCTGTGGACATGAACTTTGTTACTAGAAACAGTTCGCAAGACAATGATTTTCATTCCATAGCTACAACTACAAGTTCTACCTAAGTTTTCATTAATTTTTCCACTTGAATTTGCTATTTTGAAAGCATAAAGGCATCAGAATTTTCTAATTTCCTCCAGTATTGATCCCTCTGATTTTTCCTATGTTCTTTTAAAGACTAATAATTCTTTCTTCCTAACAAGCTGCCCAAAGGACAAGGCACAGCCGGGGGATACATTAATGCAATCAGAAACACAAGTTATCAAGTTCAACATTACTATAGCACTTAGGGATGCTAATGAACTCTGGGATCACAGGTGCTGCAGAGATCCCAAATAAATCCTGGTGCCTGTCTCAAGGCTGCCAATAAAATGGAAGGCAGACAACAGCTGATGGATTCACACACACAGGGAGGAAGGACAGAAAGGGGCACGAGCATGAGAAACCCAGTCAGTGCAAGAGGCAGGAGATTCAGTATATTCTGGGTTGACTTTTCACAAGCATTTTGCTTATCATGACCTTAAAGACAGCTTTAAGAATGGCATTTAAAGGAAGACAATGAAGGCACGGAGCATCTTCACAACTTGCCAGTCTCTAACATGAAAGACAGCATGGGAAAAAATCAAAAACATACCCAACTGAATTTTAATAGTAAGTGAAAAGACTGCAGTGTTGGCCTGTGATGGTACCTGACATTTAAATAAATCATGAATCACAGGTGACCAGCAGCATGGACTACACTGGAAAATACAAGATGAAAGGCATGCTTCAGATGCAGGAGGGTAGCACCATCAAGGAACCAAAGAATGTTATCAGTAGTTTGATTAGGGAAATTATCTTTTCAGCAGGATTCAGGTAACCTTGAAAAAAACAAAGAAAACAGTGAAAAAGGAACACTGGATACTTGCTTTTCACAGTATACTATGGCAGATGAAACACTATGGGAAAAATCTAGAGGCACGCAGTCTTAGGGGACATGAGAGGCTGGAATGAAACTTCTGCACAAGCTCATTCTATGTTTAATATGCACTACAGAAAAATTTTGAAGGTGAAGGTTTATTTGGGTTTTTTCCACGTTTAATTTTCAGTTTGTATGAAATGAAGCAAATGAAGCAAATTTCTCAAATTATTAATGGATAATAGATCAACTCTGATTCCAATTTCTGCGAAAAATGGAACAAGTCACCACGTAAGAAACACATTAATTCTTTTGTAATGTACAGCTTGAAAACATCAATCTGAATCTAGAATCTTGACAAAAGCATACACACAACTTCTGAAAAGGTAAGATTCCAAAGCATCACAGGTAGCCTTTCAGCAAAAAAAAAAAAAAACAAAACAAAAAAACAAAACTTCACACCATTTGAAATATTTAGAGACAGAACATATGAGTTCAATAATCACCATTCACAATGTAATGTTAATATTTACCCACAGTCCCCAGCACACCAGCAAGATTTTCTTTTAATTTTGCACATTCAGAAGATAAAAGGGGTGAGCATTAGGGAACAGCACATTGTAAACTTTTTATTTTGCTGAGAAAAGGACAATGAGAGGGAAGAATTTAACATTCTCTTCCCTCACCCCACATGCAGACAAAGACTGAAGCCCTGGGCTCTGAAACCATAACTGGCATATAAAAGAGACAATAACTACACTTTTAAATGAAAAAACTTCAGAATCAAGTCAGACAGTAGAATTAGAAGGCAGTATGTTTAAAGGAAGCCGCCTAATTGTCAACATGTGGTCGGCATTGCCAATTTTTTTGTGGTAGCCAAAAGATAACCTGCGGGAAGAGGAATTAATGGATAGTGGGGCCAACAACAGACTGGATAATGGGTGCATCTCAACCTAACTCGGGAAACTGTGGAATTATCAGTCTCTGGGGAACAGCAGGGTAAGAGGGAAGCATGTTCATGTTTCTGATGGATTTCCTTGATCATTTACTGGCTACGACTGGATCAGGTGGCCCTGTTTGCAGCACAGGGAATACAGGGCAGTTCCTGACACAACAGCACCAATAGAGGATAAAACCTGGATGGCAGAACCAGACCACTATCTGAAGGGTAATGCTTCATCACTACAGCACTGCAGTGTCTTGGTTACACAGGACACTTATTCCTAAAGGACTCTGCCTCCCTTACCCCACAGTTCATCCTTCATTACCTCTACCCACCACAAACTGTTTTACAGTAGATAGCAAATCAGGGGAATTCCTTTCTCCAAACTCGTGGTATACTGAGCACTCTGCATTTATGAACTTTCTGGTAGCACCAGAATACAAAGAAGGAATCTTATCCCCTAAGAGTTGATGCAGAACACTCCTTCCTCATACTGCACTGCTCTGAAACACTCACCTGGTCCACAGTCAGGGCAAAGTAGCCCAACCGCGCCAAGATCAAGGACAAAACAAGTATCTCTCACTCTTGCAGCAAACACCTCAGGAGACTACAACCAGACAAAATGCCCTTCCCCTCAAAGGTCTCTAGAAATCACAAATACTTTTGTGAGGGAACAGAAGAGGTCACAAAGATAATCTAAGTTGCATTCTTGGCTCTTGCCATGCTACGATGTGCCACTTTAGCAAAGACATTTTCCCTCCCCTGTGGCTCACTTCCCCTATGCCCAGCACCAATACAGCCACACTCAAGTCCTCTCCCAAGTGCTCATGGTCTAAAGACAAAAAGTATCCTGTAAAGTGCTGATTCACTGGTGCACTGGAATAGGAGTGAACAGCATACAGGAGGGGAGCCTCTCTCTCTGCAGGAAATCATTTTTGCACCGAGCCCAAACCAAATTCTACATCCCAGCCAACTTTCAGAGCTAAGGTCAGCAGAGTACAAAACTCTGCTCAGCAGGGTTAGACAAGTGGAAAGGGGTGGGTAACAATTTGGCTGAATAAATGACCAAGTAGTAGGGGATTACAAAACACTATTTAAAAAACAACACTTCTGCATTTCTATAATCCAGCAGTAAATAACAGAAACCAGAAGCACTGGTGGTGAGGGTTGGCAGGTTTCTGATGGCAATGGTTGGCTTTGCTTTTTAAATAGCTCGTTGATTTTGGACTGCATCCATCTCCAGCATTGTGACTACACTTCATATAGTAATTTACTTCAAGCCAGAGTGTGCTTCTTCAGCCAAGTCTTTGTTTTGTAAATGTCACAGCACTTCAACACCATTAACCAGCCACCCCTATTCCAAGCTGATATTCCTAAATTCAGTAAAAGTAAGTATGAGCAACACTGCAACTGAGTCAAATGAAAATGGAGACTGTATTTGACTCTGCATAGCTCTGAGTGCCAGTGTACCATATTACTTATTTCTGGGAAAGTTCAGGGCAGTTCATTACTGGGTTCACTAATGTTATCCATCCCAAGACCCACAGAAACCAGACAGTCATTCCCATTCCCCATGCAGGATGTTATACGAAAAACTTTGCGCTTAAGGACTTTATGGATCAACTGGGCATTAACTTCCAGGCATTTTACTGACAACCAGCAGTCCTGGGCTCCATCCCTGCTACAACTAACTGCCCTCTCCATATCATTTGTGTCCTTCCCAGTTGCTTTATTGGATCAGGCCAAAACAATGTGCAAGCACCACATTGTCAGGGCAACTCCAGCTATTAGAAACTGCAACAAGGTGCTTTCCCAACTATCATTCCCCATTCCATAGAAAGCAGAAGGTAAGCACAGCTTTGTCAAATCCCTTGGGTTTGGAGCGAGAGGAACAGTGCTACAAAGCTTCCCTCCTATAGCTGTGAGAACATGAGAACACCTGGTCCCGCCACCTTCATTAAGGTCAAGTGAATGCTATTTCAGAGAAACAAGACAAAATTAGTGCTTTATGGCCAACGTATTTTCATTCATGAAAGCTTTCTCTTAAGAGGCTGAGTGAACAATTCCTGTTCCTTGCTGTAAAAAACAAGTGCAAAGAACAGTAATTTTTTTGAATTCCTGAGCTCAAAGTTTTTCACCACTATCTCCAACAGCTGCTAATTTGGTGACTGAAAAGTGATGTACATTTAAAAGTACCTTGTTCTGTCCCTCCGCAGAGACCATCAGCAGAACAAATAAATTACCGGTATCTGGATTCTCATTACCTCAAATTAGCTTCAGCATAAGATGACAGGAGCAGAGACAAGCTATCTGTGGGTCCTTTAGGGGCACCTGTTAGCACCACATAAAGGACACAGAAAAGAGAGGCCAGGTTCTCTCTGTTGTCTGCTCCCAACAAAGCCTTCCTGTCAGACCATTAATACCTCTTCTGACAGCAACTTTCAGCCTGCACACCCACAGCACTTCTAATCCACTAACAATGAATTAGTTGCCTTACTTGGAAGTGCCCCAAGGAGTGCAGGGACTGCATAAGGGAATGGGGGGGGGGGGGCAGGGTTAGCAGAAGGATGGCTGTGCCAAGTAATATGTAGCATCACCACAAAGACATAAATCTAAAACAATGCATTTGATTATGTGCAAGCTTCAAAAAATATTGGGGCAAAAAGCAGTAAGTTTAAAGGAGAATCTTCGGGTTATCGAAGGGGAAACCACTTAAAAAATGAAAGCATCCCATTTGTCATCCATTTAAACAGGCCTCCTAGGCCTTTCAGGCTGCAGCCACAGGAGAAAGACAGAAAGGCAGGCACATCTTTGGATGGGACAGACTGACCGGGTCCAAAATGCATCCAAACAAAGGCCCCTGTGTAGAGCCAGAGGGAGACACGCTGGTATCGTTACAACAGGCACAATGTCCTCAGTTACACTGCTCCTGTTACAGTCTGGAACACTTGCACACCTCCCTGCACTTACTCCACTTTGCCTGTGACTCCATTTGGAGCAGAGAATCACACATCTGTCGAGTGACTTACCATGGCTATGGCTTTTAGGCTACACCATGGACCAAAACATGAAGAGAAAGTAAATCCAGCAGCTTTCCATGAAACCCTCCCCCAGGGGCCTGGTTACATTCAACATGCCAAACACCAAAGATTTTGTGACGCTGTATGATTTCACCAGAGCTGATTGCGATGAATTCCTAAGCAGCCAGCTGGCCATTTCATTCCTGTCTCTCTCCCTTCTTCCTGTCCTGTGACTAATGGGGAGGGCATTTGGCAGCCCAGGCCAATGTGCCTCCTCCTACTCAAATGAGATGTATCAGCAACAGCACTGGAGACAGGCATTCCAGCAAAACACACCCAGCAGAAGCTTGATTTATTAAGTGTTCAGGCAAAGACTGGCTTGCTAATATTGAAAAGTTTAAATGGGAAGAAACAGTGGGGTTGAACCATAGTGCTAAAGTTGTCCATATGTATGGATTGTGCACTAGCCCAAATACAACAAGCCTGCCCACAGCTGTGGCAGCTTAATCAAGTCTTAGACTAATTATTTTGCACATCTAAATCTGTGAAAATTGTCTTATTTCAGCTGTGGGCAAAGCTACTTAAACAACATTTTCAATTGCAAGAAGAAAAACCAAAACAACATTTCTTCAAGACCAAAATATCCACAGCCAACTACAGCACTGAGGCAGTGCAGAGGCAATATTTAACCCAACTCATATCAAAACTCCTACTCACACGAGAAAGGTTTTTATTATTAATACTTTTGGCATTTGCAGGTCCTCAGAAGTGCCTTTTTACTTTTATCAAAGCATAGAAGGAAATAAGAACTCAAAAAGAAAACAAAAAACATTCTCTCTGGGTGTCCCCCCTTCCAAAAAAGTTGATCTCTTCCCCCTGAAATTTAATTCCCACCACTATGTTCTCAGAGCTGGACAGCTGAAAATCCATTTATTATACCACAGTACTCTTAAGAATTATTTCATCAGTAGGAGTATAATATTAATGGTATTGTCTGCTTTAAGTGCATAAAAATTAGTTAACACTTTTTTTCCTCAGCAGTAGGCAGCAAGGCTAACTACTGCTTTGCTTTGACTACACTAAGAGTACTAAAAATTCTGTATATAAAAATAAATTGTGCATGAAAACTGTACAAGTAAACACTATTTTTTAGCATGTCTGAGTCAGTTCTCTCTGCTGCAAGGAACATGAAATCTGAAAGGTGTCTGAAAGCTTCTAATATCAGGATACTCTTTTCTCGGACTGTAAAGTGTGCTGTTGGCACACTCGCTTTATCATTCAAAATAGCAACAAACGAAAACACTCCAAAAGGACAGAGTTAATTCCATGCAAAGATCTTCCTTCTCAGTAAATGTCTTGCACAGCACCACTCTTAGCAACAGAATGTTTATCCAGCACAAGATAAAGAGAGAGGCTTTTCACTGACACCTGGGACAAAACCAAAGAACAAAAGCAGCTCCCAAAGCAAGAGAGCAAAGTTAAATTTTTCAAGTGTTCCCACCTAATGTAGACAGGAGGCCAGCCATAGCAAGTTACAACAAACAACCTATTCACCCACTTCCAGAGAATGCTTGTAAATTTAAACTGTGTGAAATGTCTAACTACCTCTTTCATTCCATCAAAAGGCTTCATCAGCAATGGACAATAAAGCCACTGGCTTGACCTAAAGGGGCTGGTAGGTTAATCTATTCTGACCTTATCTTTATTCAATCATAATACTAAAAGATTGCTTGAATGAATAACCAGCATTTAACAATGCCTACAGCCGCTCTTTCACTACAGTGCTCCTCTGAAGTGCCCTCCAAACCAATTTTTTAATCACGGGGAATATTACACATTTTCAAAAATTAATTGTAAAATAAACCAAAATGCCATTTCTCGCTCATTCGTCCAAAACAGAAAAAAAGAGGTAAAAAAAAACAAAAGCAGAAGAAAAATTTTATCTTGCCCCTGCACGTCTCTTTCAGATTTCCATCATCATTTATTGTCAATTTTAGACAATATGCTATCTCTTCTTAACTGTCAATCACACCTTTTACTTCTAGTATTTTCACTCAAATGGAAGAAACTAGACAAAAAGAGCTGCTACTTAATAAAACCTGCCTTGTAACAACAGGCTTAATCATACAGGCCTCAACACTTTGTATTTTAATAACTACTGGTTTGTTTTCAAAGCCTATTCCATCAGGGCACTCAGCACTAAACACAGCAAAGCAGCAAGTCAAAATTTAGCACATTCTTAGGCCCACAGAAGTCAGTAAACTGGATTCACCAGTCAATGACTGATTTAATCACTCAACTCTCATATGTTTACATATGTCACAACCTATATCTAAATGCCCTTCTGGAGAAAAGTCTCCAGAGCTCAACACTACAGTGCACAGTCCTACCCAAGCATCTTCCTCTTTGTAACAACACAATAACCACCTGTAAGAAGAAACTCCATAGTCTGACATGACCCTGCTAGAGCAAGTTAGTAGTAAAGCATTTTGACACGAAGCAAGAGCTGTGCTCTCATTTGACACATCAGTTCGAGCACTTACTCTTCAGCATCAACAAGCAAATGCATCTTCATTTAATGTTCTACACCTGTAAATGATTTGGCAAAACACAAGGGAAGATAAAAAAAAGTACAGCCATCAGGCACCAAAATGACACTTGAAAATGCCATTAAAAAAAAATCCATGCCAAGCCCAGGAACAAGGTCTAAGTTTAAATCTATTCCTGATTAGATTTAGGCAGATGCTTGAAATATCAGTCTAGACTAAGTGCCATTACCTTTCTCCAAAAGCACAAAGAACAAGCAAGTCAACCATATGGCAGTGACTACAGCATGCGATACCAGAGGAATGAAAAATAAAAGGTAAGAGTTTTTCCTTTGTATTGCAGAGAATACTGCTACAAACTACTCAAAAGTTCCTACCTTGAAAAGCTGTGATATGACCAACAATCATGTACTTTAGTTCGAAGTTCAGTGCCTGAATACTTTGAGTCCTCTCTCTCCGAACAGCGGCCTGGTAGCTTTCTTCCATTTTTTTGGTGCAACATGTTGGTGCCCTGTGTTGACAGATCTGTAAATCTGACTCTTAAAGCAAACAAGAAAAACACAGCAGTTAGAAAACCTTTTAAACCTATGCCATAAAAACAATGCTTCTTAATGTCAGAACTACCATGTTTCAGATTCTGAAACAAAACCAAACCCGCAAGGAACGACACTGTGAAACTCAGCTGCTGTCACAAGAACATAAATTTATGACCATTTCATCTAAATTTGGGTAACATCACATTATCAGTTAATAAGTTATTTTACACTGTTAAGAGCACTGGGCAGAAAAAGCATCTGAGCACAGTCAAAGTCAAGGACAACAGAATTATTGACGATACATTTCCACTGTACACCTTGTGCTAAAGGTATCAAAACTTGAACATGTGGGTGATAACCGTGCCTCAAATTAGGATCCAATACTCACCACCCCCACAGTGCCTTGAGGAATCACCTACTCACCTCTTACACTAGGGGAACCAGCTTAAAAAAAAAATCTTTGAACTCCTAAGCAGCTCACCAAAAAAAACCCCAAAAAATTGTAAAGGCATTGAAATCACTCCCACCTTGCAACTACAGAGGAAGTTGAAAGTCAATTAAAAAACTTGATTTTTATAGGATGTTTTTATTTTTTTAAAAGTAATTCCATCTTTGTACATGTTTCATTAAGTTTAGTACCCTTAATTAGGAAACCCACATCACACAGAGTTGTGAATGGACATTTAGGGTCTATCTGTTCTACACCATAGGATTTACAGGTGCCAGAAAGGATCTGGTACAGACTGCAGATGAGTATATTCTGGTGCTTCACAAACATATGTTTTAAGAAGGGGATGAAAGAAAGCAAGAGACTATTAAATAAACTAGAGGCACATAGAAAATACGAGAGCCAAAACAGTCACACGATATTAAAAAGCAGATATTTCCACTGCAATTTCTCAGTGGAACAGGAACATCCCAGCAGGAAGTCTCATGACAGTGTCAGGCACTTCTTTCCCTCCACTTTGAGGCAGAAATGGTGGTCCTGAGGGAACGGGGTTGCAGGTGTCCACCTCCAGCCCATCTCTCAAGCTTTAAGGAGACAGCCTTTCCAAGGAAAGCCAGTGCCACACAGAGGGCCAAGCTGGGTTGGACCCAAAGCAGTGCTGAGACACCAGCACCCTCCCTGCACCAGGTCTGGAGCTGGCCTGTGCCCACACTGCCACCTCTCTGCACCCTCTCTGCTTCTAAACCACTGTTAACACCACTAGCAGTCCCCTTCCCAGATGGAAACAGCCCCAGTCCTCAAAAAGGCCATAATTCCTCCTCAGCATTTCTCACTCAGGCCACTGCAGAGCACTAAGGCCAAGCCCCGAGATAGAAACATTAATGAACAATCACACTGCACTAATCCTCACACCTGGCCTTGCAGGTTAACACATGACAATGCTCCACACAGAACTGACAAGGACTGAAAACAAGAGGATGCAGACTGAAAAATCTGTAGAATCACCCAAACGACCAGGCACTGCTCAGAGCCAGCTCCAGGTCATCAGCAGCTAACTGAGACCAAACCCGCAGAGAGGAGTTCAGTAAATCTCCCTTGTCAGGAAAAAAAATAAAAACACCAAGCTGGCTGAAACATCTCATTCGACTTGAAAATGTTGTTTCCAGTTTATAGCAACTCTCATTTAAAAGTGAGGCTAATTTGTGTCAAAAAGGTCAAAAGCAAAGGGAAATATCTGAATTAACCACATTTTTGTACCAGTTTACAAACAAACATCAAAGTTGTCACAGACTGAGCTAACTCAGGATACCATTCTGGAGGTGGATTTGTTTTACGCTTCAGTCTAATTTCAAAAATGGGAAACAACAAGTCTCCCCAGTCAGATCTGCAGTCCCAGACCCCGCTGAAAGCCCAAGATAAGACCATTGTGCTCTGGTAGGAACCAGCAGGCTGCCAAAAGCAGCAGCAGGAAGGCTGCACTTGTCACCAGCTGGGCGCACTCCTCTGTTCCCGCCTGCCAGAGAAGCTGCCCGAGGTTGAAATTAGCTTCTTGGTCAGGCTAATTTTAACTTGGGCGGGTTCCCTGATCCAGTTCACCCCCTAACACGTTTGTTCTGTCACAAGGAACTGGGGGCCGGGGAAGGACCACTTCTCTGAGCTGGCACCACAAAGCATGTGTGAAATTATAGTACAGGCTGCTGAGCAACTCAGTGCACAATCAGGTGTCCAAGCAGAGGGGATGTAAATGTTACTTGGCATCTGCAGTGCCAGGCTGCTGATACTCAGAGCACTTCTCCTTACTCAGCAGCCCTTTGAATTTTTTGTTTGGAAGGCTTTTGCAAAGCTCTGTATCAAAAAGGTCTGAAATATCAAGTGCTCCATGCTGACTGTGTGCTGGCCCTGGCCAGGAAGCTCTCCCTGGCTATCAGTGCTGTGCCTGGTGCTCCCAATTTGAACCTCAGGAACCTGCGTCTCCTCCAGAAAGCTTTAAGAATACAGATATCTCAGCTGGAACTGCACTCCTGGGATTCCCCGCCCAGCTATCTCCTCCGATGAGCCTGAAGATTAGGTTTCCTTGGTCCAGAGCCAAAATGATACAGAAGCCACTCCTAAATAGAAACAGCACTAAGCCCCTGACAGTTAAGGAGCCTGATGTAAAACACAGAGCACTGAAAGCAAACTCCCCTCCCTTCACAGCACTGTCGAGTCAGTGCTGTCATGCACAGCTTGGCACTTTCACTGGCTTCAGAACTAGCCTGAGGGTATCACTTTTAACACAATTATAGAAACCTAATAAAAGTTTTCAGTACTATACATGCCTGGGTGCTGAGATTAAATTAGAACTCATTAGTAATGTCTTAATGTCTTTAATAGCTCTGATACTAATTTTAGTATATCTCATCTCTTTCATCTTAATAAAGAATACCCTCTCCAAGAGGAGAAAAAGAGGGGAGGAATACAGTGACCCAGCAGTGACCGAGGGACTGAGCACCCCACAGTGCCGTGGCAATCACCCCTGCTCATATGTGCTCTGCATATCAGCAAAAGGGAGACAACCTTAAGGGCAAACTCCTCTTCAAGTTTAGGAACAAAGTCATTCTTTACACCAGAGAAAAAGCACCATTTGTGAAAGAGGGAAGAAAAGTTACCAAGAGCATCATTTCAGTGATAGATTCTGCTAATTTCCCTCTAGGACTTTCTTACCTGCTTTTCCCAAGCTGCCTCTCATTTCCTAACTCATGATTTAGTTTGGAGGAACCTCTAGTTCAACCCTTTAAAGCAGGATTTTTTTATGTAGGATGAAGCCCTACACAAGGGATTCATCCAGCCAAGTTTAAAGTACCCCCAGAGAAAAAAAAAAAGTTACTACTACTCTCGTGGTAAAATAAGTGAATTAAAAAATCCTATCTAAAGATAACTTCCCGTGTTCCAACTCGTGTCTGTTGCTTCTCAGCGTATCACCGTGTGCCTGCAAGAATCTGACTCCACTTTCTCTATTTTCTGCCAAAAGGCAGCTGAAGACAGCAGTATGACCTCCCTTAATCTTCCCTTCAACTGAACAAACCTAGCTCTCTATTCCCTCATGTTCCAGCCCTGACCATCATGGGAGCCCTCTGCTAGGACTCTTAACTTTATGCCACAGATGTGAAGCACCTGCATCCCAAGACCCCCCTCTCTGTATTCTATTTTCTTATGCATTAATTTACTGACAGAGCAGAACACTTTCACCTGTACATGCCTGGGCTTCAATTCCAAAAGGTTTATAGCTTTCCTAAAACAAATTAGTTTTCTGCTTCAGATCAGATGGAAGGATTACTCTGCTTATTATGTACATTATTTTTCCATTCAAGTCTTTTTCCCTTGAGTGCTGGTTAAAACTATGGCTCAGCTTATTTTTTAAAGTGAGAAAAACTACAGACTTTAAATCCTTACTGTTATTATAAAAACCAGGATAAAATATCTTGCTCCACTTTCAAAAACAAAGTCACATTCAGAACAGCAGAAAAAAAAATGTACTACTTGAGTCTAAAGAATGAGTATTTTGGAAAGAAACAATGATCCCTATTGAAAACTCCTCTGCAACACCAAAGCATTTAATACATGCCAAAGGTATCACCTTCAGACACCTCCCTGTCAAAATTATAAATCACTTAAGGTGCCAAATGCACAAAAAACTACACATCTTTACTTGATCTCCAGCTGGCCAGGTCTACTGAAATCAGCTGTGGTTTATTTTGGTGTGTGTTGCTTGGAGACTTTTTTATTTTAAATCAAAATGTTCTGGGCTTCAGTCGGAACTCTGGTACCAATAAAATCTAAGACTTTGGCCATTAAAGTTAACTCAATCAGTATAATTTCCTAAAAGCAGAGAGGCCTGTTTAGCAAGCAAAATTAAGTTCTTCCAAAAGCTGAATATATATTTATTTTGTTGGCTGACCGTGCAGTTTAACAGTTCTGTCTTTAAAATACTGTACACACTGTAAAAGCCATACTCTGAAACCAGAACAACAAGTAATCACACAGTAACTGATCTACCTGCATTAACTTTTTCAAAGACAGGCTGATTGGGAATTTTTTTTTTTTCCAAACAAGCTGAGCCTTTAACTTGCACTGCACAGAACAGTCCTGGGCACGATCAGAAGGTGAGCTCAGTGCAATCTATCTTCTGACAGTTTTTATTCCTTTGTATTTGGGCAAACATTTCAATGCTACTTCTAAACAAAGCTTTAGTCCAAAGCCAAAGATTTTAACATTGTACAAATGTCCTCAAAGACTCCAAGATTGATTATGCCTTAGTAACAGAGAGGAGGGTGCCAAAGGTCCCTTATATTGTATCTGGCCCAGCTGAACAGGAGCCAACGCTTCATCCTTCTTGAGACTCATCTGTCTGGTGTAGCTGCTGCCTCAGCTAGAGGAAAATTCAGCAATTAAATGCAGACTAATTCAGGGGAGAAGGCCAAACCAAATGGAAAAGGAAGCAGTTTTCAGCCCTGCAACTACTTGATGCATGAGCAGAGCCCACAGAGCCACATCAGGGAAAGGGAATCCAACCACTGTACACTGCCACAAGTTTGTGAGGTTCTTTTCCTACACAGTTCTCATGCTCCAGCAGTGCTAAAACCATCATCACCTTCACCTGCAAGATCGAGGTCACAAAACTCATCCACAAACACAAGCCATCCTCACCCAGAAGGGAGCACAGCCTTACACCACAGCCCAGTCCTCCTGCAACTAATAAAATGTTTCCAACTAGAAAGACACAAAAAGCACATTAAACCCATCAAGCTCAAAGTGTGCACAGTCAAACAGCTACTATTTGATTTGTCAATGTTTAAAGTATGGTAGTTATTATGCTTGAAATAGTGTGTGCCAGGAACTACCTGAAAAACCAACAAGCCAGTGCAACAGTGACCACTGCACAGCTGCAAATGGCTCTAGGACATAAAATAGCAACTAACCCAAAAAACCTTCTGCTCCTTGGGCAAGCAGTAACATCCAGGTAAGCTCCAGGGAGCAGAGACCCTTTCTAAGTCCAATGAAGATGTCTGTTCCTCCTGCCTCAGGTAATCTGTGGCCAGGCCCACCCAACTCATATTTTCTGACTATTCAGAAAGAATCTTCCAATCTGTTTCCAACTCTTTCCTCTATTTTGTTAAAATAATCCTACTGTCAGCTTTAATATAAAGATTACATAGACAAACAGCATGTTAAAAAGACCCTTTAAAGCAAAAAGCTGACCAAATACCAAAGCAGAGCCTGAATGTGTCCCATCTGTCTATATTCAGCTTGTCAACGTGCCTATATCCAGCACAGCAAATTACAAGTGCAGTTTGGAAAACACAAGCCATGAAAATTTCCTTTCCCTGATCCCTTGTTGCATAATGTACATTAACAGAGACACTTTTTAACTTGATCACTGGACTTTACATTCTCACTGTTTTTCTGAAATACACCAAAGCATAACTAAGGCCATGACCAGATGTGCTATTCCAGTTGAAACAAACAAGGATAAAAGACAAACACCTCCAGTGTTATCAAGCACCACTTAGATAACATGCTAATGTAACTACTAGCATGTGTAGCTACTTTCAACTCTGTTAAATCAAATAGCTTGCATTAGCCTAAGAGTGCCTGAGTAGACCTAAAAAAAAAAAAAAAAAAAAAAAAAAAGTATAAAACCCCACAAAATGGGAGGACCATTTGATTGCACTGCAATTACACCAGCCAATTTAAGGTGGGTGGAAATCCTGAATGGGACAGGAAAGGGGACAGTGAGAAGGACTAGATGTCATGACTCCAGAGAGTTGGCAGCATCAGCAAGTGCCACAGCTTGCAGGGCAGCTGGAGACTATCAGGCACTGGCCCTGATCAGCTTCCAGAGCAGGAACTCTCCAAAATATACAGCTCTTAAGAGCAGCATCTGCACAATTCAGTATTGTTAGGCCTTTTGCTAAGTTCATTTTGTCTGAGTTTTTCCCATTTCCCTCTGCTGCTTGCCTGGTTCTCATCGCTCTTGTATTCTATTTTTTGGCCTGGTTTCCAAGCCACCTTCTGCTCCTACCCCATAGGGTACTGCATGCCTATTAGCTTTTTTACCTTGGTTTGTGCCCCACTGAACCTGCCTCATGCCTGGGCCCAAGCGACAGAAAAACTGACTGCCCTAAAACAGACGTCCCTTTGACTTGCTGAAACCTCAAAAACTGTAACCAGGCCCTCTCTTTCCTCCTCTGAGTCCCTCTCCACACTTCTCACCCTCCTCAGACAAGGTTCACAATTCAAGACTTTCCAATGCTTTTTCAGGAGTTTGCTGGGAGATGCACCTTTGGTGTCAATGCCGAATGGCCACAGTACCACTGCTCCTAAATACTCTCTGGAAGGAACAAAGAAAGGGTGATTCATCTCCCACAGTTCACTACCTCCCCCTCGGGCCTTCCCCCCAGTCAGCCCCGATCTCAGAAAGAGAGGAATTTTTGTAGCAGAAGGCATGAAACCCACCTTACAGAATTTCAGCCCAAACCATTAATTTAAGAGGCTGAGCAGCTGAGGAGAGAGACAGCTTGGTGAGTGCCAGCTGCTGTGCAGGGCAAGCACTACCTGCCATGGCCAGAGGACTGCACAGTGGTCACTTCCTCCAGGGCTTGCACTCCTACAGAGAGGTGAGAAATTCTTTAATGCTGATTAAATTAAATTACTTCACATGAGCCCAGTGCTAAGTGAGATCCTTTGAATGTGGGAGACAGCAAGACTGACTGCTACAGAGCTTCCTAACTACACAGGACATGCAGATTCAGGAGATTCACACTCTTGAGGATCCATACTTTTTTTTTTTTTTGCCTGGAGTTGATATAAAAACACGATGCCCATAAAGTACATTTTAAAACAATCTAGACTGATATAGGTCAGTGGGTCTACATCAAAGGGGTTTCTACATTTACTGTAATGCCAAGTCCTTCCTCCGTTTTCCTAGGACAACATGTATAATTGCAATACAGAGGTGAGAGAAAAATTACAAGAACTTTCATTAATTTAGAGTCTACTATGATTCATCTTTCATTATGTCTCATCGCATTCCCAGCAGTAAATCCTATCCATTTTTTCACCACCACCAACAAAAAAAAAAATCATACATACAAACGAAATATTTCCTAGATGAGTCTAGTGAATCTTCCTGCTCTATATCATCCGATAAACTAACAGCTGCATTTCTGCTCTCCAGTGGGGACAGCATTTCACTGCCACAGAACTCTGCCTTGCAGGGTGATCTGACTAAAGAACACAGAAACCACAGGAGGTGGAAAGCCTAAACAGGAAGACAGGTATGGAGCACTTTGCAACAAAACTGAAGTTGCTTTTAAATGAAAGAAGTAGGTTTGTAGCCCCGTACAGTTAGAAAAAACACACCACCTGAATGCAAATCAATACTGGGCTGTCTATCTAGCCCTACAGGGAGATGACATAAAATAGCTTTATAAAAGGTGTGAATCACCTCATTCATCTCAACTGCAAAGCTGAAACATAATTCAGATGTTCACAACTGCTTTTTACCACTGACAGATTACTTTCTAATATGAACTAGTTCCTAATATGCTTTAGCTGCTGTGGTAATATCTATATAAGGTGGCAGAGCACAGAAGATTTCAAATATATTGATAGGTTCATGATCAATTGTATTTCTTCTGTTTTATTTTTTCTGTCAACATAAAAATCTCTAAGAAGGTTAGACGGGAAGAAGAAACAAAAGCAAAGATAAATCTAAAGGAACCAAGGGACCATTAGATATTTGGGTCACAGCCTCAGAAAGTGAAATTGAAAGAAGAGTACTAGAGAAGTGAAGAATAATAATTCCCCAACACTCCCTTCCCCCCCCCCCCAAGATTTGAATGCTTCCATTTTTGCCATTTCACTTGAAAGCAATACGTGAAACCAAGTGCTCAGACAACACGTTTCTGCTTTTAAAAATACATGAGTCTTGCTTAAGTATTAATTTTACAGCCCAAATCCCAAACGCTTTCAATCAGTTTGTCCAGTAAGCCTGCGTGTAACTTCACTCTTGTGCATGACTTGAGAATGAGAAACAGCTACTTTCTCCAGAGTTTTCACTAGTATTTGAACGAATTTCTTTAGGATCCATTCCCATTTTTAGGGAGAAGAAAGAGGAAAACTATAAAAACCTGGATGATATAAGCAAGAATTTTAGGAAAAGCACAACGTGCTCTTGCTGCCATTTACACAAAAGGAAGACCAATCATTTACAGAGCAGAACCAAAACTAAGCAACTGATGACAAGACACCCCTCATTAGGGCCAATTCTTAAACTTCATCATCCATGACACAGGAATTAATTAAAACAGGCTGCAGCAAGACTACAGTATCACAAGGTCTCTGCATCCTGCTCCCTTTCTTCGGTTCCTTATGCAGACAATGGCACTGTCAGGGGCAGGGACACTCATGCAAAACTGGAGTTTGTTGCCACGAATTGGAGCCACAGGCATTGGAAGGCAACACACAGCAGGCAAGAGAGGAAAGAGCCAAACATAGATGACAGCAACTGGAGAGGAACACTCGTTCACTGTGACCATGCAGAAGAACCAGCTGACAGCCCCACAGGTTGCTTACAAGACACCAGTAGGCTGTTTTTGATGGTCTGAGAAAAATCTAGATTTTATGCTCAGATCAGTTCTTCCATACTGGACCACTATGTGCAAAATAATGCTCCACAGGGCAGGAAAGAGGCAAGGGAAGTAGTATCAGAGGGCTTGGTTCAGCAACTCCTGATGTCAAGGCAGACACCCAGTAGCATCAAGTCACACAAAATACAAGTACAGTTAAAGACACAACACTCTGCTGTGCTTCGGGCTTCTGTGGGGAGGTAGTGGGTTTCTGTGGCTGTGCTTTGGTAGCGGGGGGGGGGGGGCTACGGGGATGGCTTCTGTTAGAAGCTGCTAGAAGCTTCCCCTGTCCCATGGAGCCAATGCCAGCCGGCTCTAGGACGACTTCTGGCTGCTGGCCAAGGCTGAGCCCATCAGGAGCAATAGTAACGTCTCTGTGATAACATATTTAAGAACAGAAGGTTGTTGTGCAGAAGAAAATTCCAGCCAGGGAAAAGGAGAGTGAGAACACGGGAATAACAACGTAGACACCAAGGTCACTGCAGAAAGAGGGGCAGGAGGTGCTCCAGGCACCAGAGCTGAGGCCCCTGTGGCCCGTGGTGCAGAGCAGGGCAGGGCAGCTGTGCCCCTGCAGCCCATAGGGGAGCATCGGGGTGCAAAGACCCACCTGCAGCCCATGGAGGCTCCCATGCTGGAGCATATGGATATCTGAAGGAGGCTGTGACCCTGTGGGAGGCCCAAGATGGAGCAGGGTCCTGCTGGAGACCTGCCGCCTGTGGAGAGGGAAGCCCAGGTTGGAGCAGGTTTTTCCCGGGTAGGACTCGTGGCCCCTGTGGGGCACCCGTGCTGGTACAGCTCATTCATGAAGGACTGCACCTCATGGAGGAGTGACCCATGGGACAGCAGTTTGGGAAGAGCTGCTGCCCGAGGGATGGACTCACCCTGCAGAGGTCCATCAAGGACTGTCTCCCATGGGAGGGACCCCACGGGAGCAGGGGAAGGACTCCTCTCTCTGAGCAGCAGCAGAAACAAAAACTGACTGTAACCCCCATTCCCCATCCTCCTGCACCGCTGGGGGGGAGGAGGGAAAACATGGAAGGAAGGAGGGGTAGGGGGAAGGTATTTTTTAAGACTTTTATTTCTCACTCTTTGGCTCTTATCCTGTTACTAATAAATATAAGTACTATCCCCACTTTGAGTCTTGTTTTGCCCATGAAGGTAATCAGTCACTTACCTCTCCCAGCTCTTATCTCTATGCATGAATTCTTAGCTGTTTTTTTTCTCTCTCCTCTGTTCAGCTGCAGAGGGAGAGTGAGAGAGCGGCTTTAGTGGGTACCTGGTATCTGGCCAGGGTCGACCCACTACAGTGGATTTAATAGTTTGAGATTAACACAGCTCTGAACTCGAAGGGCTTTGGGTCAAACTCTCAACTGAATCATGGAACAGGATTCACAGCCAGGAAACCCCAGAAAACTTGCCCTTCCTGAAAAAGTCAAAATTAACAGAAAAATGCACCTACAAAGAATTATAAAGAAGCACTTCAATGACCTTAGAGTAACTTGCATTTGATTTCAGACAAGTACTTGGGATTTTTAGCTGCAGACATTCAATGAAAATCAATGGAAGCTCAAACAGTTCAAACTCCACACATATCACAGAGTTCGTGACAACATTCAGTGGTCCAAAAAGCAGCAAGGGCCTATTAGCAAGCTAATATAGCCCCCAAGAAATTGAGGGCCACGACAATATTTCCACTTAAGCACATGGTTCTTCTGAAGCCAGGATGGGCCTGGCCTTCTGCCCTTCCTCATTTGTTTTGGCTTTGCTCTGTTCTGTCTGCCTAGACCATGCAGAACGTCCTGGCGGTATCAGGAGCAGATGAAGGCAGCAATGAGGAATGAAGAACTGCAGGATTAATGACAGTCCACAATGAAATCTCACCCGACTTCTGGGTACCAGCCATACCCCCAAGCTGGAAAGCAGCCAAGCTCACCACATATGACATTCCACCACTTCCTCCTGGACCCCAGTAGTGTGTTTAGCAGGAAGGCCTGTATCTTTCTGGGACATCTTGAGCCAGGATAATGGATTCTGAAACAGATGCAGCTTCCCAAAGACTGAGGAGAGGCAGGAAGATGTCTTAAAAGCCTTTAGGTTGGGACCACAGACAAACAACTTTTGAAAACCAGTGTGGAAACCTTTGATAGGCTCCTACCACTTGGCAATACTACAATGTATGTTTGACCTAAGGCAGTTCCCTTGGGCTCCACACTTTGTTTCCCCCACGGAAAAGAAGATGACACCTTTCATTAGTTTGCTTAGCCTGTAAGCAATTCCTAGTGGAGCCTGCCCTTTGCTATGTGCATGTTCAGTGTTCTCCCAGGGCCTGCTTTTGATCCTATGCACCTGTTATATAAATTAAGAAATCATGTTTCTTCCCTTACATCACTCAAACAAGGCTCCCTTCACAGCACACTGAACTGATTATCCTTCCCTTCTTGCTTGTGCTATTCCATTCAAAACCACCAGCATTACTGAAGGTTTAGAGCTCCCCATTCAAGCTGTCCAGAGCAGCCCACCGTGCCACGGAGCTGTCTGAGGCTAGCTCTACACACTGCCAGGCAGCACTGGCTACACTCAATCCACACTTGGAAAAGCCAGAGGCAGGTAGTGAGAAAGGAAGCTGGGCTGGGGGTGGCAGCCACCAGAGACACAGCAGCAGCCAAACTGACACAAGCCAGCCCTATTCAGTCCTTGCTGCTCAGCTAATGTTTTGGCACCTGTGATAGTAGCTCTAGAATAGACTTTCCAAGCCTAAGCCAATAGCCCTGCCAGCAAATGACATAGCCACTTTTCATCCCAGCTGGGGTTTATTGCTATCACAGAAGGCCACAGAGCATAACAAGTCTGTCACCAGCAACGGGGAAGCTCCCAGTGAGCTTTAGATCAGAACCAGGTACAGCCAAACCACAGCTGCTTTTAGAGGAGGGTGAATGTTTGTATTTCCTGACATACTCAGAGCAAACTAGGTTAGGAAGAGTAAATTTGATTACTGTAGCTTGAAACTGAAAATGCTGTGCTTTAGCCAAATACAACTTTGGGCTGCTGTGAATGGTAATAGATATATTTTTCCCAAAGTTAACTAAAATTAAGAGACTAAAGCCAAGCCTTCTCTGAGCAGAAATTTGAAAGCCTTTCTCCGAGAGCAATGGCTCCAATTTCTTTTTTTAAAAGCCCTACTCTGTTTTGGGAAGGCAGTGGCTTTTCTACATATTCTTTGTTTTCTTGCCCTCGGACTCATTACACCTCTCCTTTTAACTGCCCATGTAAAAAGAGAAGATAACTATCCTGCACTTCTGAAAAAGCACATCTTCTTGTGATTTGCAAGGAGGGAATATTTTGTCCTCCATCGAAGGGCAACCATATGAGACCCTGTGTGCTGTTCCCCAAGTATTACTTAGTAAGCCCCTGTTCCTTCTAAAATCATCACTCCAGCCTTTCAGTTCCCACTTTTTTGTGTTTCCTTATGGAAGAACAACGAGGTGGGAACACAGGACATAAGGGTTTGATATCTGATTAACAGGGATGGAGCACTTCTTGCTGTGAGGAATGGCTAAGAGAATTGGGATTGTTCAGCCTGGAGAAGAGAAGGATTTGGGATGACTTCCAGTACCTGAAGGGAGCCTGCAAGAAAGACGGTGACAAACTATTTACAAGGGCCTGGAATGACAGGACAAGGGGGAATGCCCTCAAACTGACAGAGAGTAGGTTAAGACTGGACATTACAAATAAATTCTTTACTGTGAGAGTGGTGAGGCCCTGGCACAGGTTGCCCAGAGAAGCTGTGAATGCCCCATCCCTGAAAGTGTTCAAGGCCAGGCTGGGCAGCGCTTGGAGCAGCCTGGTCTAGTGGGTGGCATCCCTATCCATGGAAGGGGGTTGGAACCAGATGATCTTCAAGGTCCCTTCCAACCAGAACCATTCTATGATTTCATCCTCTGACAGGCTCCCAGGACAAGCCATGTAGAGCACAGTCACCCAGCATTCTGCAGATAGACACACGTGCTTTGGAGTGGCAAGATGCAAGTGCTGACCTAGAAGCAGGAGCAAATGATCTGAACTGAGGCACAGCATCACATTAGGTATGGCTGCACTGCTGGCAGCATAGCACCGGATTACAGCTATCTGCAGCATGCTGGAGGCAAGACCAAATCCACCTGGAGACACAACCTTACACAACCCTGATCTCTTGGAGCCTTGTTTCTTCAGCCACAAAGCAATTTCCTATATCAGTAACAATGCAACATCGCTCAAGAATGAACACCCCAAAACAGTGAAGCACTGAAAAATAGAGGGTTAAGGGTCAGATCTAGTCTTAACCTGGATAACTGGAGATCCTCAGGCTTGCTTTCAAAATCATCCCATTTCTATTTGCAAGACTTAAAACTTTAGTCATCTTCCTCTGTTTACAGTAGCCTAATTTCCATCTTCTGGCCTATATACCTGCAAGACAGGGAACTACTGCCAGCAAAATCTAAGGTGGATACTTAAGTTAGAAGCATATGCCCCACCTAAACCTCATGTCTCCACGTATCTCCACGCTGCCCTGCTGCAACACTGCAGTTTTCCCACTGGCAGCCTTGCAACTCAACTGCTGTTGAAAGTTTGGTCACTTGAAAACTCCTTTTTCTGCACGCTCTCCTCCACCGTTACATGGCAAATCTGTGACTTAGTTATTTTGCTTTACTGTCCACAGAATTTGATATCCCCACACAGTTTGCTCCTTCTTCACAATACTGAAACTTATAAAGGAGGATGAAACATTCTTGGGGCTCAAACACCAAATCAAATCATGATGTTTAATGAGTCGTCACATCTGGAATTCACATTGTTCATTCCAGGTGCGCATGTCCCAAATCAAGGCTAGACTCACACGCAAAAAGCTTATTGCTCTGTCTGTCACTAGTGCAAATGCACAGAGCGCTGTTTCAGAGCAGAACAAACCAGAGCAGTTGTCACATACCAGTGTTACTGCAAAGAGGAATGTCCTGAGAACAGGATAAGAAGCAAAAGGCCTGTATTTTGGCAGGGAATAATTAAATTTTGTATTAGGAAAAAACCCAAGCAATAAGGTAATTAAGCACTGGAACAAACAGCCTATAAAGGCTGTGACCTTCTATCCTTGATTTAAACACAGTTTATTCTGGGCTGCAAGTAGCAAGACTGGACCAAATGATCACTTCAGGTCTATGTCAGCACTATTTTCTATTATTCTAATCTTTCAGCAGCTCTCAGCAGTGTACTTTTCCTAATTACATCCAGTTTTCAACAGATTACTCTCCCTTTATTCACATTTCCTAGTACAAACACCCAAGGCAAGCTGTTCCTGGACAGCAGCTCCTTTGGCACTAAGTTGCTGTACCTTTTGTGAGGATTTGGCCCTTAAGATCTCTCAAGAGTAGAGTCTTAATTTCAAAGCACGGATCTTGCTCATTTTACTCCATATTTACCAAGAACAAAGGGAAGACTATGCAAATGCCCTACTACTTAGACCTGAACAAAGTGGAAGCAAACATGTAGATGTGAATGGGAGACATAATAGTAGGGGGAAAAAGCAGTCCTTTTCAAAAGTAAAATGACTTTGTCAGGGTCCCTTTGCACTACGTGCATGGATGATTTGTGACAAAACAAAAAAGTGCTAGCCTAGTACGTCACCCATGTCAGAGATTAGAAGACTTCAAAACCCTCAGTAGTTCAAGCACTTTCTGGAACTTGAAAGGCTTTCTTAGGAAATGCTTAGCTTCTTTATGGTTTTTACATGACTTTGATGTGCAGCTAAGAGGTGAGGAACCTTAATCTGAAGGTTTTCTATGGAAAACACCCATATTGTACAATAAATCACAAAATCTTGTCACCTCGATTAACGTGAGCCAAAGGTTTGCAAAAACTTTTCGCCAGAAGTTAAAGATTCGGAGTCGTTATTTTGATATTCAAATAAGAACCTGGAATTTCCAAGCACTTAATTACTTTCAAAAGCTTCTCCAATAATAGCACTGGAGTAATATTTCTAGTCATTGACAAAGTATGGTGTGCAAGGCAGTTATGCAAATGTCACTTTTCATGCCTATTCTCTCCTTAAAGTGGAGATTTAAAGTTAAGGGATCTGTGAAAACACCATCAATTCCTGGTGTGTTACAAAACCTCTTCTCTGAGTGCAAACATGGATGTATAAACATCAGCTTGGTTTTCCCCCCTCGCTATCCACCCTTAACCCCCAGTAGCATTAATGGGAATTATGCATGCATAACGAGCACAGAATAGTC
The DNA here is from genome assembly GCF_003945595.2 of Pipra filicauda. Taxonomy (NCBI): domain Eukaryota; kingdom Metazoa; phylum Chordata; class Aves; order Passeriformes; family Pipridae; genus Pipra; species Pipra filicauda. The sequence goes on from NW_024104294.1 coordinate 1,505,709, forward strand.
CCCTTATGAATAGGGGCCTTGTTGGAACAATGAATACATTTAACCATTAACATCTAGGGATGTGTCCAACTATCCAATTTAACCAGCTGCCAAACAAAGCTACCCTGACCTATCTGATATCCTCAGGTTCCAACATAGCTCTCTGAAATTTGTTTCCCATTTGTTTTTAAGGACATGGCAGTGACAGTGGAGTGCATAGCAGAGTAGGGGCTCTTTGTGAGAACAAGCTCCTTGGAGAAGGATATCCCTCCAGAATAGCTGTCACAACAACCATGTGATGGAAGAACTCTGCAAAGGGAAAGACCATGACCCCAGGAAGCAAGCAGAATCATCAGAGGACCAAAAAATCTATATATACGTATTTCAAATGCATATATATGCTGGCCATCAGTATTAATAGAAACTCAGTAAGAACAGAGAAAGGCAGAATATGGCACAGAATCATATGAAGTAGGCTAAAAAATAAATTCCAAAAGAAAAGAGTAGAAAGACAACTTCTAGGGGAATAATTTTATATCCTCTACAACTCTGAAATTCCTATGCAATTGCCTGGCTACAGTTGTTCTTTATTCCTATATTTTAGCTATCAAAATGCAAAAGAGAACCTGAGGATACATATCAATGATACTTCCCCGAGATTTTTCAGTCCACAAAATAAATCTAACAGTATTGCCTGTGATATTTAAAATTCTTCCATTGTCTTAAATTCCTTCTGTATTCTTCCAACTAGTGCCTTGAAATTTCATAAGTAAAAACTTCAGACATTAATCATGCATGTATGAATACAATAGGAAGGTAATTAATAACCATCCTTTAAAACTGATGTACTGAAAAGAGTAAAATGGACAGATTTATTCTCATGGAAGTACACGCACAGTGCGTATCCATAATACGAGGCAGGGTGGTGGTTGCTCCATCATAAATCATTCGCGTAATAGTGCTGAGCTCCTCATAGCTGTACCAGGCACAGAGCCCCAGGGCTTGTATCAAGCATGATACAATTCATCTGGCAAGGCTGCCAGGACAAGCCTTTGGCATGGCTGCAGCACCTTGTAGAGGTGAGACCACCTTCAATCCACGGGGGTCCTTTGGGTGTCACCCTGCTGAGCTGCACTGCTTTACCCACCATCAGATGCCACTAAACTACAGGACTCACTATGGAATTGGCAAAGTCTTCTCAGTTGCTTGACTTTCATCTGACATCCTAAAAAATAGGGAGATAAATATTGTCATTACATTCTTCTATAGAGGGTGGTCCTAAGGACCAGCCTTGATAAAGCAGTTCAGACACAAAGGGCTCAGTGCACGTGTCAGCATTGCTACAAAAAATATTTAGCTCTTGTAAGGGACAAAACACAGCCATAAAAAAGTATTCTGGACACCTGTTACCTTTCTAATGGACGGAACAGCTTGGCACACAGTCCTACTACCTTTGCTCCACACACAGCACAGGTCAGTTCCCTTTCCAGACCAGCACACTTTGGATCTACAGACCACCCTGGGTCATGAAGGACACAGAAAGAGGGAAAAACCTTGTTCTCCTAAGTCTGTGCTACGTAATCCTGTGGACCCAGCTCTTAGCTTGAGGCTCATGTTAATTCTGTGGATCCAATCTGAAGAAGATACTGAAGAAGTATTTTATGTTTTTCCATCAAATAATATACTGCCTTAAAATATTACATCTTCTCTGTAGAATGCAGAAAGAGGCTTGCCTCCCCATACAATTTCATCTTTAATATAAATCATTAAATATTAGCGAGGTGCCTTATTTCATCCACTGATGTTGCTCAGTAGTTACTTTAATGTGGACAAAACAAATACCTTTAAATATATCTTTAGAGATATCAGGATGAGTTTATCATATCAAATACTGATACCTAATTCAAATCAACCAATTGATACACTAAGTATAAATGTTGTTGCAGGCCTGGCTGCTGTTTGCAAATTGATTCTGATCCATCAAAATTCTTATTTTCCCCTAAAAGCAGTAGCTGTGCTCTAAACTCCTAAGTGATGAGTATGTATTTGAAGTATTATTAAACATATGGCTTTTTATCATGTCATTTTATGCTTTCATAGAAGAGAGATTCAATTACAAAGACTTTACAATACTTGGAACTCTAGCTCTAGTTTTATACCATTTAAAAGCTAAACCCTTTCACTGCCCAGGGTGCATTTTGCACATATTTTTGCTTTTTACAGATCCTCAGGTTATGCCAATTTTCATGATTAATCCTTACAAAAGCTTTTACTTATTTTGACATATTTACTTTATTGATTTATACAGCCATTATCATGCCCGCAACATACAGGGGTGGGGGGCATTATTTTTATATTAATTTCTGATAACAATCCGACAGCAAAACTTCCATGGCACATAACATGCTATAGAGGCAGCTCTTGAGAGCCACCAGTATTTTAAGGATGGGTCATTTCTGACTAAGCTTGTTCTCCATCCTGAGATCCAGTTCAACACCAGAATCACCAGGCCTCAAGCTAACTATTAAAAAAAAAAATCACCATACAGTCTTTTCAGCAGAGATTTTTGAAAGAATAAGTAGACCATACGAGTTGTAGGAATACTTGGCTCTTTCCCGTGACTCAGTTTGACAACAAGACTGCGCTGGGGGAGAGCAGGTTCTCTGCTGACTCTTGGATTCCTTCCCAAGACATTTACAGGAAAGGCTGATCTAAGCCAGTCATCTTCTCACCTGGACCAAATGTTCATGTAAGTCACCAAGGACAATGCTTTTTGGGGCTCATAGATATGAAAAGTGCAGGTTTCCACCTGGAAGTGGAACAGCAATTCCATCTTTATGAGGCACTAAGTTTAAACAGATTTTTTTGCCTATAGATGACTCCCAGGAGGCATTACCGAGTGGGCAGCTGGTCCTGCGTCAAACAGAAATTTAAGACACAGCAAAAGAAGGGAAAAAAAAGATATCACTGCTGGCAGAAGTCTTGCCTGCATCCACAGCCATCACCAGCCTCAGGTTAACACTTCTGTCTGAGCCTGAAGAGCGTTAAAAAATCCTGAAAAGATTAATGAAGCAAGGAACCTTTCTTCAGAGGTTGCAGGCTGCAAAAGCATAGCTTTTCTTCTACTCAGAACACCTATCACAGCAAGTACAGAATACACACCCCCTGACTGCTCAGAGGCTGGATGAGAGAAGCGAAGGAAGGACAGCTTTCAGTTTCAGAAACCAAGGTGACTTCTAGCCTTTTTCCTCACATAAAGAATTAAGTGAAAGTCAGCCTGAAGAAATAAGATGGAACTCACTGATGTTTTTTCTGGCTGCAGTCTACGGCCCTTTAATAGCAGCTTTTCAGCAATGAAAGCGCTCACACTAACACACCATGATACAGCCTGTAGACAGGGAAACTGAGACACAACTGGCCTTGGCTATGCAGAGAGTGACAAAGATGGGAATAGAATCCATCTTACACTGGACCAGTCCGTCCCTCCAACAGGTAGTCTGTGCTGTAAACCAACAAGAAGCCTGTGTGTTCATAAATAAACAAATACTAAGTAACGCCAAGGACATTTCAAACTTGTATTACACTCAAGATTGTCTAAAAGAAACAGAAACCTCATAGAAACAAGATTATTTTTTGTGCCTTTTTTAAAAATCTTAAGCACCCTATGCAGTTTCTAAGCATTAACACACCTGTGCTCACCCAGCAATCTTTGCTCCCAGATGCACCTTTCATCCACCCTACTGAAGGTAGTCCCACACAGCCACGTAAGGTAGGTGAACAGGATACACAAGTATGAAGTGCAGTTCACACAACAGGATTTTAGCATCTCACTCTGATGGGGCAAAGACCTCCCAGAGCCAATAAAGCGAGTACATGTCACATCTGGCACACACCAGAATCAGCAGTGGCTTTTGACAGAATGCTGCTGGGAGCAAAATGCATTTCATTACCGCACCTTTAGCAGGGGAACTACAGAGTTCTCATCAACAAGATAGAAATAAAAAGCTGAGTGTTAAGAGAAAAACAACAAAATAACGTGTGGCATGCTCCTTTCTCAACATAGATGGGGAGCTTTGCCACAGGCTGAGATGAAATGAGATCCAGTCTAACACATGTACCACATGCATCAAGGAGCTTCTAGTAGGAATCTTGGACTTTCCTGTCACTATGCAGAAAGTAAAACAGTCTTAATGTATAAATCGTTAATGCATGTCCAGCTCTGCCATAGGATGTTCAGCACACACACGTGGTAATGAACACTCCTGCTGATTTAAGGTGCAGGATGACAGAGGATAATAAAGCAGCTTTTAACAGGACAAAATCTCCCCTTCAGAAGTGCATCCCTGAGCATAACCTGGGAATCTGTGCTCTTTGTAAAGCAGCAGAGCAGCAAGATAAAGCTAATCATCCCTTTGGTAGTTCTCCACAAGATGATTATTTAGAAGGTAAAGAGTTCCTAGAATTCTTTCACAAGTGACAAATATTTTCTCTGCTTCCCAGAAATCAGCCCAATTCTTCTCTCTTATCATACATTTACAGACTTGGGTTTTTTTGCATGCTCATACACTAGTCAATCAGCCAGAGAGAGAACTGAGCATATATAAATGGGTAGGATGTTCTCGTGGTCACACGATTACCAAAGGAATCACAAGAGGACTTTTATTCTGGTTCTGCTCCAATTCACTGCCTGAATGCAGACAAGTCACAGACTCCAGTTGGGTTCATTCAGTTTTCCTACTGAGAACTTGGAAAGCAGTGCCAGGCAGGCACCACTGTGCTCCGTGCCACAGAGCAGCCTCTGAATAACCGGAACTTCACAGGGAGCCCATGCCAGCGTGCAGGGAATGCTGTAACACAACCCAGGGCTTACAGGGCATCGCCGAGGCGGCCCCGTGTCTGGGAGCAATACCATGAGCACACATCAAGTAGTAGTAGCACACATCAAGTCTGAGGTATCCAGACTCCCTGGAACCAAAGGCTTAGGCCCTTGGCAGGATTAACACAGCCGTTCACCCTTGGAGACAGCATAGAATTCTCTCTCATCAAACTGCTAACCAAGGAGCTCCTACAAAAACATCCCGGCTCAGTCTGTGATAATCAAAGTACAAGTCCGGGAACACATTACCTCATTTTCCAGTCCGGGGGAAGACACAAAAAAATCCTTTCCTGTGGATCACAGACAAGGCAGTAGTACCCTTACCTGACCAACCTGTCTGTTATTATTTGCAGCAAATTACCCTTGAAGCATTCCTGCTGTTCCAGAAAAGTGGGGTACCAGACAGGAGCACTGACTCCACTAGTACAGAAGGAAGTGTTAGAGACAGACCAAGAAGATCTGCTGCTCAAAAATACCTGTTTGGGCCTCTTATCCATCCCATGTCCAAACACTTCTTCCTTAACCCTGCCCTCAATAACAGACTAGAATCCAAAGCAGAAAAATCTCATGTCTTTGGGGGGAAATTGTGGAAGAGAAATTTAAAAAAAAACTCCTGGACACCTCTAAGGTGGTGACAATTTCCAGAAAGGTTGCTGCAAGAGTCACATTGCACCTCAAAAAGAAAAGCGTTTTTTCCTCAGGAGTCTTCTTCCTTCCCTTGCCACTACATTTTATACAAGAGGCTGGGAGCTCCTGCCCAAAGCCACATCTCACTGTACATACTGCTGACACCCCTCTCCCATCCACTCCGCAATCCCAGTGACCTGCTGCAGACCAGGCGAACACAGGGAAGCAGCTTCCAGTCCACCAGTCCCCATAGGGCTTGTATCCAGGATCCATTATCATATCCTAGATCCATCAGCATGCATCTTCAGCACCGCGGCCACAACTAATACACCACAAGAGGGTACAGGCTACAAACTCTCCCAAGTATTTAATTTTATTACAGGTGAAATGGGCACCACCCATAAGAGAGGAGAGAAAACATACACCTGACAGTCTGTCTGCTGATCCCTCTCCCAGCACTGAGTTGGGCCTCTCTCCTCAACTGAGCTGCCAGTTCTCCCAAAGGTTATAAGAACTCCGTAATCATTAAGACTTAAACCTCTGTCAGATTTGTTGTATTAGCCTGTAAATAGTAGCTTGAGATTAGTCAAGGGTTTTCAACACTCTTGTGATTGAAAATATCTCATAAACAATCAGGACTGCAAAAGTTTCAGTCTTTAGAGAAAATAATTCAAAACCAGCATGCAGGTACTGAGGACTGAGGAGCACCCCAGTGCAGTGCAGGTCTGGCCCACGGGACCAGAAGTGAGTTGCTCTCCAGTGTCACCCCCACCTGCCCATCACTCTTTCCCTCTTCTGCTTTAACTGACATTTGAGGTCTTCACGGGACACGCTTCAACATTTGTGTATTGCTAAAATTCATAATAAAACGAGCCTCAGTGTGAGAGAGAAACGTGTGAAGGGTAGGTTGTATTAATATATATTCACTAGTAATAGCTGCCAGATGAAAACACTGGAAAACACTTCAGTATCTCATTAAAAGAGAGCACAGGACACATAACTGCCTGGCAAGCTATCATCATTAAAGCACAAAACCTTTGGTGGAGCTGAGTAATACTCAAGAAACAGGGACGATCAATATGCACCACTTTCTGCAGCTCTGCTCCACTCCTCTTCAAAAGAAACCTTTATGAGCTAAAATTTAAAAGCACATTACCCTCTCTCATGCAGATTATTTTCGAAGAGCTTGTTATTCAACAGGAAAGTTCAATATGACACAAGAAAACAATGAAAGAACCCTCCACGGCAAGGGAGTTAGAACTAGGTGATCTCCGAGGTCCCTTCCATCCCAAATCATTCCAGGATTCTCTGAAGTATCACCGCATCTACACCCTGACCTTCTGCAAATGCAGAATTTTCTCTAAGTTTCATCTACAGCAGCAGAGATTCACAGAAACTGTAAAACAATCAATTTAAAGTTTGAGGAACTTTTTCCAGAAAGAGCTCAGGAGAGAGGGTTAAGCTTTCATCGAAATGGATGAAAAGCCTCATTTTTCCTCTTTTTTAGCTCTCCAAGACAAACATGACCTCATGCCTCTATCAGCACAGAACAGTAGCACCAAGTTTCAAAATGCCATTCCTGCAGATCTCTTCTTGCCACAAAATGACAAATGATTCCTTACCCAAGGATAACTCTACACCTATGTGTCATCTCAGCTACTTCATGCAAAGTGAAGATCATCAGCACTATGCAGTCATTCACAGCCCTAAGAGATCAGCCCAATGGCCTATCAAATTTAATCTCCAGGACAGAAACCCATGCCAGAAAACATATCCAAAACTCATCTAAGATAAGAAGTCTTTCCATCAAACTCTGCAGGCTTTGAATTGAACTGCTCAAAAACAAACAAACAAACAAATACACACACACACACAACAAGGCAACAACCCAAACTGAAACTTATACTGTCACACATCTGTTGGCATAAGGCAGCTAGAGATTGTGTCATGAGATTGATAGTTTCTGCTTTCTTATTCCGATTCCTGTAAACATTTTCTTCAAACAGACTCACTGAATCGTTTAGGTTGGAAAACATGTAAAAGTGAGCGATGCAACTCCATTATTATCTAGACAGATACATTGTCATTCACGAGTTTAATCACGTTTTTATACTATAAAGCAATTTATCCCCTTGCCATGAATTTTACAGAGTAGTTGTAGAATACGCAAAAAAAAAATAACCTGTTCTTATTATCTGTGTGTTACTTTCCCCTTTTTCAGTGCTGCCAGGCATTGTTCAGGAGCTGTGAAAAGGCAAAAGGGAACACCGCTCCGCTCATCAACTTTCCCAAGTGCTGCAGACTTGCTGCTTAACTAAGCAAAACCCAAGTTCTTTTGGCTGTGTCCTTCCAAGGTGTCACCCCTGCCTCTCTTTATGACAGCGCTCCCGAATTCATCTGCAGGATAACTCTTCCAAATCAGAATTTAGAGAGTATTCACCACCCGCTCGAGGACCCCACATCTGAGCAGTAAAACAAGCCTTCCCTAACGACTCGGCTACTGATTTGAGTTCCACGACAGAGATCCTTTCCGCGAAGAATCCTCTGCGGCAGGTACTCAGCAAAGGGACCGCACAGGTCTGAAACACGCGGGTAAGACAGACCGCGCTTACGGTGGAGACCGACAAACAGCACCTGCACAATGTAAAACCGCAGGAGTCATCCCGGTCTGCTCTTCCTACAAAATCTTTTAGTTGTTTTAGCAAGCGACGTTCCAAACGCGCTCCGCTCCCCGCGCCGGCAGCAAAGCCGGGCTGGATGGAGGCACCGGGGGCGCACCGGCCGCTCGCAGCGGCAGAGCCCCGAGCCCCCCGCATCCCCTCCGCTCGCGGAGCAGCCCCCCGCAGGTGTGTCGGTACTGACCGGCCGTGGGTACGTCGGGGACCAGCTTGAGGGGCCCGATCTGCCGCAGCTGGAACGCCGTCCGCACTTCGTGGCAGCTGGGGGACCTGCCCGCCGCCGCCCCGCCGCACAGCCCCGCCGCCGCCAGCAGCCACAGCCCTAGGACGGCGCTGGCGGCCATCTCGCAGCCCGGCACACGGCCGCGGGCCGGGTCCCGGTGCCGGTCCCGGCGGCGGCAGCGCTGCCCTGCCCGCCGCCCGCGCTTCTCCTCGGCGGGAGCGGCCGCCGCCGCCGCCCGCCCCTCCCCTCCCCTCCTCTCCCCTCCCCGCGGGGTACGAGGGGCGCCACCGCCCCCCGATCGCGGCCGGAGAGGAGGGAGAGAGGGGAGAGAGCCCTGGCACAGCTCCCGTGACACGCCTCGGGGGGAGCTGCTGCCCGGCCCCGCGGGACACCGACACGGAAGTTCTCCAAGAGCAGCGGTGCGGTCCCTGCGGGCCACGCAGACTAAGGGAGCGAACCGAGGTCAGTGGAAAGAGTCCCGAAAGAAAGATGATCAGCACCAAGGGAGAGACGCGCTCGCAGCCTGTGGTCGTTGGTAACAACAGGTACAGGAGCAGTCAGAGCAGTAGGTATAAACCCCCTGAGCGCTGCAGGGTGCACGGTTTGCTTCGATTCCGAAATTCCTAGCAGATGACATGGAAGGGTCTTCACTAGACAAGTGTTAACTCCAGCCAACAGTCCCAGCAGAGACTTTACACCAGGATACATCTCTCTATACCATCTGCGGATATAAATTGTTCATTTGGACAAAAGCCAGCGGCAGATCTATCCTATATGGTCTGGGGGACATAGCCCCCTCCTGGGGATGACACCACCTTGAGAGCAGCCACTGTCACCGTCAGAGAGCTGGTCTGCGATCTTTTCACCGCCCTAAGCAAGCTTCGGTATCAGCTGCTCTACCACACGTTTGAGAACAGAACTACCCTCAACGCCCATGAATATCTTCCATTTCACACAAACACTCCATTTCCAGAGAAGCCAAACCCAAGCGGTCTCCCACAAAGAGCCTCATTTGCACAGTACCTTTCAGGCATATGGAGCACGTTAGGAGCTACAAGAATGACTATTGTTTGAGGCCATTATGTGCGATTTCTTTAAGGTTACTTGCAACCTTCAAGATGCTTCTAATGTGCTTCTGGAGCAACGGGGGAGCCCACCTGCAGCTAATTTAACCATTATACATTCCCATAGGTAGTAATGAGAGGCTGAACTCAGTGCTGAAGTTGCCCGAGTTGTATTTTAATAGCTAGAAGTGCAAATCCTTTAAACGATTTGCTTGTATTTTATCAAGACAATAAGAGATAACTCTCACTCTTTTGAAGAAAAAGCAATTTGATTCAGAACATTTAACTTGTAGACTAAAAAAACCCAAACTGGAAGAACAAACCAGCCATTTAATCAGGCTTCTGAACTCCAAAGCAGAGAACAAGTCACTTTTGAAGCCCTGTGTTCTGAGTCCTTGGCTCATCCTGCAGTTTTCCAAGGTCAGACAAGAGCCCAGGACACCACAGGACAAGACAGCATACCCAAAGGGCTGATGGCCATGGACATCAATACAGGTTAACTTTGCTGTCAGCTTAATATGGGTTATACAGCCACCAAGCTTTAAGTTACATACACACGTTAACAGGATCAAATCGAGGGGGCAACGGGTAGATTAAAGAGAGATGCGTGAATAATCAGCATCAGTGAAAGAACAATTAGCATCATAAGGCACAGTACCCTGGGTGACAAACTATTGTCCAGCATGTGGGTTTATGTACACAAGGAAGATAAATAATTTGCCCCCAGTAGCATTTTGCATAACCTTGGGCCCAGTCCTAAAAGACTTTAATTCAGACAATACTCCGATTGACTTCAGTGGGAGCTCTGCCAAAAAAGAAATGGCAGGATGATTGATCTGATGAATAATTTACTTGACAAATAACAGCATTATTTGGCGTATATGTTATTCTATTAATATCATCAAATGAGGCCCGTGCAAGGGCTCGAGGCATTTAATTCAGTGGGATTCTTGCCATTGTTTTCAGTGGGTGGCAAGTTCAAATCTCAAATGGCTAATTATTTTCTAGCATGGTTTATTTTAATGCCTCATCTTTACATGATGGGTGTTCTTTTCCTCACCTGGCTTTTTAAGTCATGTGACAATTATTTTACTTTTTAATTGGTCCTCAGATCATTAGTAGAGGACAGTCCATTATGTTACCATCTTCACCTCCCCTCCTCTCCTCAAAATCCTGCCAAGGAACCTGAGTTATGCACATGCCCAAATTCAGTAAAAACCATGTCAGTGAATTGTAACACCCATACATTTAATACTGGTTACTTCAGTACATAATATTTATATTTCTTGTTGTTTTGTGATAACTATAGAAGCATTAAATGAAGGTGACACGTTACATTTTTTTGGGCTGGAGTTTAATTTTTTTTCCCCTCTGCAAAAAAATGTTGACCTTCCACACACTGTTCAGGTGTATGTTTTTGTCACTGATTACATCCATAGCAAGGAGATAGTCATTACCACCATCAGCAGCCCCAGGCGTTCACACGCACACTCACAACCCACAGGTAACCACTGGCCTCCCTGCATGTCTGGGCTGACACTGAACCATCACACCTCTCTCCTGGCACTGCTTTGGTGACAAATATAACCTTCTGGCACCCATGAGTGTGCAAGATTGCTACTGAAACCCACCCAGTGTAAAGTGACAGGCACTGCAGGTGTTTCTCCCTATGAAGTGATGATGAAACCAAAGTGTCACATTTGGACGTGACTGACTTCCCAAAGGACTGAGAACACACACCACAGGCATAATACAGTGGACTCCAATTAATTTAGGCCTTATTTCTCCGAAACACATGCTCCACATACAGCAGGGCAGTCAGACTGACTTCATGGAGGTAGTCAGGTGCTTCATGGCAAACACATGCCCAAGTGCTCTGCTGGAAGAGGGCTGCAGATAACAGAAGAGCTATTCAGCTAATTATTGTACGTGACATTCTATCACACTTGAGCAATTTGATTGGAACAATCTCACCTTGTCAACAGGTGTCTTGTATTATAACATGCGTATTTATTAATTGTACATCACTGAGAACTGTATCAGTACTTCTTACAATGTATAGCAATATAAATCTGCTCAAACAATCTGCTCGGTCTTAATCCTGCTAAAGTGACCACAATACTCAGCATGAGCTTTGGGCATATAAGAAAAACTGGGATCAGGCCTAGAAACAGGGTTTTGTGTTCCTGCTACCTCAGCCATTCCCTTGTTGAATATAGCCAGAGCTTTGCCAGTGATTTAAATGGAAGCTGGACTAATTCCCTTATGTTTAAGATAAGCTCATCTCCAATGCAGGATTTTCCACCAGTGAGACGTAATGGGCACCAGGTCTGCTCTCGCCAATTCGGCTGCCAGAGGAAAGCTTTGCTGTGTATGTCTCAGCCAGGCCAGGAAAGCCAGTAATCTAGTCTTTAAAACCTTATTTTATCTTTAGAGGTCTGATTTTCTAAGGTTCACGTTTTACTGAAGCACCTGAGGAACTCAAACAGGTTCCTTAATTTTACACTTCTGTCCACTAAGTCACTGGAATGAGCCCAAAACACATGCTGATTTTCATTTAAAAAACAACTTAATCAGCTTCAAAAGAAATGCAAAATCCTCTCTCTGTAATTAAGACAAGTTTCTCTTTTCAGGTTTTTATAATTTTCGGGTTTTTTTCTTCTTTTAAGAAAGTTAAACCTATTTTCTAAAGACTACTATATTTCAAGTCAGAGCAAACTTTAAAGCTGAGTATGAAATTTTAAATATAGATCTTAAATAGTAAAAAAAATCATGCATGAAATATTCATAAATATGCCAAGACTAAAAAGCACTGAATGAAAATAATTTCTGGTAATTTTACTCAATTTCCTCATCATGTTAAGTGATGAGCACTAGGAAACTAAAATAAAAATTACTAGTAGAAACCTATCATTCTCTTTTTTGTTTAGAGATTCCATTTTGTTCTCTTCTCATACACTCCAAGTACTGAGCAGAAGGAGAACGAGCATTCTGCCATATCATGAACTGTTTCCTGCATTGCATGTACTCCACATGGAAAAAATATGTGCAGACCTTTTTGGTGATCAGAATGCAGTATTCCTCTGCTGGCTCATTGTTTCATGGATATTTTTCACTTTACCAAATGTACAGTTTACAAGTGCCTGTCATATTTTTTCTGAAAGAAAAAAAAATCATGCCTGAAAAGCACAGCTGTTAACTCTACCATAAAACTCATTTTTAAAAACATTATTAGGCCACCAACCAGCTGAAGATCTATGAAAGAAATACAATTGATATGACAACACAGCAAGTCAGGACAGCCACTAGTTAAGAGAAAACATTCTACAGACAATGCTGAACAGAATTCTACTTTTTCATAATTTTCTAGTGTTTCGTTTTAACAGTGTGAGAGCAATTATTTTGGTTCAGGCCAAAAATCCTTCAGCCCAATGACTTGTCTCCCGTGGCAGACATCAGATCCACCATGCTTATTTAGAAATTACACCATGTGCAGCATATCAGCGTTCTCCCTCTCCAGATCTCAGCTCCAAGTCCCACCCTGCTACCCAGAGACTGCTGTGCATGTTCTCTGACATGAGCTGAGAACATCAGTCTAATTCCCAGAGGAGTAGCTTTTTTCTTGGTCATAAAAAATATAGCCCTGAGAAATTAGTATCTTGGCGAAGATGTAACAGAGGAAAAGGCACAGATTTTAATGACTCAATAAAACAGCACCTCCCAGGGCTGGTAACTGCCATAATCCAAGACGAACACGCTGTGGAGGTGACTGCACGATAACAGTTTTCCCATCTCAGTAGCACCAGCTCTTTCTGTTTGAATTCTTCCTCAAGCATCCTGGTCACCAAGCAGCTGAGAAGATGAATATACTCTTTGCCCTTACCTGCATGGCTCAGCATACAAATTAATTTAAACTGGGACAAGCAAGTAGGCTCTGAACTTACTCATGTGAGAAGCTGCCACACACAGCCCAAGGGAAATCAAGGAGATTACTCAAGGAGCAAAGGTTGCATAAGGTAAGCAGAAGAATCTAGCTCTAGTTTCACATACTTCAAAACACCAATAATGGAAATAAGTTTCATATAAAAGAAGTCAGTAACTTACTAAGCATCTTTCAGAAGCTGCTCGCCCCAACAACAGGAGAGCCATACCACAGCAAACACCAAGCTGGTCCCACAAACACCAGCATCAAACTCACAGTGCTAAGGATTATAATACACTGCTAAAAGAACATATATAGGAAGTAATTTTTTGCTCTCCAGAATGGTCCAGCTGGATGGACACACAGGGCAGAGGGATGTGTGGACTCAGGCTGGGGCACACATGCCCCACTGAGCAGTTGTAATGCAGAGCACCCACCCCCTTACCTCCCACAAAATGTGTACCTGGGGCTTCCACAGTGACAGACATATGTCACATTTAAAGTGCCAGATTTAACCTTAAAATACACATCAAAACCTGCCTTTAATTTCTGATAATCTTACAAGAACTCCTGGCTGTTTCCTCCCTGACTGGTAAAAGTCACAAGATGTTCAGTGGACATTGTTAATGAATTCAAAACAGCTTCTAGAAATTCAATCTTTTCTTTGAAAACAGTGCCCTTATTCAAAGGCTTATGGTATGGAACAAGATCATCTTCCAAAAGTACAGTTCATAAAAAATTAAAAAGATCACATAATATTTATAATAGAAGTGTTAATAACATCATTATAATACTTGTAATAGCTTTTTCTTGCAGAACATAATGCCCCAACTGTCATTTGTCTAGTTGGGCACTCAAAAGATGATTTTTAACTATGTGTCAGAATTTGAAGTTAATTAAAACTAATTGCCCACTATACTGTAAGCGATGCCACTGCATTTCCAAATAGCTCTGTTTCCATGGGATGATTTACTTAATACTGGTGTCTCTCACTGACTGAATTCTCTGTTTGCCTTAATTGTGTTGTTCAAGTTGTTTATCTTTTCTTTCTGTCCCGCAACTTTACATGAAAGGTCATCAGTAGCAAAGTTCATTATAAGATTGACACTTTATCAATGTGGCAGAAAGCATCCTAGAATATCAACTAGTTTATCAAAATGAATGAACTCCTCTGGCATCTCATATTACTGTTCCCACCAGCCACCACTTTCTGTCCTCAGATTACTTGTTTATGTGCTCAGTTTTGTAGCAAAACTTTATAGCTCAGCACCACTGCTCTGGTACAACAGTATTTGATATCTTTACCGTATGGGTGCAAAGTAAATCTCTTTAATGAGAACACATACAGCCAGAAAACAGTGCTGCTACTCCCTCACGCCACTAGCATATGTACAGACCTTTTCAACTTTCTGTGTGTCCAGAGTGTAAGTCTCCACATGTTGGATCACATAACATGATAGTACCCCTTCCCTTCAGGGGGAGGGTGTGAAGGGTGTGAACCTAGGGTTAAATAAGAGCGAAGGTAGCCAGGCACAAGTTTCTTCAGCTGCCTCCCAGCATGAGGGACTGTGGGACTGCAGTAGCAGGCCGGGATTATTTCTGGAAGGAGCACAAGAAACTGAGGAGGAAGAGAGGGCTCTGGATTTTCAGCATGCCACAGGTCGAGTCTAGTGAAAAAGCACAGCCCTTTCTGCAACTATGACAAAAGCAGGCTGCTTGCCACCAAGCTCACGTACAGCATGGCAGGTTCACATCACCTGCTCACTTCAACTCACTGAACTTTCCCCATCTGACATCTGCAAATGGTGCTAGGACAGAATTTCTAGGACTGCTGTCAGCCTTGTGGCATCACACCTGCAGAGCCTGATGGTGGTGGTAATGGATGCTTCCACAGGAAGCCTTTGCCATGGTATCACTCTTTTCCTTACAATTTGGTAGTAGGAGTTATATCAAGAAACCCAACAATACACCTGTGTGAAGTACCTGCCCTTGACTAAAGCATCTTCCAGTCAGCACACAGCATCATAAGCACCAACAACCAGTAGGGAGCTGGAATGAGCCCTGAAGGAAACTTTTGTTGCTGTAGAAAACATATTATAGAGGACCAGCTCCTGTATATTTATGTTTTCCAGCCTAAGAACATGCCTTAAAAGTTATTTAACACCCGCAAACTTGCCTTGCTCCCTGAAGTCAAATCCATCCCAAGTGTCAAGAATCCTATTCAAGCCCAGCTCCACAGGGCAGGTGGTAGTCAGATGAGACAGCCAACTTGCAAGCCATCAGCTTGCCCTGCGCTCTTAGGCAGGAGCCTCTGCAAAGCCACTCAGCACAAGCCATCCACAACCTGCTTAGAGACCCACTGGGTATATGAGGGGTTGCTGGGGAAGACTGTGTTAAAATTGCTAGCATGGAGACAGACCATCATTTATTAGTAAAATCTGCAATGGAGAGATGTACACACTGACAGACATGAAAAAATCACCACGTGTCACCAAGCCTAACTTCCAGATGTTTGATTCACACTATACTCCTAGTCCACTCCATTATGAAGGGCAACAGCAGCTTGATAGCCTGGAGACTGGATAAGCATTAGCAGAACAGGCGCAAGTCACTGCTGAAATATGCCTGGGAAGTTTGCCTGTGTAGTCTGAAACACATGTGGTTAAAATATGCTATTCATAAAAAATACATGTTGAAAACAACTTTTTCTAATTGGCATTCACTGTTGTCAGTTCTATACAAACACTTCTGCTAAAGATTTCAGTGCTGAGGAGCACTCCAATAGGAGAATTCCAAAGTAGAAATCTACACTTCAAGAAAACTACAAAAAGCTTCCTTGTTCCACAGAGCTGGAAGCAAGTTTCACGGTTTCTCTCTGGTTCAACAGCTGCCCAGTACATTCACAGCAAGTGGACTTGGAGAGGTGTCTCTCAGAACAGGAGCTGGAAATGGTGGAATTGGGCAAGTCACTTGCCTAACTTCTCCTGCATGATCATCATCACGGCAAATACTCAACCCCTTTGCAAACGGAGCAAGTGAGACATAGAATCAGAAAAACAAAAAGTAAGCACACTGGGCTGCATTTGAATGTCTGATACATTCTACACATACCACTGCATTTTTTAAGAACTATATTTAACAACTGGTTTCTTTTGTTTGAATATTGAAAGTCATCTTTTGCTGTTTTGTCTTACACCATAAAGTGACTTATAGATCTAATGCAATGAGTAATCCTGGAGCTGAAAAGTGCTTTTCAAAGTGAGAGAACGTGAACGCAACAGCTCAGTTAAAACTCGTATGTAAGTGCAAACTTTTCCCAGTTGGTTTTGCTCATGAGTAGTACAGCAATTGCTGCAATCCTTCACATAAGCAAAACAGGGATATTTGACCCCTTTAACTCCAGATGGGAACTACTCTTAGCAAAGTAAAATTTTTTTCCCTGTTGCAACAGGTCTGTATTAGTGGTTCTTGCCAGCAAATCAGCAGTTTAAATTGCAGCTCCTCTGGGGAGGCATCACTGCAGCTTAATGACATGACTTTCATGGTGCTTTCATTAGCAGAGGGTGTAACAAGCAATGACACAAACCCTCTGCTTGGGGGTCAGCCTGCTGCCATCCCTCCCTCAGCACACGCCCCTCTCCAGGATTCCGGGCGATTCCTGGCTTCATCTGCTAGACACCAAATTTTTCATGCACATGACTCTAATCTCTCCTCTCCAAGAGAGTGCAGGAAAAAGCAGATGAGGCCTGAGCAAGTATAAATTAATGCTGACATTTGCTGGAATAAAGTACTCTCTCAAGCCTCTGCATCTGACACCAATAGAGGCTGCTGGCGACACACGTGTATATGCGACTTTCTGCTAAATCAGAGCATCATCTGAGATTATGCTTAGGAGACATCCTGAGATTTGTGATGGTCCCTAGAGCCATAGCCGAGTTCTGAGCCATCTATTCTCACTGACTGCTGAGATTTCTTACAGGCAATTTTTAGAGACAAAACTCAGGATAAATCCCACCCATGATTCACAAGGTAACAGGAAAGCTTTGTTTGACTTTGAAGTACAGATTACTCAGTGGTGATAGCACTACCTATTCTACACAGCTCATTTTCTTCCTTCAAAACCAAGTCCAGTGCTGGTCATAAGTGAGTTTCTGCCCTGCAAAGCAAATCAGGAACAAATGTGGGCCCTGACACATGACACCTGTTGTCCTCAAGTTCTTCACACAGTTGGGAGTTGAATGAATCACGATTTTCTACTGAGTGGCAACTGTATGCATGCAATCTAAAATTCTTCAAAGCCAGTGCAAAGCTCCTGTGACCCCAGTGAGCTTTGGAACAGGTCTGCTGTGGCCTGGTGCTCCTGTACATGAGTCATCTCTGACCATTCAGAGACAAGGGTTCATGCCATGCTCTAACTCAAAAGGATGACACCCACTTTCTGCTCTGTTTTCAGACTGATCCGCAGGGAAAGATCTACAGAATCTTTGCCCTCCGAGGCAGCAGTTCCAGCTGCAAACCCAGGAGGATCTCAGCCTGAAGCTGAGAGTGACAATATTTTTTTTAATAGAGTTTATATACCTTCCACCAAGCAACGTCTTAGCCACAGCTCTCCTCACTGACTGAAGTCAGCATGCAAGAATTTAGCCCTTTAAATTATGAATTATAGGAAAATAGATATGTTCAAAACAAAGCCTTAAAAGTCATCGATAAACTAGATACTAGGACTTAGTGTGTACTCACAACTAGAATTTGCACTTAAAGATGTAGCAAGCCTTTTCATGAGGGAAAACAGTACTAATGGGGTATTTTTTTAGCTCCACTTAAGGTGTGGCATGTTTCATTTGCTCAAATGGAATGTAATATGTCTTTGTATTGAATTATACTTGGGTTGATTATTAAATGAAAACCATTATTCCATTATAGCCATAAAAAATGGAAATGCTGCATATGGCTGTGTGCAATCCATTAACTGGCTCATGGAGTTGAAGACCTTTCAGAGACCATTACAGATCCATCCCATTCCCTCTCTGACAGATTTTACACACTGATATCTGCACCGGATGCAAGAAGCATAAGGTTGTATAGAACCACTATTAATCAGCCTTTATATACGGTTTTTGCCAACAAAGAATATTCTGAACTTAAACTTATTCTTCATATATTGTTTTTTGATAAGTATGTGATGCATGGAGAACAATTTAACTATTCTAGCAAAAGTGCCTCACGCCGAAGAGTTCCCAGCCAGCTGGTCTGCAGCAATGTCCACCTTAACTTGCCTCTTGCAAGACAATAATTGACCTAACACATCTTGCAGTTTGGGGATATTATCAAAGTGGGAATGAACAGGAGAGTTGCCTTAGTTGACTAATGGACCTTTGAAAATCTTCCACAATACTCCTGCTGGTATATGATTAATTTTTTTTATGCTGCGTGTCATTTTCTGTGCGCAGAACTTTTAATATTAGAATTATTTACAATGATTCAGCATGATCCTTTGTTTTTGCAATATTCTTTGAAACAATCTGATCATCCAGCTATGACTCTGCATGATTTGTGTTTAAAAAAAGGTTAAGTTTACAGTGTGAAATCAATCTTTTCTAACTTCCTTTGTATCATCTAATGTGGGCAGGCAATTTGGATTTAAAATGACACAAAAATAATGACTCAACAAAGGATACTAGTTAAAGGCAAAAGTTTGATCCAAGCTTTAACTAGGAACGTTTTGCTACCCAAAATGAATCTTTCCTTTTGGATTTGTTTTGTTACATGAATTTTCCAGGCTGTTTGATACAATCAGTTCCCTCCTTTCTCCGTTATCCATGCCATACTCACCAACTCACATCAGTACTCAGGAAGTTTTACCTGGAAATGGTGATCACAGAATGAGATTTTAGCTACCTGTGACTGACAGGACAGAGGGACATGTGATACAGAAGCTACACAGAAAGTGGTTTGTCACCAAAGGAGGGCAAGAGGCTCTAATGAGTTGCAAGTATCTGGACACTTTGTACACAGCAGGATTCCAATCAAGATAAGCACAAAAGGGGGACCCTTTTAGAGGTGGTGAGATAGGGAAAACAGATCTAAGCCATTGAAATTACTAGCTGGCTCTCTTTGATCCTATCAGATAGCACTGAGCATCTCTTTTCTGATGTTCAGATAATGTTTCTTACTAACATCTAAAAGAGAAAAAAATTCAGAAAACAAACACAAGGAAGAACTAAATAAGGACTGTGAGGTGCTTGGAGAGCAGTAACATCAAGTACAGTCCAGTGTGTTGGCACTTTCATTGCCAGAGTTTTCAAATATGCCTTTACTTAAACAAAATCTTATGTAGTTTGTACATTTTCTAGCAATAGAGTGATAGCTGATGTGCTAAAAAATGTATGACTCATGCAGGCTGTTCCATTCTATTTCCTCCTGAATAAAGACAACTGCTGTCATCTTTGTCTTAGGGCCAACATTTTGGATAATCTACCTTTGACACTTATATCCTTAAGCCAGTTGGGATTTCTCCTTGGGTCAGTTCCCACCCCCTCTTCCCAAAGGAACAAAGGCAAAAAGCTGATGCAATTCCTCAAAAGTGAGGTGGCTCTGCAGTGGGTCTGGCCTGCCTTAGCCAGGCAGTAATTAATTATCTAATTAACTGATCCAAATCCCTACCACTGTGCACACAGGGATCCACAGGTGAGCTGTGACAACAAAACCTCTTTTTGGGAAGTCTGTTGTGATCTCTCATAGCTCAACACAAGAGTTGAGACAGCCTCACCTCCAAGGTATCCAACCTACCTTACAGGAATGAACTCCGAACTCCGGGAGAATGGAACCCAAGGGTTTTTTCCTATTTTTGTTGACCTGTTGTTACTAGGGTCAGTGTTATTTCCAGTTACGCCACACTCCACCACCAGGAATTCTCCTATGGGCTTCTTTCTTCATTCGCTAAATTCATTCAGAAGAGCCGAGAGCAGATGCTTACACAGAGGTGACAGAGGAGGGAAAACTGCCCAACTTGACAGGATCCAGGAGCATCTGGTAGCAATAAAATATATCAGGGATTGCTATTGCACTTAAAGAGACTCTCCTCCTAATGCAACAATCTTCTACAGAAAACCTTTCCCACAACTGGCTACAAGAACTCGACAAATTCTTTTTCTGTCTAATTTTTCCCACTATTTTCAATACCATGTCAAGCTTGTGGCCAGAAGGGTTTACCCCTTCAGTTCCTCATCAGTGGGGCACTTGCTCTTTTTTTTTCCCTCAGCACCAGTGGTTCTGAGGAAAGGAGAAAAGTGATAGGAAATAGGAGAGATGAAGAATCAGAGCAGCCCAGAAAAACTATTCAGAAAACATTCTCAAGGGAAACACCTTGCTGGAAACTGGAATGGGAGATAATCCACCCTGCTAACTCTAATTCATGGCAGACATGCTCTTTCTAGGCATTTAAGGTCCTCCTGTCTGATCAGTTAAGGCTCCCGAGTCCCTTCCTAGGAACTCGTGAAAAATCTAAATGTACTTTTTAATCCCCAGGCTAAAAATCTAGTGAGCTGCCATCATGCCCACTCCAAGTTCTTTTAATAGAAGCATATCTTTTAATAAGAAAATTCAATTCTGTTGATACCTCAGCTCATCCATGAGAAAACAGGCATGAAAGCAGCACTTTTTCCTGGACAAAAGTATTTTTTATGCCAAGCTGCCTGCACTAAATCATTTTTCCTCATTTTATTTCTTTGCTGGAAAGACTCTCCTCCCAGTACTTGTTTCATAACAAGAGAAAGATGAACATGCACAGAAATTTGCAATCAGGACTTCCACAGCTGTTCACTGCAGCAGAGAAATCATACAAACGACTCCCTTCTGTGCCTGCCCCTTGCTACACCATCATAAATCTGCATTCCTATTTCCCCTGGCACAAGGACAGCAGAGTTCACTGGAACTGCCAGAGCCAACGGAACAAGCTCTCATCCTTATTACTGTCCAGCTGCAAGAAAAAAAAAAAACAACCCTGCTTTGGTAGAGCACAGAGGGTTTGGAGGTCTCTGCAGCAGCCAGGCATCTGTGGAATTGCAATTAGCTGACAGAAAGGGGCACATAAGGGCTGCTCCTGGCTTTCAGGGAATTGCCCTCTTCAGATGGAGCCTTGCTCTGTTAGGAAGCACCCTGCAGAAAAAGGCACTGTTGCTAATTTAGAATTCCACCTGAAAAAGGGTAAGAATGTCACATGAATTGTAAGATTTCAGCAAGCTGAGACAAAGCTCCACAGGGAGGTAAAACTTCAAATAGAAACATAAAACTTACTATTAAAGGCAAAGCCAGTTCAAAGTATTTCATAGGGAGGGGAAAAAAATCAAGCTGTAAAACCTTGGATCTTCTAAGGACCACAATTCTCATTCAGTTATGGCAGCAACTGGAGGATGCATTTACCCCTCAACCCTTCCTGACTCACCTCATCACTGGGATCAGGTTATTTTAGGAGGGTAATTTCTCCCTGCAGCAACAGGTCTGGCCTCAGCCATCAATCCAGTGCACTGCCAGCTGAATAAGAGAGTCTATCCCAACAAAAGCAGAACTGGACCAGAGCAAAAGCTGTTAGTACCACAAACCTCACAGTTTAAATGTGGTATTTTACTGCTATTTAGTAATTTAACAAGAAAGCAGATTTTTCCCCATTTTAAAAAGCCTAAGTATCAGTGTCTCTAGCTGGATGCTATGCTTGAATTCTTGAGCATCTCCCATTTAGAGAACATCACTGGCTTCTATTTGGGTTTTTTCACCTTTTTTGTAGGTAAAACAAAATAAACTTTTCCATTTTACAGCCAAACGCTCTCTCCAAATGACAAAAAACTGTAGCCAATGAACTGAAAATGATACATAAGGAAAGCCACCTCTGTTCAGAAGAGTTATTCCCACTGGTTGATGAAAGGCATTCTGATATAGTCAACTTGTGTTAGAAATAGGACAGAATTTCTGCTAATAAAAAGACTCAAGTATTGACTATTAATTTCAAATGAAATTTGCTTAATAATGCTTTAGGATAGCAGTATAATTATGTCATTTCCCCATTAGATTTAGTAAGTCCTTTTGTGTGCACCAAGATGACATAAAACACATCATATACAAATAAATCAGAATGAAGAATTACTGAATACTCCTCATAATTTTGCCAAGGATTCTGAAATTTCTCATTAAAAGAGGGCCTGGCTGCAAAGAACAAATCCATATAACAAACTAATATACTGTTGCTGAAACATGTATAATACATACAGCAAGATTATAAATATGAATTTTATGCATCACTGTACAGAAAATGCAGTGAAATCTCTGCTTCCCACAAATGTAACAAAGGAATAAACGTGTTCTAGGAATGGATTTATTGCACAAAGTTCCACATCTAAGAGGTCTCCAGAGCAGAATTACATACTAGGCACACTCTGATTGATAGCAGCTTCCACTGCAGGCCCCTTTATCCCCTAACTTATTTCCCTGTCAAAGCTACAAACTAATTTTTTTTTCCTTTTTGCTTTTTTCTTCCATTCACTGACAGTTAAAACACTTCTAAGCAAGGCTTCTGAAAACCCTTTTTAATATTAAAAATGTTATACTTTCAAGGATTCCTAAAACATCCTTGCTCATGGAGTGCACTTGGACTCCATTCTCTAGTACAGGAATCCCACACTACGGGAGAAACTTAAACAGTCTTTTGAAGCCTGGGTTGTGTGCAAGGAATCACTGTGCAGCCTCTGACCCTTCCCATTAAAAGTCATGGGAATTTCTTTACCAAGTCACACAATCTACAGATCATCCCATTTTCCTGAAAAGAGGCACTGCCATTTAACAGAAAGCTGCACAGTGTTCATCTTGTCCTAAGGAAGGAGGGTACGTCCCTCTGCAACTCCAGCTAACCTTACTGACAAATCCACGAGGAAAACCGGCAAGGAAGAGATAATCAGCTCCGTGCTGCTGTTTTTAAAGAAAATCTCCCTTTTGCTACTGATGGAAAGTGAGTCAGCATTATCTGAATGAGTCTGTACTGTTATTTTTCCATCTGATTGTCACGTATATTTGAAGCTTTGCTAAAAATCAATCTGTAGTGCACCTTTGATGATAACACGAGCTCATTTATAAACATAAAAATTAAAATCTGACAGACACCTGCATATGTGCTCATTGAGGACTCTGTTACTGGCATTGACACTGCTACTGTTACTTGCAAGGCTGAGCATAAATCCCCTCAGCTGCAGAACTGGGGACTGCAGAGTGGACAAATATGCTGCACAGTGGCTTTCAGACACATTGCACCAATTTATTCACAAGTCCAAAGTAAAATCTGTTCTAATTGCATTGAATCAGCCTCACTTCCTTTGAAGACACCAGTTTTATGCCAAACCCTGGTAAGTGAACATCATTTGTTTGTTGTTTGTATTGAAATGAAGTGCTAACTAGTACATCTCCTGTTAAAGAAAGGGTGGCATTGAGTAATTCTAATCAGTTCCTTTATAAGAAAGTCGTTTCCCTTCTGCCCATGTTTGCTGTCTGCATGCTAATTCACCCTTGCTTCAACAGGCAGCGTTGTCACCACTTACCTAACTGAATCTGGATTTTTTTTTTTTTTATTAAATCACATTAAGGCAGGTGTAGTAAATGATTATTCACCTGGATTGCATTTTTCCTGGGATAGAGACGTACACAAACACCATCATAAGTCAGTGTCAAATATGTGCTTGCTTTAACTACACTGTACAATGACTGATTTCCTTCAGTTTGAGTAGGTTTTATATATTCTTGTCTCCTCTGTCTTGTACAATATGCTGCCACTTACTACATTCACTAGAGAAAACCTATGGCCTACTACCCTACATTAAAGCCCTGCTAATTAATTACAGATCTTCTTCCACTGTGTTCAGGATCAACGGGAGAAAAAAAAAAATGTGTCCCATACTTTCCCCTTTGTTTTTCCATTTCCACACCACATCCAATGGCTCTTGTATTGAAACCCTGTGCTGAATGTAATGAGATGCAAGTCTCCACCGTGTCCATGGTTACTATTTACTAACAAACCTGATGATGTCAGGAATTTAATTAGGTTGTTTCTAGCACAGAGATTTTAAACCATGAAATCATTAAAGTGTCTAATCTTTTCTTTGTTTGGATTTTATAAAAAAAGTAAACCCAAACTAAACACCACTCCTGTCACAGAAAGCTGAGCTTCTCAGGGTTTGCCAGGCATAACACACTAACAGGTTTAAGAGTAATTAACACAAGCTATTCCACACACTATTTTTTTTTTTTCAAACTACACCACAGCAGCAACTGCCACTAGCACTGTTGGGCTTCAAGATTGTACCAGTGTTTTTATTACAAATCCTTACTTTCAAGATTTATAACTTGGCTGCAAAAATGAACTTCAGGCTAAGATTTGGCATACAGGCTCAAGCAATTAATTTTTAGCACCAGAGTTGTTATAAACCACCACGGAGTTGGCATGTTTCTGTGAACCCCCCCTCCTCACCACAAACAAAGTGAGGCTGTGGAAATATCCTGTGAGTGTCTCTGCACAACCTGGCCTTCATCCACCTAAGCCCTGGAGCCCTCGTCCTGCTGAAGCCACCTGCTGCCCTGTGCGTTCCTTATGCAGGAGAGCCCCTGCCTGCCTGCCCCGCTGCCAGAGGCTAAGCAGCCTTTGATGGGAGCAAAACTTCCTTGGCCTCAAAGAGGATCCAGCCCAGAGGTCACTGTAGGGAAGGACAGGGATCTCCTGTACACTCCTGCCCTGGGCAAACCCTTCCAAGGTCCAGGAGTTCTTTAGGGAGTCAACAATGAAGCCACCAAGCACAAGGCAGCGAGTTCCAGGAATCCATGTCACTGTGATTTGTGTGCAAAATTTGCTTCCAGGGCAAAGTGAACTGCAGTCACCCATATACTTATTTACACTTTTTTTTTTGTCAAGTCCTTACAGCCCTTAAAGATCCAAGGGCCAGATTAAGCTGGTCTTCACTAGGAAGACCATTCTGTCACAGTGCTGCTGCCTGCAACAGCTCCATGTTAAAGGAATAAGGACAGGAGCAGACAAAGCACCTCCCGCACCGGGTCATCCCTGCCAGCTTAGCTCACAAACCTGGGACCACACATTGCTCCAAGGTGAGATAATCAGAGGGCTCTGTGCAGCAGAGATACAGCCTGTGTTCAATCAGAGACAGAGACTACAGGATTAGCAGCGAGCAAGGAAGTACAGGTAACTAATACCCGTTACATTCTCTGCTCTAATCTAACTAAAGGAAAGCACAGAACTCAAGGCAGCGATGAACATGGTCCCTGTCCCTCCTTTCACCACCTGCAACCCAACCTAATCAGAGAAATTCTTCCTTGAGCAAGACTTAAATCAGAAAACAACTTTCAAGACCACTTTCTTTGCACGATATCAAGGTAGTTTCCACTAGTTACAGTGGGATGGAAATGCAGCTCATCAGCATCATACTCATATCAAACTCTGGGCCACCTGTTATGTCTCCTGCTTATGCTGATCTCCAGCTGAATAGCTGTGTATTCATTACTTCTGCATGAAAACCACTCTGCACAATGGAATCAGAGTCCCTGCAAGGAGGCTACTATAGTACAGACAAGTGACAAATGTGAGGATTACTGTAATGCCCTCGGGAGAATTAGAGCATGCCAGGAAAACTCAGGCCAGTTCATCTCTACAAAAGGGATAAAACCATTCTTTATCACTATTACCACCAAAGCTTCTTAATGTGCAAAGCCAGAGGTATCCTGTCAAAGAGCAGTAGGATATCAGACAAACTAAAGAACTCCATTAAACACAAATTTCCCAGAGTCATATTTCTGGAGTTTTGACAGCTTCCTCTTTGCCATCAAGAGCAGAAATTTCATGAAAGTGTCTGAAGTGACAGGAACGTGATCACACTTAAAGAGGAGGGGAAAAAAATAAAAATCAAAGGTATAACTTCAAAGGAAAAATAAGCTAGAAGTCAAACTCAAGTAAATTGACACATGGAATTGCTAAAGGCCCCAAAGAAGAGTTTTTCAGAGCATATCCTTTTGAATAGAAAGATGTTGAAAGGTAGATTGGTAGAAGATCATTGCATTGGAGTTTTAAGACAGTGGTTTGGTTTTGTCATGTAAGATAAAAGCAACTCAGATTTACTGCTACTTCATGTAGCAAGATTCTCATGAAGTTCAAGATAAACGCTGAAGAGGATTATAGTGGGGTAAGAGGGTTTTTACTTCTGAATGATTACACTTTACCTAAAAAATGCTAACGTGGTTTGGGTGAAAGCATTTTGCTAATCTTAGCAAATTGTTTTGGTTGCAGAAGAAACCAGAATCTGAAGATTCTTCAGTTCAAACCCACTTATTTTCTGATTAAGACTTTAGGAAATAATACAAAGATGTAAGTATTTAACAGAAGTTTTTTGTTTGGTTGGTTTTTTTTTTTAATTTTGAACTTTGAAAGTGAGACTGCATTTGAAGTTCTTGGTACTTAATTTTTGAATCACCAGAAACATTGGTAGAAATAAACTGAGTGAAAGATGCAATCACCCCACATCCTAGAAAGACTGCAGAATGGGTGCCCCTGAAGAACCTGAGCTAGCATGTTCAGAATACTCTGCACCTGGATTTGGACCAGTCTGTCTCCCCAGGCTCCTCCATCTAAATTACTCTGTGAAGCCAGTTCTCATTTATTTAGAGAGCTCTGAAGATAGCACCCATCTCTGTATAGGTCAGTCTCTAAGCTTATTGGTAAAGGCCAGTCCCTTACAAACTCAAAACCGTTTCATTGAATTTCTCCACAGGCTCATGCCAGTCTTCCACAAACAAGAAGGAAATAATCTGTTCCTGTCAAAGGGAAGTAGCAGTTGAAAAGACTTTTGGACAGAGGGATGGATAATTGTCCATTGTCCCCTGACAAGTTCAGTTCCTTACACTGCAGTGGTAGGTGAAGGCTGCCTGTGTTTCTGTACACACGTTAGAAATGCAGGTGCCCCACCCACTTCTAGTAATATTCTCCTCAGTTGAATTCAGTCCCTGCCTCGGGATAGGCCTTTGCCCACTGTAGGCCTCAGTCAGAGAGGAAAGCCCACATCCCATGAGGAAGGCAGCTGTTGTCTAGAGGAATGGCAGCAGTCCTGCCACTGCCCTCAGCACCACGCCTGACACGCCAAGGGGATGGAACACAACCTCGCCACGTCCCTGGGACAGCTCTGCACAGCACTCTCAGCTCAGCAACAGCATTTTGTCATTTAGATTTTGCTTCCCTGTTTTTTCAAGGCATGGCTCCCGAGATGAACTCCTGAACATGCGGGGGACTCCTGCATGTCACCATTTGTGAATGGGGCCCACATCAGGGCTTCTAACCCCACAGCTTTTGACGTTCCAGGAGTGAAGCAATCAAGGTGTTCTCAGGGCAGCTGGAAGTACCTGTGGGTGAAAGACTTGGCAACAATCACTTTCTTTAGAAATGTTTTAGATCAAGAGATGCCTCATGGCTCATAAATCACCTTAAAGCAGCAGAGAGGACACTGAAGATGAGTGAGTGAACAGCTATTAAGTGAATGACAAAGACTGTTCTAACTGAGCATTTAATTACTTTGACCTTGCAATAAAAAGCATCCTCTTTATTTTTGTTCCAGGTTTACATAATCAGTTTCTTTCCTCTTTGATCACTTAATAACATGCATTTCTCCTGTACAGAGCCTTGCTGTTGTTCCCATCAGACTCCAGAATGCAACTGTGTGCTGTTATTGCATAAAAAGCACAAACAGCAAGTTTGGGCGCTCTGCCATTGCCATTTCACTTATTTTCATCTTAAGTGCAAAATGTTCTTTGAACAAGAATGAGATGTGTGTGTCACAGTGGGGAGGGCAAAAATATGAGCTGAAAGTCAGGCAGGGTACATTGTGCTCACCACACTGTTTTTGTGGGCTGAAAGTCACCCATGAACAGCTGATCTAAGGCTCACCGGGGGGGGGGGGAACCACATAGGAAGCCAAGTAACAACCCTTGGAAAAATCTCCCCAGTACATGCAGATAGCAAAGAATTAGCAAGATACCTTGGTCTTTATTTACTATTGGAGTCTGATCTTTTAAGCAAAAGGACAAAGGAGTGGGCAGAGCAAAGGAGAATTGTCAGAAAGGCAGGTACAGCTTTCAGCACACTTGTGTTACCTTCTGCCTTCCACTAGAAAAATTAGGATGAACATAGGTAGAAGTAGAGGATGAAGGAGTAGGGCTAGCAAAGACAGATGGCTTAAGTCTGTGGTAACTGGAGGGTTCTTAAAATGGCTGCTTAGTTGATGTGCTCAAAAACCACAGTGCAGAATAAGGGCCTGAAGCCAAAAGGAAGGGATACAGCTTGTCCCATCAAATAAGAATTTAAGACTCCAAGCCTTCCCCTGTGTTGGGCCACAACAAAAAGTGGTAAGTGTAAAAATACTACAGGTGCATAATGAAACACATCTCATCGGAAATTAAATATTTCCTCCACTAGAATGATGGCAGAAGGGAAGGCAGCACACAATAGTTTTCTGAAAGGAGGCAAAGCAGCTGCAAGTCATTTCAGCACCAAAAAATCAGTAGCTTAAAACCAAAATAAAGAAATACATTTGGTTAATTGAGGAGTCTCTGGAGAGGCAGTGTCAACATAGTCCAACTGTGGCTCAGAAGAGGTAAAACTGATCCAAAAATTCATCCTGGGAAGATCCTAAATGAACAACTTGTACAATATGGCCTCAACAAGAGCCTTACAATAAAATCTAAAAAAAGCCTGCCCTTTTTTTTTTTTTTTTTTAGTATTTGGTAGGAAATTCTCTAATTCATCACTAAAAGTTAATCACCATTAGCAGTCACTGTTAACTATTTCAGCTGAAGAACAGTACAGTCTCACCTGCCCAGACTCAAACTGAAGTACCAAAACTAACACCCAAGCCTGGGATACATGAGATCTGCACTCAGTTTGTGGCACAGCAGCAGACTCGAGGGCCTATTTTATAGAGATAATAAATAAGCAGATAAGGGCAGAAGACTACCTTCCCCTATGACATAACAAATTAAAAGTTTTAAGTTTAAATCTTTTACATCAAATCTATACAGACCTTAATGGGAGTTTTAGTTGTTATAGAAAGCCGGCTCTTTTTCTGCTTGTGTCATCATAAGGCATCACTACCTTTAGTCTTGGTGGAATTCTTGTCTGTTTGTGAAATGGGATTGACAGATAACAGTTCTTATCACCCTGCTCCTTTCTCACCAGGCTTTGCAGCACAAGCTCTGTTCCTCAGGATATGGTGTCTAACACAAAGGGGCTCTGAACTGATTTGAGATCATCATCAGCATCCACAAGATAAGCAGCAGCAAGATACCCCACACAAGCAGCTTCTAGAAAGTCTGCAGCTGTACAAGAAAGGCTAAAAACAACCCCCCATTCTGCCAAAATGCAGAGAATTGGTTAGTCACTCTAATGGGACTATTAGTCCTAACGATTAATTTAAACAAAAAGTTGTTTTATGATCTAAAATTGGTTCACACAGGAAGTGTTGGACACCATGCCCTAGGGAACTCCATCCTCCTTTCCTATTGTAAGGAAAAAATATTGTATCAGCAGCCTGAGTACAAACTTGATTCTAGGGCTGAACTGCTCCCACATTATCCCGATTGACCTGTACCTGGAGAAATGCACCAGACAGAGCCCACAGCATGTTTCACAGTGACAGCATCTGCAAAGACAGTCACTCATATCTAAACATCTCCTATGTGTATCTAATATTAAGTATAAAGTACTGGAAACCTTTAGGAGCAGGGAGAGGTTAAAGTTCCTTTTGCCTTTCAGTTATGCTACAGACCATCACACTGACATGAAGATTTCTCTGGGCCTCTATGGTCATTTATAAAATAGGAATAAAATACCTTCATCCACCTATTTTTAGACCACACATTCTGTGTTACGGTTTGAGTTACTGTATATTATCCATTGTGAGAAAGATGCTCAGCCCTGGTACTCCAATGCAAATGAAGGAGTGAAATACCATCCATTTCTTTTCAAATTAATGCTTTATATTAGAATACAGCAAAACAGATGAAAAGGGAAGAAGAGGGTCCATTTATATAGCAAGGGGGCATTCTATGAGGTTGTCTGAAAAAACAACTTGAATTGTTTCTCTGTATAGTACAGTACTTGTTTCATGTCCCCTTGATTAAGAGAGTGGACTTTCCATAGGTCTCAATTCCACTTAGAGATGTTTCCAAAAAAGCCCCTTGGGATGCCCAGAGCAGCAGTGCTGGTGGTTTTCATCTCCCTGTGGGTGTGCAGCTTTTAGGACAGGGCACAAACACAGTAATAAAAATCCCAGAGGGTCCTCCATCCTTGTATCTTGTGATGGAGGTCAAACCTTTTCCAGACTAATCTCAAAGTGAGAAAGGCTTGTGAAGTTGGGTTTAACAGGTGAAACAATTCATTCAAAAGCAGTTGCTCAAAACCGTGATGTCCATACACCCAGGAACACTGTAAGAAAGTCTGCTGAGCTTCAGAATAATCCAGCAGAACTGGGAGTTGCCTTCATGTAACAGTGACCACTCCCAGCAAGGACCATGCTGACATTTAACATCACCTAAGGCCATCTGCATTTAATGTGAAATAGGCTTCCTAAGTGAGCTGCCAGAGAACTGTGCTCTGACCTGCAGACTTTAGATGGTCACTTTGCTGTATGCTCCTATGCACTAAGTGATTTGCTTGCAAGTGTGGCAGAAATCAGCACACACAATGTGCATGTTAAAACACTGCCACTATGCTCTTCTGGAGAACAGTAATGCAATGGGTCTCAAGGCTTGGTCTCAATTCTGCAGGCTTTAACTATTCACTCGCAGAGAAGAAGCAAAAGGTGTAAACTAAAATTTTCACCACCACGCCCCTCACAGCATTTTGACTGGTTGCTATTTCTTAATTTTGATCTGCCAGTATTCCAGTCCTCACCAGTGTCACTCCACACCTCCTAAGAAACATGCTGCAGCTGCCTAAAATTGCATTGCTTTTGGCTCAGTCTGCTGAACTGGTAAAGTGGAAGTAAATCAAAGAGGGGAAATATTTAAGGCCCAGATTAGAGCCAGATGCTAGCCAACTTGGTTTTTCTATCAGCATAACCTATACTTAAAACAGAATTATCTTAGATTTGGATGCAAAAGGTGACAGGATTGTTAAATGGGCTCAACTCTCACTGCCCCAAAACCCAGATATGTTTCCTCTCTCAAGAGCAGTTCCAGATCATACCTTGCATAGGCTGCTTTCAGATAAAGAATACACAATCAGTAGATAAAGGAATACTTTAATATTTCAAATGAAGGATTGTTTAAAGCTTGTTTTGTCCTTTTTTTTTTAAATAACATTGTGATACCTTGCTGCACTCATATTCTGAGAACTGGTGAATGTTATGGCATCTGATGCATGGCTAAGGGCTCACTTGGTTATAGCACACCACTGAACACAGGGAAATGGGATGGCTCTGTGCTTTAGGGTCTGACTGTGTCCCATATGTCTGGTGCTGAGCAAGAACTCAAAGCTGCAAAGACAGGGTGAGCTTTAAGTAACTTGACTGGACATGGTTGGCAGTAGAAATACAGCACTTGGTCCAAACACTGGTGCTCATGCCAGAACCTGGTAAAAGCCTGCATGGGGAGCCTCCTCTGAGCTCTTAGCATCACAGCTGGTCTGAACAAGCTGGGTTTAGAACTAGGCTGGGAGCACATACCTGAGATGTAGCCACAAGAGCAGGAGGGTTGTACTCCATGACACTGACAACTTCCCATCTCAAAAAGCAGCAGAGGATGGCTCAGTATCCAAGAGTTTCAGTCTCCTGGTTTATGCAAGCATGTAAGGGGGGAATAGGGAATCAGAGCCACTTTGTGCTGACTTCAGGAGCTTGGTGTGAAGAGCCTAAACTTCAAAAGCTGCTCACTAACTCTAGCCATATGAATAGATAAGGACTGTTACTGATCACTCAACACACTTCATTTTGCTACCTGTTGAAGTTTAAAGGCATTGCAATGGAACCTCTCTCTGGCAGCACTAGTACTCTCAATTTCTTTACCAGATAGATAGAAAGCAGCTTTGTAAAGCTACCTGTAAAGTTTTCCAATACTTCAGCTACAGAGTTACATGGTCTGCAACCCAGATGGGTTGCTGCTAGTCTCAGTGGAAGATACCATTAATTAGCTGCTGACAGCACAAACCAGCTTTAAATTGTACAGTTTGTGGAGGGTGGGGGAGACAACAAATTAATCTGATCTTCAGGGGACAAGATACAAAGGTATGCCATGACCTTTGTCTCATCCCTGTCCCTGTAGTACTAATGTAAATAAAGTTTAACAATCAAAGGAAGAAGTGAGAGGGATTCATCTGTAACAGCTACCAGATATGCTCTAGCAGTTTGGCAGTTGATAAAAGCAGGGGTTAGGTCCTCAGCCTGAGCAGAGTGGAGCTGTACCAGGTGCCAGGGGAAGGTCTCCAAGCACACAGCACAGACATGACCCAGCTGAAAACCAGTGTAGCTCTGGCAGGATCACTTGTGAGAAAAGGGCCTCTCATTCCATCTCTTCCAGAAGTGATGGACACCACACACTCAGAATGAGAAGACAAAGTACCTTAAGGATGTTAAACAGGCCTTTAACACCCAGATAGCAGTTCTGTGATACATGCACAGCCTCGAGTGCCGACTTTGGGGAATGTGTCCTGCACCCCCCTGTAGCAAGTCAGCCTGGAGAGTCAGATACAAATACCACCTAATCCTTTTATTTCTGAAGTTCACAAAACAAAAACTAGAATTAAAAAACAACAAGCAACACAGATAACTGCTCAGACTGCAACCACAGCAGTGAACAGCTAAGACAGAAATCAGACTGTGTGTACCAACACATGCACTGAGTACACAAGGAATCATGGCAAATCCATGAAATGACTAACAGGATAAATCACTTGGGACTACCATGACCTCAAAAACAGCTGAAGAATGAGTGAAGAGACTAAGAACCACCAACAGAGGTCTCAGATCAGGGGAGGAAGATATGGGAAGCAGTAAAGTGCCATTCAATTAGCAAGAAGAATTTTGTTGTCTGCCAATCCTTGCTGATTTGACTTCCAACAAAGCTCATCTCTGGATGCACAGCACACTACCAAGTAGAGACCTTCAAGTAGGCCTTTTAAAAGTAGCAATGATCAGTCCTGTAAGACTGAGTATGAACAGAAAAACAATGCACTATTTGTCCTGTATTCATAAATTCCCTTTCATGTGACTAATCAGACAAAATACTCCTGGAGCGAGATGTCACAGCTGATGAGTCCTAGGCATATTATCAGGCACAAGCTGTGCCAACTGATACCAGGATGAGCTGATGGTTTCTGAACAGGCTTGGCATTATTCACTTTTAGCTTTTGAGACACATGATTTTTACTGGGAAAAGAAGGAGCTGGAGGGTTCTTCACACTACAAAAACCCTCAGCAAGAGGAAGGGTAACTTTTCTGATACTGAATGAGTTCTTCTGCTCATCAGCTTCCTTGCTGACATCCAAACATCAAAAGTTACATGCAGGATGAGATCATGTCAGTGATCTCCATCTGAATGTTACCACATGGATTCATAGTTTTGCTGGCTCCCACAGCAGAAGTGGTTTAAATTTTCCAGAAATTCAGTGGACCAATTTAAGAAAACAAAACTATTCCAAAATTTTAGACATTAATTTTGGGTGAAATTCCAGTACAATCAATGAGACAGAAGATGGAAAAAAATGGCAATTTCTTTTATCTCAAACAAGACTAAGGCTACATGGGCTACAGAGAGATGAACTGCCTGTTTCTTATGAGTCAAAAATGAAACTACAGATTTGACAAAGAACACATAATCCAGTTCAAATGCCACAATCTAACTTATATTTGTCAACATCTATATTTCACATAGATCAAGGAAACAGTAATGTTTGCATGCTATCAATAAAACTCCCAGAATCTTTCTTGCCCCAAGTCATGGTCAAACTCAGTTTGACACAGATGTAATCCAAAGGTAAGGCTTTCTCTATGTCTGCTTATATACACAAAGGGTTTTTTTATATATAAAAACTGAGATCTGGAATCTGCATGCATGGAAACATGAAGGATAAACAGCTGACAGCCATGAACTCAGTGTATGAGTAGCAATAACTGAGGTCTGGGCTCAATATATATACACGTGTATATGTCTGTGTGTGTATATATATATATATATACATAAACATACATATATATATATACATACATATATATATACATTATAGCAAAAGACTTAACAGATTGCTTCTTGACGTGGAAGTAAAATGTATACCTCCAGGAACTACAAAGATCAAGCAAGGGTATTTAAAGGACTTAAATACACAGGTAAACACTAAATGGATTTTACAAAAGCCACATGAATGAGTTAACATTTACCTCACTGGAAAACAGCCTCCTTTGTTAAGATGTGCAAATCCCTGGTAGGAATTTACCCACATTTAGCTGCTCCAGTGACTTTACCAATCTGTTTATTTGTCTTCCCCCTTACATGTGTTGGCTCAAAGTCATCAGCTAACTAATGGGACAAAACAGAGTAACACACTACTCAAAATATAAATAGGGAGAATAACTTGCTAATGGATACAGAAGGATTATTTGAAGACAAACCAAACCATTAGTGGAGACTGAATAGGCACATAATGAACAAATGGTTAGAAACATTGTCAGCACAAGGATGGAGCAGGTAACCACTTCCATCCCAGAAAAAGACAAGAAATAAAATCGGCAGTGCTAACATTGTGACATGTGGCTTCTTCACACATTCATACCTTGGAATGATAAACTGCCTATACACACCCTGCCTGCTCAATCCTTTGTAATATTGATACTAAACTGATCACTGGTTCCCATGCATTTTTTAAAATAACCATTTTCTCCCAACACCCTGCCGTGGCAAAGATGACTCATGCTTCTATGCTGCTCATCTGCTCCAAAAACAGCTTCCAGTTTTCATCACCCGCTCAGTTTTTAGGTTGAAGCATCAGCAAGATGACACACTTGACTGATCTCACTGGGATTGCCATCTGCAGACACCTAGTTCCTTTGTTAAGAATCCAGATTCATCCTAAGGCAAGCAAGTAAGAAATCAGAATCAAGCTCTACCTTAAAAATTGAACTTTCAGATCTCAGTTTTAATGACCAAATAAGACAGAGGCCTGTCAAGGACAGGTTAGAGATAACCAGAAGAGACTCATGCTTAGGGATTCTGAGTATTTGCGTGGTTTGTTTGGTTGTTGGGTGGGGTTTTTTTGGCTTTTCTACTTTGCATATACTTAATTACTAAAAGAAAGAAATCTTAAAGGAAAAACATTAAATAAATATCTTTGCAGATGAAGTAACAGTTAAAACCCATATGGAAGATTACTACAATACATCAGCAGAAACCTAGCTTTGTGCTCATTATAGGCATTTCATCAGATGCTTAGATAGGAACCAAAATATGCAACTCTGTAGGTGGGCAATCATGTACTCAACTCTCTAGATCTTTACTGAAGCTCAGGCACTGCCCCTCTTGTCCACTGTCAACAACAAACTGAAAGAAAAATATTTAGTTACTCTCAGCTAGGAAAGAGGACGCTGACAGTTGATCCCCCTGATCTGGGTCTCATTGGAACAACAGTTATTAACTGGGATACACTGGGAAGTTCACAGAACACCCAATAGGGCTCTAATTCTCTTTCCAAATTAAATTTGAACTGTCTTGTGATGGCTCTTTGGCCACCTCTGGGAAATGAGGCAGTGACCTCAGTTCAGCTCCTGATGAGAAGGTGTCTGTGCCGCCACCACCCTCACATCGATGCTCGCAGGCATTTTATTTGCAGTCTCCATGATCAGGTCAGGAGCTGACACCAGAGCTGACCCCTCCAGCTCAGAGGTGAAGCAGGACCAGCTACAACCTTATGCAGCTACCACACCAACACATTCAGGTTAACGTGATGAGATGTAAATTAGTAATAAAGTTACTGGGAAAAAAATTCCCAAATTTAGCAGTTTAAATTAACCTTTAGTACTCATCAAACAAGATGGAACAACAACAAAGTAGGAAATCAGATGCAAGACAGGTAACTTGCTCTTCAGAGCACAAAGTCTTGTATTGTCATGGAGCCTGGACCAGCTCAGGCTGAAGTAAAGACCAACAAAAAACAGGGCAGGAGCCTTGCTGCAGTTATTTTATTGAGCAAGTCTAGCTGATTAATGAAAACATAAATAAGGTCAAAAAGTAATGGTGAAGAATATTCACAATTCAACACGCCTACTGCCTGCAACAATTTGGCAACTCATTATTAAAAGGAATACTGTGAGGAGCTGTTATATATGTCTTTGAACTAAATGACAGGAAGCAACTCCCATTGAGGAGGAATAAGGATGATGAACATATTGGAGGATGTTATACATCATCTCGTTTGTGCTGTTTTCACTGATCTAGAGGAAGCAAACACTAAAAATAAAAAACCTCCTCAGAGTTTAACTAGGATTTTATCATCTGGTAACTTTCATATTTAAAGGAAATGCATCTGTTGAACTTAGAAATTAAACAGAAGGAAAAAATTATGGAGAAGTCACTTTTGCTTATAACTTTTGCTCAATAAACAGAGCTGCCCAACTCATTGCATTGAATGGACTGGCACAAGGTTTATTTGCCAGCTTTTCCTGTGATGTTACATAGGGAACAACAGTGTTTTGTCAGCAGAATTTCTTGCTTTTTAGAGCACGTAGAGAAAACCTAGCAATAACCTGAAAACAGAACAGATGCATTAAGCAGTAGCTCAGCATGCAGCAGAATATTGTCTCAGATTCTCCCTCATACTGATACAATTTATTCACTCCACAGAAATTGATATTTACATTAGGCAGCTTGCTCCAAATACTTAAAAACCAATTCTGAGTAAAAATCCAGTCCTATGGGGGTCTATACCTTGTTTTTCAATACTGGGAACCATCCAATTGAATTAGAATTTCCTCATCTCTTTAAAAGCATATTTCTAGTCACAACTCTCCTTTCAAGTTTCACCGGAGCAACTACTGGGAAAGCATTTTCCTAATTGTGCAGCAGATCAACATTGGGATTGCCTGGTGCAAGCCCAGAGTAACACCAGGGCTTGTCGTTCCAAGGGGCATGGTCAGAGCCATGACTCTCATATCACCATGAGGCCAAAGGACAAACTTGGCACCAGGGCACTAGATATGCCAAGGAACTACAATACAGCTGCTGAGAGCAGAACTTGGGACCTCCAACAAGCCATTGCTAGAGCTGAGAGGCCTCCAAGGGTTTGGTTTTATGGTCTCACTTCTCAAAGTGTGCACAAGCCATCTCATTCCCAGGCCCAGCTGTTGAGGTGTATCTACAACTCCCTTTTTCTGGTATCATCCAGGTAGGTTTAAAGCAAAGCTATCCAACTGGAAGCAAATAGTGTTCTCTGTGGAACCCTCAAAATCCTTCAGGTTTCCTTTAAGAAACTCCTCATAGTAATTTTCATTTCATTTTGAAGTGTAATTGAACTTATACAATGTTTATGAAGAACAGGGTTCCACCACACAATCTCCTGCCTTTCCAAGTGTTTTAATGGTGATAATTTACTTCAAAATGAATGCACAGTCTCATAACAGGTCTAAGACGCTTTCCACACAGTAGATACTGTCACCATCAGGTGAATGTTTAACACCATTACTGATAAATAATATTGGTTTTAAAAGAGTATCAAGAGAAAATTGCTCACTAACTTTGGCACACATCCTCCACAGAATTGAAGGGAAACTCCTGCAGTATTTTCCTCTCAGAAGACTGGCCAGTAAAAGCCACGCTATTAAAAACCTCAAAGGACCATGTCTGAGTTGCATTTTGAAAACTTATCTCAAATATTGAGAGCCTGTTGCTGTACCAGAGGAATCAGAAGAGCTGATACAGATCCAGCTTACAGAGAGCACCTGAGTCAGGGGGATCCTGGTTTAGGAGGCTGTTATCCTGTGAGAGAGCCAAGCCTGAGTGAGATCTTTAAGCTGAGAAACTACAACACACCTATTTATCATTTCAGGACAGAAGATACTTCCCTCTGACATATCAAAATCCTTGGATTGTCCTGGTGGTACATCCGACCTCTAACATGAGTTTAAACAGCATCCTCCAGTACTAGAGGAGTAGATGGTAAAATAAGGGTTGGATAACTGCTGGTAAGTGTGTAGCAAGAAGGGCATAAAAGTAGGGAAGCACCTCCATCAGAATAGAGACCAAAACAATAGTGAAGAGCTAAGAGTCAAAAGCGGAGGCAGCTGCAGTGCATCAGCCTTTCTTGGTAAACTTATTATCTGTAAAGCACTGGGCTTGCAGAGCAGCTTGGTGTTTGTATGCTGTGCTTACAGCTTAGCAACATCATCTCACAGAAAGGTTCACAACCATTCCAGATTGCTCCTGTTTGTTAAAGACTCCAGCATAATTCAGCAACTGATGTTGAGTTCATCAAATCACACAAAGGACAAGTCTATTCACTTACTCTATGCAAATCCACTTTCTTCAGTGTATTTGCAACCTAGTTGCAGATGTCTCTGAAGGGGTAACTCCCCTGGCTTTTGAGGATTTACAGTCAAAAGGAGTCCAGGAGTCACAGCACAACCTTGCCTTCAAGCTCGGGGCTCCAGCAGCTCTCCAGAACACAACTGTGGAAGTTCAGACTGCTATAGGTACCACGTAAGATTTGACATCTAACATTTGAAGACTGAAGTTGAGTGGACGTATGAATACAAAACCCACCTTCGCTAAGTGTATTTTTTGGGTGAGTGCATTTGTTAACCACCCAGCAGCAGCAGGTTCTTAGGTGCTAGAGCAGAACAGACACCTGCATGCAGGCAGGAAACTGGAAAAGGTTCTCTGAACTCAAATATTAATGGTCTTTCGAAGGCTGGTTCTTCTGCAAGTTCTCCTGGTGCCCTGGCAACACTGATAAAGAAACAAAAAAAAATATTGAACTGTTTCTAAAATGATATTTTGTCATTCCTGTGGGGATGCCAATCTACCTGTTATGGAACACATTCCAGATAGTTTAAAACTCCCATAGATCAAAGGAGATTATTAACATACTAAAGGTTAATGCCATTGGGTAGCTGTCATATGAAGTACACAATAATTTGATACAAAGACAAGTTCCTCACTGGATGTACAACTCAATGGCTTCTGCATTTATAGTTATTTAGCTTTCACTTCATTCCAGATCCCCTGGAATTTGTAAGCTATTCTTTGTCTGGTAATTTATAAGTTACTCTCTCTCTTTTTACCACTCATAGAAGAAATAGGTTTTATATTTCTTGGTTTTATACTTGCAGAATCCCCTCTACTTCAGTTTGCCTCAAGACAAATGCAACCATGCTGTAACCATGTGTTTGTTTACTGAAGCCACAGTAAATCTTTTTTTAAGGATTGAAAATATCCTTAGCAATGTTGTCCTGCCTTCCTAAGAAGAACAGTATCCTGATGGGTTTCTAGAGCAAGTGCAGCTGGACTAACTCTGGGTGGGAATTTTCCTTAGGGGAGTCTGGCTTCAGTTTTTCAGACCTGTGCTGGATGCCTCAGAAAATGTGTCCAGTTTCTAGGAGCAAAGAGGCAAGAATGCAAGCCTACAAAAAGGCTAGAGAACATTATAGTTTCCTAAGAACATTTTGCCCTACTCACTGCATAAATAATTGGCAATAAAACCATCAGAAAATTTAGCCTGCACACAGGGCCAATTAGGACATATTTCAATAAGATTTGAGTGAAAAAATGCTTACTTTAGTCATCTTATTATTTCTGGAAACCTTATATAGCTAATGTCTGATATTCTCCCCTTCTCAGTCCATTGGCTGATAGTGAGTACAGGATAAAGCAGAATGAAATATTTGTAGATAACTATAAGACTGAAACTTCCTTATTTGTTTAGATTCTTTTTCATAGTTAACTCTTGTCAATAGTTTCTTTACACGTGGCTTTAAAAACTGCAGTTGGGAGTATCCTCAGGGCTTGCCTAGTGCTGTATTATGTGTTTCACACATGGAGCCTCAGACAACCAAGGCTGTACAGATCAAGGCACTTCAGGCTCACTGACCATCAGTGAGACATGCTCTGGGCTTAGGAAAAAAAGAGAGAAACTTTAAGATATACTAAGTGTCAGAGCTATCCAGCCTGACATGCATGTTCAAACCCCTCTGCCGATTTCAAAGGCCCCTAAAGAGGTGAAGGAACATGTGCTGTATGTCCCCCCATTGCTCAGCAGGAAGCTTCATAAAAGCACTTCAGCCTCTGTCCAGTGTGGAGAAATTGTGAGTGATTTTAAACAATTAATTCCTGGCCTGCAATCTCTCCTGGTTATGTGGGGCGATGTGGCTTTAGCATCAGGGTTGGTTTGTTGCCCTTGAAGGGCACACTTTGGAAGCTACATATGAGATTTATTGCAATTGCTACAGAAGTAGTGGTCAAGTTTCTGAATCATTCCCTACAGTGTATCAGGGAAGAGGTTACAGGAGCAGAAACCAAGTTGCTATTGCAGACAAAAAATAAAGTCAGCACCATATCATTCACTACATTTATTCTTATTTCTAGCTAAAGCCACAGAGAGAACTTCCCTCAGAGCTTCATCTGAAAATGTCCCTGGGAGATGAGCGCTTGGAATCTGGCTTCCAGCATTGCTGCCTCAGTAAGGAAGGAACAGGGAACAGGTCAGA
Organism: Pipra filicauda; assembly: GCF_003945595.2. Taxonomy (NCBI): domain Eukaryota; kingdom Metazoa; phylum Chordata; class Aves; order Passeriformes; family Pipridae; genus Pipra; species Pipra filicauda. The sequence goes on from NW_024104294.1 coordinate 1,546,845, forward strand.
CCCTTGTTGTTATGCTATGATATCCTTGCTCAATTCAGGGAGCTTATTTGCAAAACAAGGTTATTTTGCTTCCTTCCTCCCACCTTTTGTATGAGCTACCTAAATTACCTTCTTTATTGAGCAGCCCTTCTGTTACAGTCCTAATTACAGCACAGCAAACCCATCTCAGGGGCAGCCTTGATATATAAACTACCATGCAGAGAGCTGCCACTACGAAAACCTGAATATTTTCATTTCTTGACCCACGTACACAATAACTGTTATTTTACTGTCACATTCACAAAGATCTTTTTTGCATTTAATTCACTGTATAACTATAGCTTTCTGCGCAACTAGAATACTAAAGGACTGAAATAACTTCTTAGCTACAGTCTATATATATAACACTGAGGAAATGTAATTTTAAATCTTTTACACTGTAGAGGAACAAGTAGTGGAATTTTTCTCTGTGCGGACATGCAGTATTTTGTGCCAGGTTAACCTAGGTGGCCATGAATAATTCCCATGGTTACTATATTAAAAAGCAGCAACTGGTAAGATAGTTCATATTTCAGTGAGCATCATTTGACAACCATTTTTTGAGCACTTCAACATGAATTATCTTCACCCTAATTTTACAGGGTAATGCAACACAGTATTTAGCTTCCTCAGGTTTATATGATGCAGAGATCAGAGCAGATCTACATCGGTATCCCAAAAGTGAATTTAAGGCCACTACTACTCTTCATTTCATACTAAAGCATAGGCTGGGTTAAGCTGCAGAATTAGCTGCCCTTTGATTATACCAGTGCCAGTCCATCAGGACTGTGCCCTACTACAAAGGAGCAATCTATAGAGCACCTCATCTTTGTATTTTCCACACGCATTGCACCAAAACATCTACCCAAACAATTTCTGAAGGATAAGCACCTTAAGAGACAAGGAGTTTGTGCTGTTCAAGTTTTGGACACTTCAGTGACTACAGCCAAACCCCACAAAGAATACACTATTGTTTATAGAGAGAAAAGGAATGAAATTTCAAAATTAATCACTCTCTAACTCAACCTGAATATAACTTCTAGGGATAACCCGCACTTGGTTGATTTCTTTATTGTACACTACCACACTACAGCAGCAGCATTTCCATCCCAAGGCTCTCGCCCTCCACAGCATGGCTGTGCCTTTGCTTCCCCACTGAAAAAACACATCCTTTTGCTGCAGCTGCACCTGAAAGCTGTACCTTCACTTCTAAAGGCATGACACACCCAAAACATCAAGCATTTGGCCTTATAATGTGCCTCATAAAACTCAATCTTCTTAACCAAGCCAGTGCAAGCACTGTAGAATTGTGTGGCTATAAAACCTAAACTCAGATGACAGTGTCTACATGGTCTCCATGCTGTGAATCACAGCAGGCAGCCACTGAGCACATGTCATCAGCCAGTTCTCTTTTGAGTCACCAATGCTGCCTTCATTCCTTCCTTGCCCTTCCCTCAGCTGAGAGATGAAACCTCTCCCTGCAATGCAGGACATTCAACTTCATAATGACAGAGTTACTCTAAAAGATTAACTGTGCATTACTTCACTGAAAAGCCCCTTTAAAAAAAAACCATAAAGCAAACAGATGTTACACATCTGATCCTTAGCATGCATCCAAAAAGAACAGCCCAGATTCCCAGGACAAATGTGTCAGCTCTACTTTCATTTAGGAGTTATCATAGCAGCTGTGGATAAATGTGCTTGTATTTGGCAAAGAATGATTAAAATAGGTTTCTTAGGAGAATTTCTATGATAGATAGAAATTTTACACTTGACAGTGCAATTAAGTCAGAGAAAAACTTCAGAAAACATTTAGTGCTTCAATGTTATAGTAACACAACATTTTATTTATTAATATTTTAAAAGGAAAAGTAGATTAGTAGAGTGAAAATCCTGTACTTCTGAGTTACTGGGGTAACCCTAACCACTATTCCAAACACACTAAGTAACGTGTTTCAGGAAGCTGGTGGGTGCTACAACACAAAAGCAGCAGTACACTGGATGCTGGTATACAACTGGCATACCTGCATCCATACAACACACCCATATTTCACCACATGCTGGGTCCTGAGATGCACTATAAAGAACCACATGTTGAATTCTTCCTTTATTTACATTGGCATGATTGTACTGGCTTCAGTGGGATTGGATTAGCATAACAGGAGGAATCTGTTTTTCCCTGTGATCTTTCCCTCAAAAGTGCAGCAATCAAGCTTCCTGTAAGTGCAGACAACTGCAAAAACCCCCCAGACCCTGGGTTTACCTGGACCCATCAACACATATTTGGGAACAAACCCTGAAGAACGTACAGGTTTCTCAGGCCTTCATGCTTCAAGTAATGTAACAACTGCAAAGAACATATTTCTAAGTGAGCACTGTATAAACATTATTTTCTGCAGCCGTCTGCATTTTTTTTTTTGCTGTAACCACACATACTTAAGTATGACTCATGCCCACGACAGAAGCCTGGAATTCCCGTGTCCCAAGCTACGAGCCAATACAGCAAGCTATCTAGTTTCCAGTCTCCTCCTGTTTTCAGTTCAGCATTTCTTCTCACCCAAACCTCCCTTCTACATAGCATTTTACATTCAGGGAGTTTTAGAGACAGCCTTGTCCTCCTCTTCTGCTTTTTATACACAGAGGACAAATTGTGGCTGCCCAACTCACATGGATTGACCATTCTTCAAGACAACCCAAAGCTACAAGGTCACTCCAACTTGTTTTGGAAGCACTGTGTTGTAGAGGACTTATTTACACGCACATATATAAAAAGCCACAGCAGCTCTGCTAATATCTTGACATCTACTATTCCTGGCCATCAGTCCTGCAGCAGGCTCTGTGTTAGCTCATTCCCTGTGCAAGGCAAAGAACGTCATGGGAGTGTTTGCAATTTATGAGTATCTTCTAAAAATCTCTGCACACACCCCACAGACATCACACATTTCTTTTGTTTCAATGAGCTGATACTCAGTGACAAACAGCACTGGCCGACTCTGTGCTTCCACTAGGAATGCAATGAGCATAATTGGCTGCTAATCTACATATAACAGGGACCTGGGACATTCTCAGCATGCAGCTCCTCTGCCCACAGTGGATCCATTCGAGTTTACACTAGGGCTAAATCCAACCTGTAGTGCCTGGTGCTTGTTACAGCACTCACTGTATTTCTTCCCTCATAATGAAAAAGAAATCAGGAGATGAATTGCAGATGCAGCCAAAATCTTCCTAGCCACATTCAATTCGGTTTCTTTATCATCACTTATTCCAGATACCATGAGATGTTCAGCTGCACAAAGGCACAGACTCAGATGTCATATTAATGTTATCTATTATTCTGTGCCTTTGGGAATGGGGAGGGGAGCCTTAAACTGCATATTTTTAACATCTGCTATTTTAATGCAATTTAAAAAAAATTATTTCTGAGCTCTGGAGCAAAGAGATTATTGGATGGCAGAGTCCCTCAGAGCCTAAATTAGGTGTCTCAGGTCACAGAAATCTCTCATTTCAGCCTTTTTTTAGAGGCACACAGTATCTGGGGAGAAAGTTCTGCTTGTTTGCATCTAGCAACATGCCGTGTAGAAGAATGAGGATTTATTTAAAGCTACATTTTAAAGAGAAGATGTGACTGTTAAATGATGTTGAACACCAAACTGAATGTGCTTTTAACCCCTTTCCTGGCTGTGTGGAGAGGAATCTCTGCCAAATGAATCAGAAGACTTCCACTAGGAAAACTCACCTGCCCTACACACAAGAATAAGGATGAAATTCTGTCCTGAGGCTCATTGTGCAAAGGGGCAGCGAGAGAGAAGGAAAACCCCTGTCTCGAGCTTAGACTCACCGTTTTGGGCTTTTGCATGGAGGAAAGCCTCTGTCAGAGCTGCATCTGCACAAATGAACAATGGATTGCCCAGATACCGGTACACACACCCCACAGGTGCTGGGCTCACCTTCCAGCCAAGCTCATCCTCACGGACACGGGGATTTCCCATCTAACTGCCCAAACAGCCAAGGACACAGGACTGGGAAGATTTAGCTAAAATAGCTCCATCTCGTGACTCCTGTTAGTATTACATAGGACTATTACTAAAATAAAATGCATTGTTTTTATTTTAGTTCTTTCAAACCGAGCAATATCTTGTACTGGAAGAGGTTTCCCTTACCAACACGTTTTCCATACACAGTGTGTTAGGGCTGTTAGCAGGAGATCCCTGCAGAAGTGATTCCCACAATTCCCAAAAGAATCCCTGCAGACCTTGGGCTCGTTGCTACCAGCCAGAGCTGCCCTCCACATGCCTTTCCCTGTCTGTGTTTGGAGAATGTGCTCCCCAGCCACTGTGGGTAAATATCTTCCAGGGAATGTACTGACCCCCTGCAGACAAGATCAGGTCTCAAAAAATTCCTAGTACACAACTCCCTATGAAACAGGGTGGAGAAACACTCCAACTCAAATGCAGAGAAGCAGTGGTCTAACAGAAGGGGTTCACCAAGGCAGTGCCCACCACACCACAACCCTTCCCAAACCAGAAAAATACCCCACCTTGTTCGGGGCCATTTAGACACCCCACACTGCAGCACTGCCCCTTTAGAAGAGAGGGCTTTCCAAAAATTCTCAGCTGTGTTCACTTTCTGTCCCAGAAACATGGACTTAATCATGAAATCTGACACGACTGAAGTCAGTGGTTTTGATCCCATGGATTGTTTGTACACTTAATACAGAAAAGCTGTATCTGATTTTGTTGGTTCCCACTAACAATGGGTGCAAAATGATGAGGTATTGATGTTATCTGAATTCTTTTCTCATTACATCAAACTTCAGAAAACATCCTGTGGCAATTTGCACTTGTGACATAATGAGTGTCAATTGCTACAAAGGAAGCACAGACAATCTGAGAACTAAGAGACACGAGGATTAAAGTGATTCTCACCGACATACACTTTTATCTTAACTAGGAGGAGTCTTGCTATTAAATTCCACAAGCAAGCACAACCCTCGAAAACTCAGTAGCAGTGCCCAACCTCCCACATATTCCAGCGCAAGGAAGCATTAGGAGGATCTGGTTCTCCTTAGGAAAGCCACAGGGCTGCTGTGTCCCTTTCCAAATATTGACAGTGACACCCCCACATACAGTATCAAGGAAAGCTCAAGACTCCATCCTCAACTCATCTCAGTGCTTTTCCAGTTCCCCCCTCAATATTTGCATGTCCCAAATTTCCTCTCCAATCATCTTTGCAGTAGAAACACCCTCTTGGCTACCTCAGAAGCACGTCTTTAGCCCCTCCACTCCAAAATCCCTTTGCCCCAAGGCTGCTGCAGCAACAGCCCATCTGTGCTGGGATGGATGTTTTATCACTGTTTTGGGCCAGGTTCTGCTCCCAGTGCAGGAGGAGGAGAAAAAGCAGTGCCTGCTTTGTCTGTGCTGCACCTCACAGCAGCACAAGGCTCACCCCAGAAACCCCACATATCACTCTAGAAGCTGAGAGCCATCTGCAGCCCACAGTGTGTCCTCACCTGCTTGTAAATGGCCTCCAAATGAGCTCATTTAAAGCTTCCTTTGGTAAGTATAGATTGTTTAGTCTTGCAGTGCAGACATGCCTAATCCACAGCAGCAGAAGATTAGATCAAATACTTGTTATTGTTTTGCTATGGGAAGACTATTTTTAAGGGAGGGGGGGAGGTTGGAAACCTGTGTCATTTCCAAATATATGGCAGTTATTCATCTCAACTAAGTAACAAAGTTTTCATAATTTTTTCTCTCAGTCATCTAATTTGGGTTTTTTGCCTGTTTTATTCTCATTTTGACTTGTCTTGAGACTAAGAGCTCTTTATGCAGAGATCATCACTTTCAATACATTTATACAGCACCAAGCACTAAAGAACACTAAACATGTGGGTCTTTAACACTATCAAAATATAAATGTATAATCATATGCTGCATCACTAACCTAAAGGAAGCACAGATGGTACAGCACTGATATGGTTTGAAGCTGGCTCCCGGCCAAGTCTCCAAACCTTACCACAAGAAGTGTTCCCCCCCCACCCCAACCTCAGGGACAAGAGGGAGAAAAACAACTAAGAAAACCCTAAACGAGAGAGAGACAGCTAAAGTGATATATATAAATATATATAAATATATTTACACTTTTTACAGTGATATACTATTGAAATATATACAATTTCACAAGGGAAAGGGAAGGGGGAAGGGAAAAGGAACAAAACCAAAATAAAATATATATATATCCTGATTAGTGGCCCAATATCTAAACAACTAAAAGAGTTAGCAAAGAAATATCTCACTACTCTCCTGGGACAACCGAGAGTCGCTCCGGAACTATCGCCGGCAACCTCTGCCTCCCAGGGTCGGCAAGGCCTAACCAGGCCTCGCTCCCCAACACGGCAGACTCAACAGCAGGGAACCTGCACCTCCAAGCCGCCGGAAGGAAAGAAGAGAGCGAAGGCCTCTCCTCCTTTCTTCTTATAACCTGGCTTACGTAAAAATCATAGGGAATACTGGGTAAATCTGGACCCTTCCTTGGTTACAAACTGGTCACCAAGGAAGGCCTAAGCTAAACTACCACAAGCACCCAAGAGCCCTGGGGCAGAACTCCTTCCATTCTGCTGCACAACGAGGCAGTGCAATAAGTCACAGCCTAAAACTAAGCTTTTAAGCTTGGGAATTATGTACCTAAACAGTTTACATCTGACTTTTTGAGGCAGGGGCCAGGTTGGCTCCAGCTTACTGAGATGCTGTAGCTGCAGGACACTGAGCAGTAACTGGAGCACATACTGGTCAAGACCAGATACAGGCATTAAAGTAGTTATTGCCATACTTTTTTGGCCCCTGAAGTCTATCTCAGCTGGATGCACTGCAGTGTAATCGCCTTGACACACAGACACAAGAGCAACTTTAAAGAACTCCTCTGTGATAAAACAGCAGGACTTGCCTGAGCTCAAGCGGAGCCCTCAGCTGCAGAGGTTAAGCAGATACAGTTGATGCCCCAATTGAGCAGAGCTAAAAAAGGAGATTATGTGAGTGCATTTGCTCTTGCCTTCATTCCTCCTGTCCTCCAAATGGACTAAAGCTTTGCCCTGTCAAACTCTGAGAAACAATGTGCTCCATCTGTTAGTCTTGTCTTGCTGCTTTTCCTGTAGAAATACAGTGGCTTTCCAAGTTAAAATCAAGGCCTCCAGATCCTTGATGCTGTGTGTCTAGAGGAGGCATTATTAGCCTGAGCTTGTAGGTGGGGAACAGACAGATTAACCAATTTGCCTCTAGATTACTCACAAAGCCCTTAGCTGAGCCCAGGGCTGAACTCAAGACCTGTCTCCCAGCCAGTCCTTCAGTAAGACTTTTCTTCTCTCCAATAGGATCTGTGATTTTTCCATAGAAAAACTGTAGAAATTATCTGTTACCACTTCTGCACATAAATTTCCATATCTGAGGTTGACAGAAGGAAGAAAAACAAGACAATGGGGAGTAAAGTCAGAGAAGGTAGCATATGATAGCTGTCAAAACTATTCAGGGCTGAGATTCCCAGGTTTATACATCCAAAGAACTGAGTCAGCTTCCTCCCAATAAGCATTTATTGGGACCACTGACCACTTCCAAGGTCAGCATGTGCCAGATACTAACATTAATTACAGCAGAACAAACAGCTTTTAGCAATCATGAAATTCATCATTCTTGGGTGCTGATAAGCCTGTTCCCAGTCCTACTCCAACTTTGTTATTTTTAATAACTTACTCTGGAAGGATTTAGAATGTGAGTTCCCTTTTCCATTCATTCCTTTCTGTTAGTACAGCCAGGGATTCTAGCAGTTGGTTTCAAGTGATATTTACTGCTAAAAGCCTGCCAGACATGCTGACTGGTAAATATGCATTAAATTGAAAAAAAAAAACAAAAACAAAAACAAAACAAAAAAAAAAAACCTCTCTTTCTGTTGATGCACTGGATTTCTGTGGTCAACTTCACACCACCTAGACAATTTCATACCAAGGGAAAATCTAGTTTTGAATTCCAGAACTTCAAATATTAGTAGCAGCATAGAAAATGAGCACAAAAAATGGTGTTGTCAGTGGCCTTCCCTCAAACAGCCAGCAACATTCTTAGCCAGTAAATGCTAAAGCCTGTAGGCTCCAGCTCTAGTCTGTTATATCACATATTCCTGCAATTCCATCTTCTAGTTCAGTCTTGCTGGAGACTTACTGCACTGGGACTTTAGGAGGGGACACTGAACTCTTGGGGGCTTGTGCTGGTTTAGCACCTGCGGACCCTTCCAGCCACAAAACTTCATGGGTGGCCGAGGTAACCCTGATGGCCACAGCAGCTTCCCTTATGCACTTCATGAAGGACACGATCAGCAGGTCTGACAACACCTCTACTTCCACTGAAAACCCAGGTGCCTGTGCAGAGCCTCAGCTGGGAAAAACCTTTGAACCAACTGCAAAGCTCCAGGAAGCCCTTTCCAGCCTTTTCACCCTGGAAAAAGGAACCAGGGTTCCTCTATTCTTCTCTCATTCCCCAGGTTTCATAGCTGGGGAGAATCCAAGATAACTTTCACAGAAGAGGACAACCCAGCCTTGTGAGATGTTTCGGTCAGGTCTATGCACACAACACTCAGTTTTGGAGGTCAGACCACACGGAGACCTGAAAGACTTTCAAATGTGTCAAACTGACATAAAAATCTAGTTGGTGGCAGTAAAAGATGCAGAACTGAATCTAGATTACAAAACAAACTCACAAAGCCTTCAGTAGTTCAGATGCAGTTCATACTGTGCAGAACTATTACAAAAACATTGCTCCAAAAGCACTTCCCAACATCTGCACTTTTTAAAGTCACAATTAAGGGCTGCCGAATGTTCTGTTCCTGTTGTTTTTCCCAAAAATCATGTCTTGGCAGAAAAAATGTTACATCTTTTCTGCTGCAATGTCCTTCCTGTGCCAGCTACAATGCCAAGCATCATTTATAGCCACATAAAGCCAGAATGAGCTTATACAAGACTGTCTTAGTAAACCCAAATTGAATTGCAAACAGATCCACTTCTTTGTGTAGCAAATCTGTTATCACAAATCTAGGATCTAGAGAAGTGCAAGCCTGTATAACAGAAAAGCTCATCAATTGAGTCCTGTTGTCCTCACTCAGGTAGAATCATATAACCATGTAGGCTGGAAAAGACCTTTAAGGTCATCAAGTCCAACCCAGTACTACCCATCCTAAACCATGGACTAAACCCTGTTCCCTAAGCACCACATCTACATGCCTTTTAAATACTTCCAGAGATGGTGATTCCAGTACTTCCCTGGGCAGCCTGTAAGAGGCTGGAGTCTCCCTTGCCCTCAACAGGACAGGATGAGGGAGAAGAGCTGGGCTGGCAGCACCCCTGCCCCTTACCTCCCTTGCAGGTGTAAGGCACTGTAAAGCTATACAAGAACCACCAGGTCTGTTTGCTTGTCATAATTTTGCTTTCCAGCCTTTCACAAAATTAAATTAACCTTCACCTACACCACTGTAGCCTCATTTACAATCAGACAATTATTTCAAGGTAACACAGCAGCAGTTTGGAGAACTTGGAGAAAAGCAAACTGGAAACATAGCCCTGAGGGATGGTGTCATTGAGCACTGAAGAGCAGGTGATATGACTCATCCCATTACTGTGCATTACAGGATGCTAATTATGGCTCAAGAACAGCAGGGAGATAAAGGTATGGAAAGAGTGGGGACTATCTGAAAGTGGTGGACACACTATGAGAATGAGACCTGCATTAGACCGTGACATACAATTTCAAAGGGACAAGGTGAAAACATTGAAAATAATGGGCATCTTGCAATGAAAGCATTGTCAGCTCTGGTGTTATTTCTTTGCAAAACCTGGAGCTTTTCCCTGTAACAATCAAGTGGAGGAGGAGGGGGTGTGCACACACATGTAGACACCAGGTATTTTTAAAGCCTATTTTCAATATACTTTTAAAGTTAAAAAAAGAAAATCAAGGGGGAAACTTCATCTTGCAACAATCTTCTTTCAACCTCAAACCATAGTGACTGTTTAAGGAAAGACACAATGAAAACATTTCCTTCCCTTGGAGCTGTTGCTAAAGATGCAGTCCTCAACTGACAATCCTTTCTTCCCCAAGGAGGGACCCATTGCTACGTATTGTACACTAGACATTCCTGTGACCCCATTTTCTTAACTCAGTCCACCCCTTCCTTCTGCTTCATCTCAAAGCATTCCTACAACATCCATAATCGGTGCACAGGCAGAGTGCTCAGCCACAAAATATCCATAAACCCTCTTTTAATCAGCAGAGCTGAACAGCACAGCCCATGATGGCATATCCCACATTCCACAGCTTTTCTTCACACATCTGACCACAACACACTACACAAAAGAGGTTTCCAGCAAACTTTTGTATGAGTCTGGGCTTACATCTGGTTCTTAAATTAGTGCAGTGTAGGTTACTGCCCCACAATGCCAAAACATTGTGGTATTTGCAAAGAGAAGAAAACTATTTACATTAAGATATTTTTCAGAAGCACTGAAGTCCCCATCAAAGAGTGCTCAAAATCCTTCTGGAAATTGCTTCTTCACTCTATTTTAATCTTCCTATAGAAATAACACATTTAACTGGCGCAGAGATGATGAACAAGCAATGAAAAGGTCAATCCTAGCACCCAGGGCTATTTCAGTCCGAAATATTATACCACACCTATCTATATTAAAAACACTTAAGCAAGGTTTCAAAGCCACGTGTCCAATAGTTCAGAGATCCATTGAGCTTTTGTATTGCTTCCTGAAAAGCCTGTTTGATGATACAGTCTAATTACATGATCACATCTTACTTTTCCCCAGAAGTTCCCTGTCTCATTTAAGACACGGAATAAATGACAATATTACATTACATCTGTTGTGACCTGTACTTACCCCATGCTCCTCTTTAATGCACACTGCTCAAAGCATGCACTAAAGAAAAATATTTCTTTACAGCCTCTTGCAGTGCTCAGCTCTTGCATCCAAGCACTTCAAACAAATTATTTTTACAATAAAACAGGGATATGAGGTGCTTTTACTCTGTGTATAGAAAACAGACTCTGCACCTAAGATAATGCACTCCAGAGCTTCATCTCAGCCAGCTAACACCAGCTTTCAAACCTCTTGATGTGATATTTGGTTCTTGACATAGTATTCATGGCTAGGCTTCCCTTCTTGACATAGAACAATACATCATCAAACCTGGCTTAAGATGATGTTTAGGACTCTGTGAACCGACTGAAAGATAATGGATATACAAATATCCAAGTCATGAGACTCTTCACTCCTAGTTTTTTTTTTCCCATCTCTCCATTTAGCTTTTATCCTTTCTGCAGATCAGCCACGCTCATCCTCTAGTGCTCCTGGATGTCATTTGGCCACTAGAAAAGGATGTGGGAAAACAAATTTCTGGGGAAATGGTTACGTACCCTTGGAACTAAGCCCACGCATTGCCAGGATGAACTGGGAGGTAGCTACCAAACCAAATCAATTCTGTCTGCAAGACTGGAGAGCATGTAAAGACCTCTCACTTGGTCAGGTTCGGATGGCGCTTCCCTACAGGAGCAGAGGCCACCCCATTAAACCAAAACAACCTGTTTTAGTCCACAGCTCAGTAGTCTTACACCTTTATAAAGAAAAGTTAATAAAACAGTACCTGTATAAATACATGCACCATTCCTGCTGAAGCTTCCCAAAAACATCCAGCTTAATGCAGATATGCCAACTAGAAAATTTTAGTCCATGGTACTTGCATTCTGATGACATTTAGAAGGGGCACTAGACCACTTTACCTGAAGGTCCAGAGATTAGCTCAGTGGGTTAGAGCATGGTGCTAATACCACCAAGGATGTGGGTTTGATCCCTACATGGGCCATTCACTTCAGAGTTGCACCTGATGATCCCCATGGGTCTCTTTCAACTCAGAATATTCTGTGATTCCAGCTCCATCTCTGACTATGCAGAAAATCAGATTTAAAGTAGCTTCTTTAAACCCCCGCAGTATGAACAAACAGCACTTCCCAGGCAGGCCCACTGCTGGCTGACAGGGCACCCCAGGGCCCCAAACTGTCACCTGGGGGCCGTTGGGCTGTATTCACACCCCCCATCCCCCACCCCGTTCCAGTTGCTATGGAAACAAAGGTGATGGCAGCACTAAGATAGAAGCGGGGCTGAAAGGGTGAACTCAAATTAACATCTGCACATGGACTGCGAGCAACTGAAGTCAAGAACACCAATATCTCGGCTTGTATTTGCCTACTACACATCTAAAACCGCACTTGCAAGTTTCTACATTTGAACTCGGCACTTTTGACGTTCCCAACACCCCCTTAGTATCCTGTGCTGAAGTATGGATATTGCCATTCCATAACAATAGGTAAAAAAAGCAACAAACGCACAGAAGTGCCTCTGCTCCCACTGCCACCTCCCTTCCCACTGGCACATCAGCCAGCAGAGCAAGCTCTGCAACTTTTCCCAGGAACTAAAAGAAGCAACATTGGAGCAAAAGTATTAAGTGTCAGTGGTGATGATGAGAAAGTTTTGTCAGGAAAGAACAGATACCATCTGACATATGGAAACAGCAGCAGTAATTTGGAAATTAGAGACCCAAGCATATGCTTTCTAAAATTATCCATGAAACTAAAACCAAGGGCAACATACTTAAAATGCTCTTACACCAAGCCTGCAGACAGCCTGCATGCACACTGTAGGACTGCTGTCTGAACTGGACTGGCAAAGCAGCCTCCACTGTGTTGGACCTGGAATCTGCCTTTGGATGAGCACAGACTCCAGCATTAGCCTGTCCATCTCCACCTCGAATGCCGATGTCTCTAGCGCTGTGTGTTGCTGTAACACTACTCACAAGACACACTCAGACATACCTTGGGTAGTTCTTGTTTCATGCCAGATTGGTCAAAGTACTCCACATTTATTTTAGTGCTGCCTAATTGACTTTCCTCTCCCCAGGATAGCACTAAGCACATTTATTTGTTTGACATGATTTTCAACCAACTGCAGAAAAAAGTGGCTTCCCAGTCAGTTTCTCAAGGACAAAAGTGAGAGTGCAGACAATATTTATCTGAAAACAGCCTCAGTTGCCGCTCACCATGACTCTGCCCTCAGACAGCTACTCCTGGGTGGCAGCTGCCCAATAACTCACCCTGCACTAACAGAGGAGGAAGAGCCCTCCTGGCACTCAGAAGCAGTGGGTCAATGACAATCACATACAGACAAGGTAAAACACGGGCACTGGTTAACCAAGACAGTGCTCGAGGATGTTAATTTAACTCAGCCACAGCTTCCCCTGGGGAGCTTGCAATAAAGGTAAAATTCCCAAGTACCTGTGAAGCATCATGAGATATATCAACCACCAGCACTGCAAGGTTCTCTTTTTACCAGCCATTCCCCACCTTTTCCTCACTCTATCAAAACCTCCAGTTTCAATTTCCTGTTGTCAAAACAAGAGATTTTGACACCAAACTGTGCAACAGAAGTGCTAGTGCTCTGCAGTTACTTTACACCACTTGCACTCCAGGGACACAAGCCATTGAAATCAGTGACCCTGGCTTTTCCCAGGGCTGTTGCTGTGCTAGGGAGCACAGGAGCAGTGCCACAGTACATCAGACAAGGTCAAACACAGTCTTTGCTGTACATGAAACAGGCAAACTCAGAGGAAGCCCTTACTAAGAATGTAAGCCTAGGAATAGCCCTGCTGTGGACAGCCAAAAGCAGGAGTCACTTCTTGTGCCTCTAAATGACACCTTGTCATGATTCAACACATGCCATCTCATCTGTCATCATCATGGCTGGGCTTTGCGAACGAAGATTAGGGAAAGGTCTCTACCCACGTTTGTCACAAGCGCATTGATGGCTAAAAAGGCCAATACGAGATAGGCATGTCCGGTTGCAAAAGACACAGCAGGAAAGACTCCTTAGGTGGTAAATTCTGCAAGGCACGATTCTTTCTGCGTTGTCTTTTCTCCTCGAGAGTGATCCTGCGTGCGTTCTCAAAGGAAACAGCTGCGTTATAGATGGTGTGTCTCCAGACCTCCCGGTTGGAGGCCAGAGTAGACCAGTTGTGGTGATCAATATGGCCGAGGCTGAGATATTGTTTCGGGGAGTCCTTGTATCTCCTCTTCGGGGCTCCTCTCATGCGGCAACCGGTGGCAAGTTCACCATAGAGCAAGATCTTAGGGAGGCCGTGGTCCTTCATCCTGGAGACATGACCTGCCCAGCACAGCTGTGTTCTCAGCAACATGGCCTCAATACTTGTGACTGCTGCTTGTTCTAGAACAGATGTGTTGGTCACATCATCTGACCAGTGGATGTTTAGGATTGTATGAAGGCAGCGTTGATGGAAGCGTTCTAGGAGACGCAGGTGGTGGCGGTAGATGACCCATGATTCGGAGCCATATGAGAGAGTAGACAGCACTATGGCTCTGTAAACACTGATCTTTGTACTTTTCTTCAAGTGTTTATTTTGCCAAACTCTTTTATGAAGCTTTCCGAAAGCTCTCGATGCCTTTGCTAACCTGTTGTCTATCTCTCCGTCAATCTTACCATCCAAGGAGATGAGGCCACCCAGGTAATTAAACTGCTGGACTGATTTGAGCTCTGATTGGCCAATGGTGATATGGCGATGATGGAAGACTTCCTGAGGTGCTGGTTGATAGAGAACTTCTGTTTTCTTTAGACTGACTTCCAGCCCAAAGAGCTCAGCAGCCTCAGCAAAGCAGGATGTTAAACGCTGCAGAGCTGCTTCTGTGTGTGCAACAAGGGCGGCATCATCAGCATAAAGCAGCTCCCGGACAAGATGTTTTAGGGTCTTAGTATGGGCCCTTGAGTCGCCTTAGATTGAAAAGGTTTCCATCAGTACGGTATGGAATGTAGATACCGTCCTGATCCTCGAGGTCTGCCGTGGCCCTTTGGAGTATCCTGCTGAAAAAGATTGTGAATAGGGTTGGTGCGAGAACATAGCCTTGTTTCACACCATTAGTTATTAGAAAGGGTTCAGAAAGTGCATTGCCATAACTGACTTGACCATGTTGATCCTCATGGAGTGAGATGATCATGTACAAGTGCACAAATAGGGAAAATGGACTCAGCAGTATTGGAAGAACCCAAATGTTTGAGAAAGGATTTTGATGGCAAAGGCAACGACTTAATGGGGCATGTCACATAAAAAGTGAGAACAGGAACAGTGATGGTTGTGGAGGGAAAAAAGATGAATAGGGCCATTAAGTGGCATCATTAGCCTAGCAGAGGGAACAGTAAATAAGCAACCAGGCTGGGAGAAAACATGTGGGAGTTACATAGGCAGCTGGATAATCAGACAACATATGGCCATATTAACAATGAAGCTTTCGTGAAATCACTGAAGAATGAATTCTGCCACAAAGCCTGAGAGCACAAAGTTTACTTAAAAGGATAGACAAACCCCAATGAGTTAAGCATGTTCTTCAAAAACTAACATACAGAAGGCACAACATCATTTCATGCTAAACCTGCAGTCAGCTGCACTGGGACTAGACCCTCAACCTTTTTATTTCAGTGGTACTATTTTGATCTGGTATCCATGAGCACAAGTGCCACATTTTCCCTGTGTGCTCAGGCTGTTAACCTACAAGAACCTGCCATGCTCTCTACTGACAATGCCACGGTTTGCTGCTGCAAGAAGGTTAAGGAGTGGGAAAATGAACTCATTCTCAACCTGTACCCTCTAAAACAGCAATAGAACTGGGTATGTGAGGTGAGCTCAGATAATCTGGAAACACAAACAGGGAAGGCACTCCTTCTCTCCAGAGGGAGAACTGGCAATCCTGAAGTATCACTCTGTATAAGGTAATCACTTCAAATATTTCAGGTTAAAACCTACCCAAAAGTAAGGAAAAAACTTGCTCTGCACAGCAGACTCAGCTAAAGCTGTGCACCAGTCCTTCAGCAGCACATGGGCTGGGCAGCAAAATCTACCTTACATTTACGAGTGGGGCTGCTCGTTTTAGGATATCTGCCTCAGTGAGACACTGAATAGGGGTGTCACTCCAGGGAGGAATGTCTCCTTTGCAGCAGCGTGCCCAGTTGTCATCCTTACCCATACTGGATACCTTGCCTGATATCTGCAGTAAGGAAAACAGACAGGTCAATGATTCTTAATTTTGGCACTCTGAGCAGGGAGTGCCAAGCCTTTGCTGAGCACTGACAGCATGCCTTTGCAGTCACATATCCATCAACATTAATATCCAGTAAACGCCACAGTTCTCCCCTCACTGTTGGTTTTACACTGCAGTCAAGACTCCCAGAGCCAGCAGTACCACACATTTGCATCTCCTGCAGTGCTTTAGCCCTGCTACCATTGAAGACTGAGGCCAGAGTCAGGATTAGCATTTCATGCCTTTAGGATCTTGTGGCTAATAAAGGCCAGGAAAATGGTATGAAAGAAACGAGGAGCTGTTTCAGAAAATTGAAACAAGTGACAGGGAACAAAAATCCTTCTCAAACGCTCCATAAAAAACTGAGGTTTGGGTTTGACAAGATGATTTCAAGTCTCATGGAGGCATCCAAAACCTGGGCCAAGGTCAGGCACAATACAAAAGAAAACAAGTAAATATTCATGCCTGGCTTTATGCCTTTTTAAAAATTCAATCCAGCTTCAGTCCTAATTTTCTTATCATTTCTTAGCACTGCTGTCACCATGTATGAACTATGTGCCACTGATGTACGTTGCCCAGTGTTAAAGATTAATTGGAGAACCACAATTCAGGAGGGGCAACTTAATTTCATTCTGCAGGTGCTCTGCAGTATTTCACACAA
This sequence comes from Pipra filicauda, assembly GCF_003945595.2. NCBI lineage: Eukaryota > Metazoa > Chordata > Aves > Passeriformes > Pipridae > Pipra > Pipra filicauda. The sequence continues at coordinate 1,563,697 of NW_024104294.1, forward strand.
CTTGTGGCCAGGACAATTTTATTAGTTCCATGCAAGAAGACTCATGCCAAGTGCTGTTGCTCAGCCTCGGGTAGCTGAAATTGTTGCACAAATTCCAGGTCATGGAAGAGGCTGGGGAGGGGACAAGACAGGGAATGTGGTAGGGGGGTACCTGTTAGTTTAAAGACAGAAAACAGGGACAGCTCAAATATATCGAGATGAAAGGCAAGTGCACAGACCTTTACTTCAGACAGAGAGATTCTCACAGCAAGGGCTGGGGCAATGATGCCATTGCTTTTGGCTCCAAAGATTGGAAAATCAGAGATTGTGGGGTGGAATTTCCTTTCAGTTGCCTCAGTTCTTTCAAGAATAAGAACTAAACCTGATATTTACCCCTCGTTTTGGGAATAATTATCCAACAGCATGAAACTCCTTCGCCTAATTTGGACAAAAGACTATCAGATTAATCCTGCTGGTACAAAAACCATTACAAAAATGCATTAACAGATGTTGTGCCACTACTTCAAGGAGACAAAAGATAGTGTTACTGAGGACAGGAGAATGAAGCTCTGTAGCCACTCTGCTCAGCCCAGATTCAGGTGCTGGGAGAAACTAGAAACTAAATGTTTAAAAATAGAAAAACTTGTCCAAAAAGAAATTTTGGCAGTTGTCAATCAGTTTTACAGTTATAACGCTCTGAATAAGAGGGTCTACATAAATACATTTTTACATATTTTTACATCAGCTCTTAAAGTCAAATCTCGGTCCTGCAGCTGACTCAGAGCTCTGCTCATGGTACAGGAACTTTTAGAGGTCTCACCAAGACTGCCTTTTTTGTAATTTAATACAAATACCAATTTCAGCATGCAAATTATGTGTGAGGCCAGCTCTTAGAAGAGCTGGCTATCCTCAATTTCCAGGAAAGTTAGGAGAGTCAAAGAATCCATAAAGGCACAGGATCAGAGCACATTAGAAAATGGATGATTATCAGGATTATGAAATCCTGATACATTCAGTAGTTAGTTAATGCTTCTGAGGAATACAGGAGTAGGCAATAATAGGAGCTAATAGTTCATTCCAAAGAATTAGAGGAAACTAGAGGCAGTAAAATTCCGCATTGCAGTCTAAATATTTTTAATATGTTTCTAAAGAGGTGGGGGGAAAAGTCAGCTGTAAGTATTCTCTAGATAGAATAATTAAGCCTCCACTCTGACATGTCTCTGTAGGCATTTATTTTCCATTACTAGAGGATCAAAATTATAGTTTAATTATCCATAGAATTCTAAAGGCATACTCCATTTTATTCAAAAAATCATTGACTGGATTACAGGAAAAGTCCACCAAGCTTCCATATACCTTTAATAAGGCAAAGCAAGAGACAAAGGGCAGCCCCACGATAGAGGAGGGAAAGGAAGGCAGGAATGCACTGCAGTGGCAGTGGACACCCTGCTCCTGGCAGGGATCTTCCCAGGCCAGGCTCTACAGGGATATATCCAGGGTCACCTTTATCCATCCTCTGGGGATTCCTCCACTTTCCCAGGTGCTGGTTCTAAGCATGGATGAAGTTTCACATGCACATCACCACACTCATTCACTGGCCTGGATTTCAACAAGGGATTATGGGACACAGCTCCCCCTCGACAGCCAAAGCTCTTCTAATTTCTTTACATTCCTTTGAAAGCCTCAGACTCGTATCATCCTTTCACATACAAATACTGGTTCCCAAAATTCACATAAATAACATTCGCCAAAACTCAGGTATTGTAACTTTAACATAATGCATAAGCACAAGCACTTCCTGGACACACTGAGTCCCTCCCCACAAAAAGCTGTTGCAGCAGGGCAGGTTATCCCTTACCTGTGCAAGTACCCAGGACCAGTGGCTCCCCTGCAGTGACAGAGCAGGGCACCGAGCACGGGCGCTGTCACTGATGTCTGGTGCCCTCTCCTGGCACCAACAGCCACACGACCTGATAAATCCTGGCTAGATCGTGACAGTCAGGATATTTCAGTGTATTTTCAGGACTGTGTGGCAGCCAGTTAAACCATACATTAGAAAATATGATTTTATATCAGATAAGAATAAGGTACTGACAGAATAACTATTTTTTTCCTCTTTTCTTGGTATAGATTTCCTTAAATTAACATTTTGGGGGAAACAAAAGCTTCCTGCTTCCCAGAGGAACACATAGTTTAACTTTAGTTACAAGCTTCCTGGTCTCATTAAAAGGAAATCGAAATACTCTTGTGAAACACTTCTGATTAGAAACAAGCCTTTCAATTATTCTAGAACTCCTTCTCAACCAACAAGTAATGCAACTAAGGTCCCCAACACATAGAAAATTTTCTCTGAAGTTACTTTAAAAAACTGTTGGATAATTTATCCCAATTAAATGCTAAAAACATAGAAAATGTACATGTTACCCCAGACAATCATTCTGTTTGGAAGCCTCTATAGAAGATTAATATATAGAGCATTGCAGTTTCACTGATATTTGTGCATGAGCACTTGATCCATATCCTGCAAAATCCTAGGCAAGAAGACACAGGAACAGCTCACAGATACATGGTGTCAGTGTTTACATCAAAGTGCATTGCCTCCTGTCTATAAAGAGAAGTCAATTTAACACACTCTTTAGTTTTTAACTAGCAGAATTTTAGAATTGGCCTACTTACTAGTCCCTTCAGTATTTATTAGATAGACATTAACTACACATTAGCTCCCCAGTTGGATTTTCTAGCTTATATTCCAAACTAACACAAGCAGTCATAGGCAAAACTTCACTACAAGTCAAAAGTTTAAGAGAGCTCTTGCATAGCTTTTGGAAAGAGGATTATTAATCTAGATCCCTAGCATAAAATTTTCTTCAAATGTTTCAAGAATAAAAAGTCATAAGGATAAACACAGTGATTTCAAAGTTAGCAAGGAACCCACAGTTAACTGACTGACCTTGCTGGGTGGAGGCACTGATAATAATATAACAGTAATAGCCATGTAAACCACTTCAACCCCAGTTACACAGAGCTACCTGAAAGCTGCAAAGAGCTTATTCCACACCTAAATCAGCTACCAGACATTAAATTTATAGAAAAATACTCCAATGCATGCTTTATGCCCAGTATTTATCTGTACCTCCTCCTCCTCCAAAGCTCTGTCTTAGTACAGAGGACACAGACCAGGATCCTCCATGCCCAGAGCTGCTGCTTCTTTTCCTCAGGCTGAATTCTGACTCCAGGCATCACCATCATCTCCAGGGACTCAGCCTGGGATCCCTCCAGGCAAGTGCTGTGCAAACAGAAGACAGCAGACAGTGAACATGGGAGCTTAAAACATTACAGCCACCTCACTCAATTGCTTTAGCAGCATTTCTCTTTCCAGACCTACCTTCTTCTCAGCCCCAGACATTACAATTTGGGCCCCGAGACTACACTGCCCTGCCAGGATGCCTCAGGGAAAATACCCCTGTTCCCAAGGAGCCTGCCAGAGACAAGAGAAGGAGTGATGCAACAGGGAATTGTACACAGGACAAGCTTTTGGGGAGTTCTCCATTTCTAATTTGTGTTTTATAATCCGGACTCAGTCCTTTGTGCTTGGTGCATTAACTAGTCCCTTGTCAGGTCATTTTTTTTCCTCTTCCTAAGACCAATGCACTTGTGCTGGTTTCAGCTGGGGTGATTTTCTTCACAGTGGCTGGTATGAGCCTATGTTTTGGATTTGCACTGAACACAAGATTGATAATATAGAGATGTTGTTATTGCTGAGAGGGCTTACACAGAACTTTTATCAGTTCTCCAGCTAAACAGGCTGGAATGAAACAGGGGCAAACACAGCAAGTCGCCAGCCCTTGCTCCCCCAGTCACACTCTCCACTTGTGCACCTTTCCTTTGGCCTGAACAGCTGGTTTTCCTTACATCCCACAGTTTCCCTGAGAAATGCCTGTTTGGGGAATACAGTGGGCTACAAAGCAGCAGCATGGCAGGACTCATTCTGCACAGCTGAGCTACCCTGGGGTGTGGGGGAGCAGAGACTTCGCTTCCCTGCTTGGCTGGCAGATCCCCAAGCAGAGATCTGAAATAAAGGGTTTAAAGAAACATCTTCTAAATCCCATCCCTCTAGGTCAGAATATGCATAATAACAACAAAAAAATTGAGAAAGCCTCGGTGCATTCAAATACAGAGTTCTGCCTGGGAAGCTCTCTCCAAGCCTGAGGTTCTCCCTCCCCTCAGCGCACCAGGTCACTCACCAAGGGAACTTAAGGAAAAAATAGAAGATATAAATTAAGCCACACCTTGTGATGAAAGGGCAAATAGAACATTCTTGCTGAGGGATGAGAAGTGCGGCCACGACCAGCCCCAGCACACTGAGTGGCTGTGCTGTGGCACTCTCTGTCAGGGGGGCTGCCATCCCAGAGACCCCAACAGAGGAGGCTGACTCTTTCTCAGATACCAGCCATCCCCATGTGCTTTAGGACCACCCACCTGGATGAGCACAGCAGGAGATACTTATTAAATAATATCTATTAAACACGGGGAAGCTGCAGAGGCCACAGCTTGATGAAGGGTTAAAATATTGGAATGATAATTCCTGCCAAAATCTAGGAACACAAAGTGCCAGACCTCCCATGTTTTTATTGCAGACTTCTGCAGTAAGAGTCACTCAATTAGTCCCTACAAAAAAATATTTGTTTGTATACTTAGGTCCCTCAATTTAACAACTTCTAAAGGAGCCCTTTCACACCCTAGAAATGAAGCCAGGCTGGAATGCAAGTAGGTGGTACATGAGGTTTGTATTAACTCTCATATGTCTAAACAAAAAGGTGTCAAGCATTGAAAGTCATCAACTGCAAAAACTCTCACAAGTACAATTTAATTGTAAACACACCCCTTGTCTTTCATTAGAGATGCTTAAAGCAATAGTGCATTTCCATAGACCCAGATGTAATCTTTTAGAGAGAACCCAGAGTTAATGACCCTCACAAAAGCGACCCTGACTGTTCACATGGTGCTGCCAACAGCTACACAGATGCCTGACTACAGTCGAGTGTCCATTGGACCAACAGCACTCAGTTCTGCAAGGAATATTAAACATGCATATACTTTCCACCCTTAGACCTACAAAATACCTGCAATTATTTTAGTACACAATTCACAACAAACATAATTTCTTCACAAAAGTGTTTGTCTCCAAAAAGGTCTAGTGCCTGGTTGAAGTTTCTCTACTCTCATCTTCCCTTCTTCATCCACAGGTTTTCCTTTATACTTCTATTTCACCCCTGGTTGAAGGCAAATGACCTTAAAAATGACCTTTGTCAGCCTCTTAGAAGAAATAAATTTTCACAATCACAAGCTTCATTAATCTAACCATAGAATTTTAAATTGAAAGTGTCCATCAGTTAACTCTGTGGAACAGTGTGTTATGAGTATCTGGCTAAAACACTGGGCTTTCCCAGGACTGCAAACTTACATGTACACCTATGCTAAGTGTCCATTTTGGTCTCTCCTTCTAACCTCCCTGGCTCCAGCTCCTCTCAGGCAGCTTTCGCCATCAGGAACTGGAGTCAGCTGCTCTGACAGTATTGAAGGGAATCACCTCTTCAGGTTAATCATACAGTTATTAATGAGTAATCTCATGGGTTTAGCAGTACAACTCTCCTGCAAAGCAGAGGCAGAAGTTACCACAAACAGGAGCAATATTCATCTCCCTTCTTTTTTGTTTTAAAACAAACAAACAAACAAACAAAACAAAACCAGCAGAAAACTCGGAAACTCCCAGAAACATTCCTCCTTAAACCACTCCCAAATAACAAATAAATCTCTCCTTTCCTTCTGCTCATTCTACTAAAACCAAATACCTGTCTGTATCCCAGATACCTAAGGATCAAAGCCATAAGACAGGAAGAGTTAAAGCTTCTGGCCCTTCAGGGATCAAAAGCTTTCTCTTTCAGGAAACCCTCTCCTCAGTACTCACACAGCACAGCAAAGACTCCAGAAGCAGAGACAGACCTTTTTGTCCTGCTCTTGCTTTTAAGGGCTTGTGTTCCCAGCAACCCTGAGGAAGCCATTAGAGTTAGTAAATGAGAGACACCTGAGGCAGCTGAACCTGAAGTAACACCTGCCCCTTAGCCAGGCTCTCAGTGAGGCCTTAGTAAAGGAAAAACAAAGGTATTAACTGTCCCAAAACAAGGACCAGGGAGACCAAGGTCTGTTCACTGCCTTGAACAGACCCATGGTTTAGTGTGATCCAGGGCCTGACAGCCATGGCCCCTCATGCCTCAGTTCTCAGCCTGCTGTGGGGGAAGGAGGCAAGACAGATCACCAAAATAAGCTCAGTGTTGTCAGTTGTGCTGTGCTGTGGAGGAGGGAGGGGGGTGTCAGTGTCCTGGTCCCCTGTGAGCAGTGGGGCTGCACAGACCCCCACAGCTCAAACAGCTTCATGCTTCCCACTCACTCCGAGGGTGCCCAACCGTGCGTCCTGCAGGACTCACCTCCAGTACCAGAGGCTAGAGGGATGTGCCACAGGGCAGGAAAGGGCTGCCCTCAGGACTTCTTAAGCCCCAGTTAGGGTAGGCTGGGGGGCCAGGGAGCAGGAGGTTCCCAGAGAGCAGCCCTGGGGCTGTTCTCATGACAGAAGGCTACTTACTTTCATGCTCACCATCTCATGGTTTCCTGTCCCCCTTGCCCTTTAGTCTGAGCCACAGTTATCTGTGCCCTATTTTGACAATGCAGCTTGTGAAATCCATGACTGAGATATTTCCAGGTCAGCCAAATTCAAATTCTTGTACACCAGCTTTATCCTGTGTGGATTTGCTGTGTTATTCGGATATCAGTTGGTTGTGATTAACATAGCAGAGGACAGAAATGCTTAGCCACTTTCTTGCAGAAACATGTATTCCCGAGATATCCGTACAGAAAAATGTGTCACTTTGAGATTATGCAAAATTAACAGGTTTCAGACAATCTATTTGGCATCTTGATATTCTTGCTGTGTCAGTGGAGCCAAAATCATAGATTAATTCTTTAACTGCATTTATGGGAACTGGGTCACAGTTGTTGTCCACTGTTGGTCACAGTGGAAAAGGAAAATATTTCACCACTAGCTTGAGTTCAGCGAGAGCAAATGTTGGGCATGGTGAGCCCAGTGAGGAAGTTCCGGACACCCACTACATTCTGGAAAGGTGGGTGAACAGAAAGGCAAGGCTGTGACCCTTTAAAAAGTGTCCTCAGAGCAGAGGGTACCTGGCAGCCACAGGGGTATGAATAACCCTGCAGCAACACAAGATTAAATCTTGCAGAAGGTGGAAATGCTCCCTCCTGGGGCTGACAGCTGCAGGCAGAGGTTCACAAGGGGCTTTGCTGTTCCCAACTCCTCTTTACCATCATCAAAGCAGCAAGTTTAATGCCATCTGTCCCCACGTTTGCCCCCCTGAAGCAGAACGGAATCTCCAAGTGTCTTCTCTGGCACCCTGCTGCGTGGCTACCTTTGCCACCATGGTCCGCTTTGGAAAAGGGGCATTTTCTGAGGCTCTGGAAAAAGCTGGTTGCCTGACATGCATCAAGGAGAAAGGGTACAAAAGAAGTATGCATCTGGTGAATATAATTGTTCTCCAGTCTCATTCCTGCTGTGTGGATTTACATTGGGAACAATGAAGCAATACTAGCGTGGAGCCAGTGTGTATGAGAGGAAACTCAAGCTTCGTGCCTCTGGCTTATATTTAAAACACGCCTACATGGATTGCTGTGTATGATATAATTAAGGTAACACATCATATAGTGCTGGAGCAACATGAAACAGCACCTGCTCTACCTGACCTTTCCTGAGTTGTTGGATGCTCATTCATACCCAAAGCACATACAGGGTGAACAATAAAGGTATGTGCGCGGCTATTCTCCCGTATGGGCTCAATTTATCCCTGAATATTATCATCTACAAAATATTCCTGAGCAGGGGAACAGCTTGGGTGATAGACCATACCTGACCACTTTCTCAACGCAGTTTGATAGTTACAGGCTCTGGTCACAGCTGTATGATGGTGCTGTAGAGCTCCCACTTCCCTCCCCGGCTCATCCCATAGGAGTGCCGTAGGTCTGGAAGGTGGAGAGGACTGTAGCTATATATTTACATGCTAGCTGTCTTCTTTAATGAACAGCCTTCAGCCATCTGGAAGAGTCTCTAAATTACTTCTCCATATCACAGCAAAATCCACAGCAGATCAGAAGAAATGACCAGAAGTGCATCTCCCTAAATGGCCTCAATTCTGCAAAGACTTAATAATTGTGAATATTTCTATTGATTTAATTTTTGATGTGTCTAAAAATCTTATTAGCTTTCTTTCTTTCTTTTCTTTCCTCCTTTCTCAAGAATTAGATCATACCTGAGAAGAAATGCTTTCCTACAGATAAGACCTTCAAGTGTCCCACATAGGTAGGGCACAACTAGGACTGTCAGTGGAAATCAGTGAAATGCAGCACATTTTGGCAACTTTCAAAATGTGTCTCAAGATTGGGATCTGTGACTGTGGCACATGTTACTTGCTATGATGACAGACCACAGTAAAAGAAGTGCCTTTCCTAAGAAGAGAGACACACAGAGCATGTCCCTGCTACATCCCAGTCAAGTATCCTTTCCAGGAGGGTCCTACCACATGGACACATGTCGCTGTTAAATTGAGACAGCCCAAGCGACATAGAATCTTGTCATGGTTTGAGATCTCCAAAAATCTAATTCCTTAGTCTAAGCCCCCTCTCACATCTCAACCTAATGTGGGATGATTTTTTCCAGACAAAACACCAGACTCAAAGTGGGGGAAAGGGAATATATTACAATGACTATACAAATAAATATTATAATACATTATACACACGATCTCAACTATCTCTACCATGACATAAGTATTTACAATGGATCAGATCTCTTCTCCCCTCCAAATAAAAGTCCAGGAGGGAAGAAGGACAGATCCCTTCTTCAGAGCAGCAATGTCTCTAAGGCAGCAGTCATCTGTCCTTTTCTCATGCAGCAGCTGATGGCTGGATTTCTGCCAGCGCTCACGAGGGAGGCCTCCAAGCCTCTCTCGGCCCCTTGACGCAGGCAAAGGGGTCTTCCGTGGGCTACGTTCACCCCAGACAAAGGTCGTTCCACCACGGTCATATCACGAGCACAGGGGGTCTTTGTGACAGTCTGGTATCTTCAGGAGACGCAAGCCCCTTGCAGAGCTTCTGTGCCCTGCCTCAAGATGGCTGCGAGCTTCTTTGTAGCTTGCAGCAAGGGAGGGCTCCAAGGTCAACCTCCTACACACCGTCCTGGCTAAGCTCTCAGGACAACCGAGCTTCTTAGCTCCTTTACTCCATTTAGGACTTCTAATCAGTAAGAGTCCACCCCCTCCCCTTTGGAGGGATCTCAAAGAAAGTTTAGGGGAGTTTTGCAGTTCTTACCCCCAAACTTCCTCTCTGTAGAACTCAGTTCTCTCTTTCGGCTGCTGCTAGCTTCTTTTTCGGACAACACCGTGTCTCTCCTGCTTGGCTGTAATGCCTCTGCTACTTCTTATCTTTTTGGCTCTCTGCCATCGCTTCTGGACGCTGCTTCTGCCGCTGCTGTCTCTGCTCCCTCACGGTGGAGAAAACTTCCTTAGCTCTCAACTGCAGGCACCTAGCCCAGCTTTATGCTGTTCCAGGTCCCCGCAGGCCCCCGCTGAGGGCTGGGGGGCCAAAGCCCCCAGGGGGCTCCTGCCCTCTGCTCCTCGTGGCCTCAGAACATGGCTACCACTTCTACTACCAAACTACAACTAACCTTCTCTTCCGTTTGCTTGTGGTATGTTTACATTTCGCAGAAGTGCCCATTGGACAAAACTTCAAAACTTCCAGGGGTCACCGACCCCTGGGGTTTTACCATTTTCTTAGCTTCAGGGGGAAAACCTGGTTCAAACCACTACAAATCTCCTTCCAAAGCAGGGACAGGATAGCAAGAGGGCTGGAAGAGATCTTTATTGCAACAGGTTGCAGACATTTATACTTTTCACACAACACACATGTCAACTTACTATTGGTGCCTTTCATGTAAACATACATCAGGCCATACGCGTCAACCTACTATTAGTACTTTCATGTACACATATGTCAGGTCATACACATGTCAGTCTACTATTGGTGTCTTCATGTATAAACACATCAGGATTGGGTGCAAAATAGTAAACTCATGCTGACAAAGCTTTTGTCAAGTCATGATGATTTGTAGAAAGTCCAGGAAGTCCATTTTTGTACTTCCTGTCTTCCATCTTCTTGCTTCCTTCTGACAGACTTGTCATTGTCTCCGACAGACACATGCTCCAAATTCGGTGAGGTCTGGGGCAAATAGCCAGCTGCTGATGAAGTGTATAACTTTCTGTTGCTCTCAGTTTTTTTTAAGAAGAACCAAAGCTGTGAAAGATTTGATTTGTACTCAAGGATATATATTTTTTTACACACCAAAGCAGTTGAATGAGAACACGTAGCATAAAGATATAAAGAAAGAGAAGCTAAATGAAACAATTTAGGTGAAACCAGGGAAATCAGTATAAGTTTTGCATAAATACACTGACAAGAATAGGCCCCAACCTAGGTCCAGGGAGATGACTAAAGATAGAAATGCCTATTCTATATTTTAATATTACAGTTATTACTATTTAAATCAAAGCAGCATTTTGGTCTACATTTTCCCGTGGTTACAGAGGTGCTTTTTTATCCTGAACTGTGCATTGGAGAAGAGGCTCGTCTCTCTCCTACTCAGGAACAGGAAAATGATGTATATTAAAAAAGTACTTTTGAAGCCAAGTTGTCAAGGTTTCAAATTTCTCACTGTGTAATCAAGTCTCACAAGATACCAGATCTTGGAAATAAGGGTCAGAGTCTTCGAGGTTTTCCCACCCTCACTATTTACATTCACAAATGCTTTGCAGCATGAGATTCTGAGAAGCGGTCACAATGATTTCCCCATGTTTGTTTATCCACGGTGACACTGTGGCCAGCTAGCTCATGCAATAATAATGAGGCTGTTTCAGTGTGATACACCAGGAACTGTACTTTTCATAGAGTTCCAAGTCAGATGGGGCCATCTGTCATTTTTGCAGCTGAACTGAATCAAGTTGCCGCAACCTTCAACCTGTATTACCTTTCCCTCCCTGAACTGCATTATGGAGTTAATTTAAATTCCTTCAGCAAACAAGCATGGCACTGGTGATACTTCTGCGGATAAAAGTGTACCTTGGAGCATTGGCCAGGTTGCACACATATGGAATTAAGCACTGGACCCGTACAGTCGATGAAATCCTGGCCTTGGCAAAGTTAATGGCCAATCTTTGGGCTGCAGTATGATCAGGTTTTCTGTCTGTCTTTCCAGGGAATGAGACAGGAGGGAGTAATAGAAATAAGAAGGTGCTAAGTCCTGAGTCCGCAGTCCCTGAATGTAACTGGTTATACATTGGCAGCAAACTTGAGACTTCTACACAACCACTTGTTTGGCATCAAAGATTACCTTTTTTTCTGCAGATTTTATGCAGAGTTAAGGTCTGAAAATTAGTTTCTATGAGAATAGCAGAGCAAAAGGTTGAATCTTGAGAATCAATCATATAAACGATTTCTGAAAGAACTCTGCCCATCACCAATTTCACCCATGTATGTGATGACAACATTCTTATTTTTGGTCTATAGCCAGCACCCATGAAATCACAGGCCTCAGAAAATGCCCTGTGATTTACATCACTCATGCAGACAAAGAGCTATGAATGTTCTCTGCCCTGCACATGTGCATTACTCAGGTGGCACAGCAAAAGGGTTGAGTAATTCCCCAAGGGAATGAAGAGTGCAGGGATGACAGCACAGACCAGGGCTTCTGCCCTGCACCCCTTCTTTGCCTTAGGTACAAGGTCCTGCTTGTACTTGGAATTTCCAGCATGCAACTTTTCAGGATGAAAAGCTACAGCTCCTAAAGGTGCCCAGAAGCTCTGACTGTTCCTCTCTGGCTTTGGCACTAGACACACATTCAGACTGGTTTTTCCACATTTTCCAAATTTGGTCCTGTCAGCATCAGGAGAACAGAAGCCACCACTAGGGTGTTTAGTCTTCTTCAATGACTGAAACAGATAACGAAAGGCATATGCACTCTTGTTGGGAAAGTTTTCCCGGCCTTCCCTAAGTGATGTCAGCATCAGTACAGCACTTTTTGCTGCTATGGCTCAGCAGCATTTATGGTAGGTTCCTTTTTTAACTGTGCTTTCATTTTTTTCTTATTTCCTCCTCTTAAAATCTTGTCCAGTAAATTCCTTGTTTGGGGTTTATGGGCTTTTTGATCATATTTCTTAGAAGATAATTCTTTCGGGATGTCACAAGCACCGAGGAGCTCGAAAGAATTACCATTGTTGACAAGATGTTTGGCCATGGACAAGTGTTACTCATTAAGAATAGGTTCTGTTTTCTACTTATAAAAACAAACTTCCTGCACACTCCAGTTACAAGGAAATGGCCTTATTTTTATAAGGATGCATTTATGTTTGAAGCCAGCAAGGGGCTTAATCCTTCTCTGGTCTTTTATCACGTTCATGGTTGCTTTCCCTTGCCCTTGCAGAACTTTAGAGAAGATCCTCTCTGCACACCATCAACCCTTGACCCTAAAGCAACATGAAAGTACCTTAAAAATAATCTTATGTAGTTGCTGCAGGTTGGCACAGAATGTCAAGTCTACCATCTCTCCACACCAGAGTGAGGACTAGAGTCATCCCACCCATCCTGGGTTCCTGCTGGCTCTGTCCTTGCCTTGCATTATTAATAATAATTCCTGGCTCTTCTGCTGTGCTCATGATGTTGCAGCACATGCACTGATGCAGACCGAATGCCAGGAGCAATAGCATGAACTGCCTGTGGTTACCCAGCAAAGCTGTCGTAGAGCTCGAAATAGAGCCTGGCTCTCCTGGGTCTCATTTGAATTTTGTTTTTCCCTTTTTAGTGCCATCTTTACCAACCTTCCTAGCTGGAGCTTGGCACAGCTGACTGCAAAGGGCTGGCACGCAGGAGGAATCCAGCTGAAATGAATGGAGTTGTTGGAAGGCTTAAAACCGATCATCCAGACAAGTTACCTGATGTCACTCAGGGTGAAGACAGTGGAGATATAAAGTTCTGGCTTAAATCCTGGCAGAAGCCATGATTCATTAAAGCATATCCTAAACTAAAACATTCAACTGTCCCATCCCTGGGCAGTCAGGCATGCGAATGTGTGTTTAGCTTACCTGCTTTGCAGGGTTGTCAGAAATAGCTGTTGCCTGTCCTGTAACCCAGAGCTAAGTACCCCACACCTTTTCTGCCTGGCTTTAGACCACTGTGGTCCTGTTTCCAGAAGAAATGAGGATTTTTGGCCACGCTGCAGTGGGAAGAATCTGAGTCCCCACTGTGGCAGTTGCATTGTCTCCCAATTCTGTGCCCATCTCACTCCTGTGTCTGTGAGCCTGGGCATTTCCCCCTTGCTGCCACCAGTCTTATGCACTTGTGTGCTCTCAGAAAGGTCTCACCTGCTCTCTGTTCTTCCTCTTTATTTTCCATAAATAATCTTCTAAGTTCCTTGTGATGTAAACACAGGTCCTGAAAAGGATCATAAGTTGACAAAATCTTAGCTTACTTTTACAGCTTCGGAACAGATAAGAATGGTTAAGGGTTTTACATTGAATCAGGTTCATTTCCATTGTAACAACCTCCGTTATTTCTTTTTAATCTTTTGATAAGAATGAAGAGAAGAAGGCAAGGAATGGGAAGGAGGGGGAACACATTTAAATAATTTCTACTTTAAAGCTTTAAACAAGGCTTTTCTTTTATTTAAAGCCTACATTCATGCATTTGCTTTGCCTTTAGCAAAAAAAAAATAATAACATTCCAATAACACAATTTCCAGAGAGTGGTATTTTCCCATTTTGAACAGCTCTCACAGCCATCTCTTCCTCCAAGGGGCAGTGTGAGCCTGAATTAATTACAGCTCCACCCTCACACCCACTGGGCTCTCTGGTCCCAGTCCAGCCAAGCACTGGGAGAATATGATTCTGGCCAGGTTCTGTGAGCCGACTCGCCAAGTGCTGTGCTGAGCAATGTCAGAGGCAGCCCCATGGAGGCTGAGCCCTTTATATCTCTAGAACATCTTGCAGCCTTCAGAAAAAAGGCACAGCTGTATCAAAGAGGCCAATGTTTACATATGGAGATGTATGTAAACTTTAAAATGTAACCCCATGAGCCTCTGTAGGTTTGATGTACCCTCGCTCGCCTTTTCTTTTTTAATAAGCAATATTTAAAATATTAGCTGCCTCAGAGTTGATATAAAAATAACAGCTGTGCCTCTTCCAGATGGGAAGGAAAAAAACATGCAAACGAGCTCACACACACAGAGTGAAAAATGCTTAATGTTGAAGGATTTACAGTCTGCATGGCTGGGTCCTCCTGTTTCACGCAGATGAAAATGGGCATGAGCCTGATGATAAAAGCATTAAGAAGCACGTGAGAACAAGAAAAAGGGAGAGAGGTGGGCCTGACTCAAAGCAAAGGCAAAAAGCACTGACACGAGGGTGGGCTCACATGTATGAGCTGATGGCAAAGGGACAGCAGTTGGAGTGGTCTGTGGAGCAGCTTTGGCTGTTCCGACTGAGTGGAGGGCTGGGGGAGGGAGGTGTGCTGTGGTGGGGATAGTTAATCATGTCTGAAGTGTTCTGGAGAGTTCAGGAGTGGATTACGTGTGTCAGGCTCTGGCTCCCCTGGCGGTTTGAGAGGGATTAGGAATTGTGCTGGCTCAGGCAGTGAGGAGGTGATGAGACTTATCTCCCATACATGTGTTTTCGATAATGAGGGGAGGAAGGACACTGGGGACTGGAAAGGAAAACAAAAGATCTTTGCCCTTGGGCTAAGCAAAAGGAAGGCTGAGCAGTGAGCTGGGACATTTCATACAAAGGATGGAAGGGTATTCCAGCAGGTTGTTCAGCAGGAGTCAGAAACTAATGTAGCAGGTCGGTTATGCTGAAAAAGATAAGTTTGTGGGTTAGGGTAATCTTTGCAATACCTGCTGGTGGACAGCCTTGCCCCAGGCTGGAAGTGGTGAAAGGAGCAGAGACACTGGCAGGGATGTAGAAACAGTGGGAAGCACACAGTTTACAGAGGAGCCCAGGCCTTGGGCTGGAAATCAGGAAACAAACCTAACAGATACATCACTTGACAGATGGCCCCATTTGTTAAGTAGGGTGAGAAATGGGTTCCCCCTATCGCTTTTTTGTTTTGCCCTGATGGCCCTCTTTCTTCTGGATCTTGGGCATGGCCAGCCTGCAAAAGCAGTAATCACCACTTGTTAGCAGTCCGCATTTTGGGGTGCTGCTGAGGGGAGCACAGGAGGGTCAGTGAATGCCCCATGTGAGGCCAAGACTGGCTCAGGTGTGTATGTGCGTGAGAGTGAATATGCTCTAGCAAATGTATGATCAATGTTGCTCTGCTGGATTCTTAAGTACTTTAGATTGGTAAGTAAATTAGGCCCAGGAATGAGTGACTGTTGTGCTCCAGTAAATCCTGTATGAATCTTTTGTTAAATTGTTTAAATAAGGTCTTGTAAAGTACTGTTAAAACCTTTAGGCCTAAATTGTTGGTCAAGTCTGGAGCTAGGTTTGGCAAGGGGGTCCACTCTGAACCTTCTTACTCAATGGGAGGGTCTTGCTTATTCCTTTGTATCCTTACCCTTTTCCCATTCCCAGCCTCCAGGTAGATAATTTTTTGTTGATTTTAGTTTCAGATTGATTGAATTTAGGTTTTAGTCCAATTTTTCTCTATATGCTTTAACCATCTAGTAAGCAGTAGAGTGAACCTTACCAGCAAAGTCTCTTGTGCCTTCACTTTAATATTAAACCTGCTTTTGCTGATACCTTTGCTAGTGACTCTTTGAGCAACCTAAAACACTCATTCATGACAGCTGTGCTTCACATGTGCTCGTACAGGAGTCACCTTTATCAGGGACCGTCCTTTGCTGAAGGAAAAGGAGAGCAGAGCTTTGGGCAACAGCTGCTTTGCACAAAAATGGGTAAGACAGTGCCCATGAGAAGGGAGGTTTGGCATGCACTGCCATCCCATATGTTGCTCAGACTAGGAAAATCAGAGCACTGGCAAGAATCAAGCATTAAAGGAAAAACGCCTGCCTTTTTCTCCCAACACCACCTGACAGTGCCTGCCCACTTTCTAGAAACTGTCCCAAGTGCTGCCCAGCTGGGTAAAACAAGCCACCACACGCCTGGCAGCTGCAGTACCTTTGCCTTCTAGTGCAGTTCACAGACATTTGCCTTGGAAAGCTCACAGCAGGGATCACAGACAGCAAAGGTTGGGCCACACGGAGAAATCACCTTGATTCGGTCCCCAGGCAGCATTTTTAGTCTTTATTCTTGTCCTAAGCTCCCACCAACAGTATAAGCCACAAGTCAAGGCAAATTTAAAGTTCAGCATGTTTTAAAGAGTTTAAAGATAGATAGGAGTGTGATTTTAGATTAAATGTACTGAAAAACATGTAAGTACCTTCATCATTTTCCAAGATCACATGGAAACATATTACCAATACAAGGAGCTGAATCTGTGTTTGCTAAGGGATGCTTTGGGGCTTTGCCAGGGGGATTGTCCTTATCCTTCTTCTCCTAACTCACCTATTACCTCCTTTAGCAAAATGTCAGTAGTTTGTTTCTTTTCTCTTTAACAGACAAACACGTTACTGGGGGCCTGGGGGCATTGATATACTCTAAAGGCGCTGAGCAGCTTCACCTGGAGCCTCCACCCACATCCCTACCCACGGTCCTAGGAACCATTTAAACTCAGACCAGGGCTATAAATCCTAGTCTCTCTGTTGTGGGATTGCTAATCTTTAGCTCTCCTAGAGGTATGACTGTTCCTGCTCTGTGGTTCCTGCTTGTATACTTGAGACCTTAATCTGTAGCAGCCTGGGGTGAGTCACTGCTCAGTGCTGCCTCCGTATAAAGGCAGAAGGAGCCTAACTGGAGGGAGCAGGGCGCTTGGGAATGTGGCATTGGGTTTTCCTCCTCTTGTTGCCATAAAGGTGAATGCTATTTGCACAAGAGATGTAAAATTCTCCCGATTTCCTTTTGTATAGGAAGAAGTTGTGATATATCCTTCAATCACAAATGCATTTTGCTGAGATGGGGTTATCACCTTTGTGATTTTGGCCCTGGTTTCTGCTGATCTGATGCAGCTAAAGTTTTACCCTGATTTTATTCAAACTGCAAGCGTGGTGGCCAGCAAAATGCTAAATCAGAGAAAAGTCTGAACGCGTGCCCGCGTGAGCAGACTCTGTGTCTGCAGAGCGGAGATCCCGGGCCGAGGACAGGAGAGGGAGCTGGAGCCCCGCGCAGAGCCCTGGGCCGGGCTTGGTCCCACCCGCGAGTCTCCATCGCCCCTGGCTGCAGCTTTCCCGACTTTGTGCGGGCTGTGTGACTCCGCAGGGACGAAATGAAGGTCTGTGCCAGGACCCCGGTAAGGCTGCCTTGGCCATGCGTACGGTTTAACTTCAGTCAATGCTGACAAAAGTGGCATTAAACTGAATATTAAGTCTGAGCTGTCAGTCAAGTTCAGGTGCGAAGTCGTGTCGAACAGGGGCTTTGGGGTATGATCATCAAATTATAAGCTGCATAGCAATAAATGCTGCAGCCAAGACCTGCTTACCCTGTGTTTAACTGTATGTCTCAAGGAAGTTGAGTGTCAACAAAGCTGTTTTAAAGATTAATTTATCCTACTTGGTCACCTTTTGTACTAGGTTCAGTCTCTTTCAATCAGAGTTTAATACATCAGTCCAAATTCGTGCCTTAAATACCCTCTCTGCAAAGTAGCTTGTACAACTTGGAAAGGCTACTAGCTTAGAAGGCTAAATGCCTGATCAGAATAAATAATGCTTTTAAATAGGCAAGCTGTAAGGCTAAGTTCTGCCTTCAATGTGTAAGACTGTGTAACCTGAGTAACTATAACTTCTAAGCTCCAAGAGCTGTGCAGGGTTTGTTCTCCACCTCCAACTGCACTATTAGCAGTGATCGCTGTTACCCAGAAAAGCTGGAATAGAAGGTAACTGCTGCTTCATTTTGGCATGATGTGATTGATAGTCCTCACCCTGTCACTCTTTAAAACAGCAAACTTTGTAAGACTGAGAAACAGAATGATTTTTTTCCTGACAGATGTGTGACCCTTCTTGGGTTTGCTAACCTTGAGGGAACACAGGACACAGAAGATGAGAGTTTCCAAATCCTTCCTGCTCCTCAGCTGTTCCTCCTAGTGAATCAATGCACTTGTTAAACTCTTACACGTTGAGCTTGTTCTGCCAAATGCTAGAAGGCTGAGGGGCGGTGAGATACAGGTGCTGCTGGTAGTGCTGAGCAGTACCTCCAGCATTGAGCATACAGGGTGAGTGCCCTCTTCAGTCACACCACCCAGATCAATATATTGAACCTGACGGAAGCTGCTTCCTTGGCAGAAGTCTCTTTTTAAGTGTAGACTTCCCCATCTGCAGCTGAAACAATCTCTTGACAGCTGGATGGGCTAATGCCGTGCTTCTGGGTAGCCAGGTCACTTCCAGCATGGCAGAGCACTGTGCAGCCCTTGCTCCCTTCATATGTGGCTTTTGATCTGGCAACTGCTAACTGCTACAATAATACTGCCCCTAACAGGTCTCATTTATTGCTGCTATCAAATACACTAGCAACTTGCTCACATTTCCATGACGGATTTTTTGTACTCAAGCCTATCTCCTCATTAATCTTGTTTAATCACTCTTATTGTCCCTAGGGCAGACCTGCTCGTGGACAGGTATAACTGGTGATATTGAAGTAGCCTTGGCATATGAATCAAAGGGAATAAGAGACTCTGGCTGTAAAGAAGCTTCTATTCATCCTGATAAAGTTTTAACTTTGGTAACAAATATTTAATACACTTTTATTTAAAGAAACCTCTCTGTGAAATGAAAACAATAAACAGATGCTGATGGCTTAATAGCTTAAGTGTAGCTTGAGCATTCAATCAATCTGAAAAGCAACTTATTGTGAGTATATTTCAGAATGGTGGAAGTTATTGCTATGATACATCTAATCATAATGGCAGTGGGAAAAATATATCCTCTCTTAAGAGCTGTGAATCAGGGATCAATTTGTTAGATTCCCTGTGGAGTTCAGTCATCTATGACTGTGCTGAATAGCTAAGTAAGGCTAAAGCAAAGAAATGACCAATTTATTTAAAAAGATGCCTTGGACAAGCTTAGGCCTAATGTGGGTGCAGGAAGGGAGTGGACAAGTCCTGGATGCTCTGCTACTAGAAAACAGTTGCTGTTGCCTCCTATTCTCCCTGCAGCCAAATTGCTTGGAAGCAAATGCTCCCCATTGCCATGCACCTTCTGTGGTGCTAACAGGAATTGCCAGCTCTGTCTCCTGAGGAAACAAGATGTAGGAAACCAAGTGGACTTCTTGGATTTAATAATCCTTTTTGTCTATAGCAAAAATAGTTTGAAATGTTAGCAAATCTTCACCTACTTTGGTGGTAGCCTGGATGTGAGTTTCATGTCATTCATATGACAATTTGCAGATGGACAGTAGAGAAAATCTGTTGGTATCAGGGGTGATAAGAGGGGAGAAATCAGCCTGCAGCTCTTCTTTGCTTGCTCAGCAGCTGCTGCTTGACTAGTAAGCAGGGTTACCAGCCTCCTGTGTTCCAACAGCCTTGCACAGACCCTTGGGAAAGCCAAACATGGTGCTTGGAGCTGGCAGTGCTGCCCTGGGAGGGAAAGGGACAGTGGAGAACAGCTGAGAGCCCCTTGCAGGAGGTGAGGACACCAGGGTATTACTGGGATACTTGGCAGGAATATTTAATTGGGAGCTAAGCTGCACTAGTCCAGCAGGACTAGTGGAACTGCTCCCTTCCTTTGCTTTCGCTACCTGCTGCTGCAATATAGCACTGCCTGCTATCTGCGAACCCCTGGAAGCTCATCTGCATCTACAAACATAACCCTTCTTCACATAGAGGTTAAAATGATAAGTTGAAATAAGTGTGAACAGATGCACTTTCTTATTGGCTCTTAAGTGTGATTTACTTAAGTGCAGAGCTCCTCCTTACCTCAGGTTTGTAGATCTGACCTTCACAGTTGCCTCTAATACATCTGAAAGTGGTTCATTTGAACTGTGCTATGTCTAATCACATTATAGTTGTTTTGTTAATTGTTTTGTAACTATCCAAATCTATTTGCTGTGTCTCCTTTCAATTGCTTCCAGGGGCTACTATTATCAGGATGATCAAGCCAGTTGCTGGCAGGAAAGCTATCTGTTCACAGGAAGTGGAAATATATAATACTTTCAGTAAAACTGACTGTAAGAACGACGACAGGGCCAGCCTAGGAGCTCACCTGGCCCAGCAGCAGAGGGTATCTGAGGAGAGTAAGACACAGAGCAAAAGTGCAGCACTGCTTGGTCAGAACTATCTTTCATAGCTCCAAATCTATTTTCTGAGTCAGAAGGGTCAGATACCACATGCCTCTAAAGTTGGAGGTATTCACCCAGGTACTTAATTTTACATTTATTTTTATTGGCCGTTTTGTTATTCAGCTGCTTGGTACTGTGAGATCCTTACCTGAATTCTCCTTGTCTGCCCTGGGCTTTACTATCCTGGCTAATGCAGCATCATCAAACATTTTTGGAGCTTCTGTATTCATGAAAAGTGAAGCAAAGCTCAAAGGAAAGAAAATGAAGCTGTGAATACCTGGAATATCTAGGGCAATTCACACCTGTCTGAGCAAATCATATAGTCCTGGGAATCTCTTTTTGACCTGTATTATTTGGACCACATTGCTGGAAGAAGTAATCAAACATTTGTATTTCTAGTGATGGTCTATATATCAGTGTCATTGGTCGCTTCTAATGTACAAAAGTGTTGCAGCCCTGCAGAGAACATTTTGTCTGCTCAGCCCAAGGGCAAAGCACTTCAGGTGCAGCTGTAAGTGCTATTTAGTTTTTAAATAAGTTCTTACGGTGCTCTGCATGCATGTGCTTTTGCCTATTGATTAAATAGGAAAGATTCTGGTTTTTTAAAACCACTTACATGGGGTTTTTTCAGTGGCTGGAGGATTACAGATTTTTCTCTGTGTGTGTGTGTGCAATAGCAGTCTAATATAGCTATTGGGAAAACAAAGGCATCCATAAGCTTGCTTTTATGTATTCCTTTATCTTTGCTTCTAGTTAATCAACAAGGAAGGCTGAATTACTCCACAGGGGTTGGCTTTGGGTAAAACAGCCCATTAGCAAGGTCCCACCTGAAGGCAGGCTAGCAGGGTTGGCAGCTCCAGGAGTCTTCCCCATTGTTATGATCTGCTTAAATATTGCAGAAAGAGTTTTTAGATTCGAATATTCCCTTGAGCAAAATTAAAACTCATACAAGTTATCTGTTGATACCAAAACTGTTTTTTATTAATTGCTAAGAGATGCAAAGAGAAAGAGGAAAAAATAAGAAAAGGTTGGAAAATGCTAAGATTACTTTTAGAAGCAGAGAAAAGATACCACCAAAACTACCTTTTCATCCGAGCTGGTCTGTAGGGTGGCGGGGAGAGAGAGAGAAGCAGTTTTTTGCCTTTTTTTTCTCTGGTCTCTGCCGCTTTCGATGTTATCTCTTTAGCTGCAGGGGGTCTTAGTTCTCTGGAATGCAGCCAGGCTGTGGGCCTCACCGCCGCTCACACCGGGCTGTGTCCCAGGCTGTGTGGAGGTCTCGACCTGCACCTCTCAGCCCTCAGAAATACGGTTAGGGTGGAGAAACTCACGTGGGTGGCACGGTGGGTCTCAGTCCACTTCAAGACGGCAGAGGTCCAGTCTCTGGTGACGGCAGGCAGCTTACGGTGGCAGAAGAAAAGGTGAGGGCGAGGCGGAGGAGAGATCCTTAGCTGCTATAGCCAATTCTCTCTCCCACTCCTCTTTCCCTGCTTTTCCCAAACTTTTCCTCATCTTTTATAGTGTTCCGAGGAGGTTGTGTGTGGTTTCTTGGCACGTAGCCCTATTCAGATGTTCACAGAGATATGATAATCATGAACAATACCAGGATCTTTTGGCAGGAAAACTCCAGTGGGAAAATTCTGGTGAGGACTTCTGGTGGAAAACTGACACAGAATTTTTGGTAGGAAGTTTCTGACAGGCAGAAACAATGGCGAAACATAATTTTTGGCATTTTTATGTTATCTGTCTGTTACACACCACCCTGTGGTTCGACATTGTTTCTTGGCACATCAAGGTAGTTTTCTTCAGTGGTGGTAATACGAATATAGCGAACAGAGGGGGAGAAAGAAACAAGCAAGCGGTCTATCATGCATTTAACTAGGCCAATGCCAGTAATTAGGAACAAAATTCCAATGACAATTGCTATTCCAATTTGTGCTATCCATTTTCCCCATCCAGTGAGTCCAAAAGACTCTAGGATGTTGGTAACCCATGTTCCATCTAACACTTCTTGCAGTTGCATTGCATAAAACAAATTTCTAGTGTGGTTACTTATTTCTGTCTGGCCCCTTTTAGGGCCCAACATTAAAATGTAGGAACAATCCACCGAGAGCTTATTTTGTGTTCTTTTCCATAAGTATCTTTTGCTTTCCAGGTGTATATGTTCAAGGGAGTGGTGAGTACCATTGGTACAGCTCCTACAGAAGGTAGTTCCACTAATACAGGTTGTCCAGGAAGGTGAGAGGGTTTCTGATTACTCTCATGTTTTGATGTTGCTAGTATCAGAGAGGGAGGCTGTGGATAAAAAGCTCTGAGTCTGGGACAGCCATTTACTCCCCATCTGTCATTCACCATTTTTACAGCATCCCATGTTGTAACTGGACCGATCAGTCCAGCTGGATTTCTGAGGTTTTAGAAATTGTTTAAGCAGGCCATTTGTTCTTTCCACTATGCCATTTGCTTGTGGATAATATGGTGTGAAATATCCACTGGATTCCTTCTTCCTTGGCCCACTCCTGGACGATGGCAGCTGTGAAGTGTGACCCGTTATCTGATTGGATAGATACAGGTTTTGGGAAAAAACTGAACCACATTTTAAGAGCTTCTAGAGTGTTTGTACTGGTTGCTTGAGGGAAAGCTTCTTCTTGCACTAATCCTGACCTGACTTCCAGTCCCACTAACACATACTGTTTTCCTTCAGACTTTCGAAAGAGTCCAATATAGTCTATCTGCCATGTGTCCCACAGCCCTTTTCTGTCTCTGATATGTAACGGGGGTTGTTCTAAAGGATGACGCTCGAGTCGGGTTCTGCACTGTTCACGTGAGGATATGCAGGTGCAGCACATCTCTCGAGTTACTGGCCACCCCCTGCTTCCTGCTTCTCTGTATAGGTCTTGTGCTCCTGTGTGCTGTCTCTTTAAATGCAACCACTCTAACAATCTGTCCCAGTACTCTGCAGGAGTTTTTACACTTAGAGGGGCTAATCTGGCCAGTTCATCTACTTTGTTGTTCCAGCGGCTAGCGGGAGTTTCATTTTCTTGATGAGAGGCTACCCATCCGACTAAAACATTCCCTTTCTTTGCTATAGCAAGAATTTCTTGCCCTTTCTCTTTTTGCCAAACAGGGACTCTATTCACTTCCCAGTCATTTTTGTCCCAGAAGGGGAGCCACTCAGTACACCCTTTGAACACAGCAAAAGAATCAGTGTAGACATATACAGTCAGAGGTTTCGGCTTCATGATTAAATACACTCCAAACTGCTACTAATTCTCCTACCTGTGCACTGTCTTCTTCAGTTATTATTTTGTCTCCTGTATGTACCTGTAAAGCTACAGCATGATATTTCCAAACTTTACCTTCCCGTTTAGCTGAGGCATCAGTAAACCACACATTCTGCAATTGTTCTGAGTATGGGGGTGATGCTTCAATCACAGAAGCTGGAGAATCAACTGTGCTTTTTAAAGTAACCTCATCTTGTCAGGGAAGATTTTTGCGAGCTCCCTCTGTTACCTGAAAAATGGTGCAATAAATGGTGGTTCAATTTGAGCATACCATTTCCGAACAGTAGCTCGCTGGGCCACCCCGTCAGGGGGTGGGGTTCCTGTCAAAACAGGCTTGATGACCTTGAAGGGTCCCCTTAAAATTAGAGGTTGCTGATGGACAATTTTTTCTGTTTCAGGAAAAGCAATACTCACCACAAATAAGTCTTTTTTTCTAGATAGAATATCATTGTTCAGCATCTTTGAAACTGCGTGAATAAAACCCTATAGGCCTGGTGGGACCATCAGGTCCTTTCTGCCATAAGTGTATGGACAGTCTGGAGCTTGCGAATCTCCACTCAATTTGTACTGGATCGGTAGGGTGTATGGGGCCTAATGAGTGGTATGTGTTGGCCTCAAAAATCAGGAGTTGTAGGGCTTCATCGTGAAGGGGGGTCCAATCCCACCTTGCTTTTTTCCACAATAAATCATCTAAGGGCCATGCAATTATTGAAAAATCAGGGATGTGTTTTCTCCAAAAAATCAGCAGGCCTAAAGCATGCTGCAAATCTTTTTTATTCTCTGGTGTTTTAAGTTGGTCTAGGCAGGTAAGTGTGTCTGGGGGAATACAAACCATTCCTCCCTTCCACCAAATTCCCAGGAATTTTACGTCTTGTGAAGGAGGTTTTACCTTTTCAGGAGGGATATTCCTTTTTCTTTTAAATCTCCAATAACTGGAGTGATTCCTTCCCTTGCTCCCAAGGGTAAGGGGTAAGGTTTGACATTGGTTCCTAGGGAGGGAGGAAGAGCAGGGGCAGGACTTAGTAAACACAGATGTGGGATTTATTTTCCAAAAGCCCATATGTTTCCTTCCTCATCAGTCCAAGACCTTCCCTTCAGGAGGTCTAGTCCCAAGAAATTGGTAGGAAGTTTACCCAAAATCATTAGGGTTTCAACTGCTTTCTCCTCCCTTGGTAACCAGCATCTTACCTTTGCTGTTATCTGAGGTTGTATGTTCCCAAAAGCACCCGCAACAAATATGCCTTTACGTGAGGGAGTGATTCCACATGCAGATGCATCTTCAATTTTCAGGGCAGATACCTGAGCACCAGTGTCTATCAAAAAAGTTACAGGAGTTCTGCGGGGACCAATAGGAAAGGTTATTAACAAATCTCCTTTGGAATTTTTGGTAAGCCGTCTAATGTAAAACCAGCCTTCGTCCCCCAGCTTACCTACTGAGGACGAAGAGAGGAGTTTCCTGTCACCTCCCCTTGCTGTGACCCCTCCAGGGCAGGGGCTGTAGCAGGGACAGTTTTCAGGGATTCCTCCTTTACTGGCCATTCTTGAATTAATATCTCTAATTTATCTGTGTGTTGGCCATCCATTAGGGACTTTGGGATTCCTTTTTGCAAGCCCACAATCCACAGGGCATTCCTTTTTTCCCTGTATCCCCCAGTGTTAGTGGGTCCTCCTTGTCCAGAGGAGAACGTTACCTTTCTGAGTCTTGCTGGAGTACTTTTGCATTCTGTGCGCCGAATTGATTTAGTATCAGTAGTAACTGAGGGTACTGGACCATATTTTCTTCCATAATTAATTAATTCCTGTGCCACTTATCCCCAGGTCCACATCTTATTTTCTCCACGGTAACATCTGGGGGTTAAAGCTGCTTTTAAAGTGGCTGCAGTTCTTTCCCCTTTGGTGAGGCTTTCTACTTGTCCTTTTAGCTGAATGCCAAAGGGCTTCATAGCCTCAGGGAGTCCCCTGATAAGGGGAATCGTTCTTTCAGGGTCTACAGGCAGCATCATAAGGGATTCACGTCTGGTGAATTGGTGTTAATTCCCTATCATACATCATTTGTAAACAAGCAGCCTTTTGAACACCTTCTACAATCTGATTAACATTTCCCACTATAGCCAGAGGATCTCCCCTTTCTAAGGGGTTGAGTCCTCCAGCCCAATAGGCTGCTCTTTGGGTAAGGAACCAAGGTGCAGGGTTATCTCCTGTGGTCAGGAAAACTCCGGCTCCCCAAAATCCTTCAGCCTCTTTTTCTGATAACAAAATTTGATCACCCCCAGTAAGAGAGACTCTCCAAACATACTCAGTCTCAAGACTCTAGGAGTTCTGCTATATTCCTTTTTTAATTTAGCTAATTCAGTTGCTGTATAAGGGACTTCTTTTGTAGTTATTTGAGGTGTATCGTCATCTGAGCCCTCATATGTGTATTCTGTTTTAATTAGGGGACGGAGAGACACCGATAGCTTTTCCACTTGATCACGCAAAGGTTTTAAGTCAGAGAGAGGGTATATTTCTTTAGAGGACTCCAGTTCTGACTCCCTTTTTCCTTCTCTCATTAATCTTGCATACAGCTCCTCTCAAAGCACACGGGCTGTAGCCCTTTCATTCCTTATCTCTTCCTGGAGGACAGTGGCAGTAGCCGCTTGTTCCTCCAACGGCATCTGCAAAGACTTAACCAATTCTTGCAGTGAGTTAACCACTTTCATGTGAGCTTTTTGCTGCTGTTCTTTGTTGTTAATTGCAGTTATTACAGCTGCACCTAACATTGAACAAATGATAGGTTTTCCTTTACCTTTTCTCGCCCCTGCCTGCAGGGTAGAGATTCAATCAACAATTGCTTGAATATTACACCAATTATCTTGTGCCCATTCCATTCCCGGAAGAGATGGCCTGGCACCAAATTCATCTAACAGATTAGTAAGAGCTTGCACATTATGTTCCATGTTACCACAAATTTGGAGTGATCTTCTCCAGAGAGCCCCTCTTAAAAGTTACATTACAGCAAAACCGGGGTGAGCTTATCTGGGGGGCCCCTCGTAAAAGTTAATTTCCAAAATTTCACCCCTTTCTCCCCAGAAAGCACTAAGTTACAATGTGCACATTAACTTCAAAACCAAACCAAAACAAAAAAACCTGAAAAATAACTTGTAAAGTCAAAAGTCCTTAAGTCATACAGTCATACAGTCAAAAAAAAAGAAAGGAAGGAAGGTACCTTACTCTGATTGTCTTATCACAGAATGATCGATCATAAAAATTAGCAATTATCATGTTTGGGAATAAACAGTTTTGCTTCAAGGGAGATCCTGTCTGTGACACCAATACCCATCGAGTCACACAAACAACTGTGCTGCCCAAACTGCATTCCCTTATTCCCAAGGGAATGTCCTCTGTGCTCTGATTGATTTATGTCCCTGACACAGCTCTGTGTAGTATTTTCTGGCTTTGAGAGCCATCTACAAAAAGTACAGATTGATCATGGATCCTCCTGGGATGGGTGGGTAGGATAAACCATCAGCCCCTTCTCTCATGTAGCAAAGCTTTTATGAATCAATGCCCTTATCTAAAAAACTCCATGCAAACATTAGAGTCTGGCACCTGAAGAACTTGCTACCAGCAAAAATAAGTGCTTTGAAAAAAAAGTAGAACAGTGAACTTCTTTCCAAAATGAATAGAAATTAAAACACTGGACTCTCTCAGCACTCTTAAGTGCTGTAGTATCTACTGCAGATAGAAGAGACTGTATCCCGATGCAACTGTTCTCATTGCTAATTCTCATCCCTCTTTTTATAATTTCCTAGACCTACTTTAGCATGGAAACACTGGGAATTTATTTTCATCTCCAATAAGTGCACTAGCAAGTGGAAAACTTGGATTTTAATTAAATTGTAAGTGTGTAATTGTTAAAAGACTGTCACACAATGTCAGATGGGTGAGCCTCCTAGTTCTGGAATGGGCAACTCCAAGCTTCAAAAGACAGAATAAGAAGGTGTAAAGGAGATAGGTGTAAAGGTGTATGTCAGCATGAACCTCAATAGCTACGTGAATCCTCCCATGATAATCCAGTGCTGTAGCAAATCATGTTGAGACCAGAGTGACCCTGAATCTGATAACTTCTGGGACAGCACCATTAATATCTTGAGGGTAGAGCTGCAGGATGTGGCTGCAGCAGAAACGTCATTATTTTCCTTTGTCATCATCCAGAATATGTTATCTCACCTCCCACTTGGAACTCCTCCTGCTTATCAACTGCCAAAACTAAAAGCTACTGATAGATATGTACAGAAGGAGCTTCATGGTAATTATTCAGTTACAGCTGATGACTGTTTTCTGTGTATATTAGTATACCTCAGTTCTTCTGATTGTTTATTGGAAGAGGATATATGGACTAGGCAGCGAAAGGGAAAGTTTGGCTCTGCAGGCAGTGCTGGTGGGTGAACTTGGGTACATCTGCACCACAGGACTCCACTAAGCAAGGGAAGTGCCACAATCCAGGGGAGTGGGGCAAAGGTGCCAGCAGAACATGGCTGATGTAGGGACCCTTCCTACAGGCTTAGGAAATATTCACCAAGAGGATTAAAACCTTTCAAAGATAATATTTTTCTTTTCAGCCTCCACAAGAGTTGGCACAGCCTAGTGTGCTACAAAGCACCCTTTTTTCCCTTGCTCAGAACATCCTGAATTAATTCTTGGCAGAACTACCTAACTGTGCATAGATAGGAACAAACTCCAGCAAAGCTGGGGCCTCCTGCAAGGCCATTCACCTGGATCTCTCCCCTCCAGGACTTTGTGAGTATGGAGACTTTCTCTGTACTCCTGTGGCAGATGGGTGGATGTGGTAGAGCAAGAGCACCAACATCAACACACACACAGAGTTAGGAAATGCAGGTGTCTAGAACTGAGACAGAATGATTTTGTAGATCATAAAGGCAACTGAAAATGCCTAGTGAGAGGGCACAGCTCAGATCAGCAACTGTAAGATCAGATCTCGCAGCATGAACGTGCACAGTGAGCTCTGCACTGGTGTTTCAGTAGCTCCATTCAGCAGAGGAGCCCTCTGGAAATAGCTGCCTGGTTTGGCAAGATGACCTCAACAGCCACGTCTTCGAGGAGCACAGAAATCCCCACATTTCCCATGAGTCACAGGACACACTCTTGACCCCACCCACTGCCATCAGGAGTTTTATGATAAAAGAAAATCAATCAAGATGCCCATGTCAGCTGAGTGTTCTCCAAACTCTGTCTCCCCTCCAGGCTTCTGAAAGCACTGGATCCATTCAGCAACCTGCATAGGCTGGAGCCCAAAGCACTACTTGGTGTTGGCAGAGGAATCTTTCCAGGAATTCAGTTTAATGTGAAAATGCATTTCAATGCACTTAATGACCCTCTGAAAGCACCTGCACCACCAGCATGACTGAGGTCACTGGGGACCTCCTGCTTTACTTAGCATAACCCAATGGATTTTAGTGGGCACTTGGTGGCCGTGTACACTTTAAGGTCCAGGTTTTAAGGATTCCAAGTAAGAACATAAAGCAGTGTCAAGCATTTGTGGGGTTTGTGACTCAGCTGGAGAGGGAATTCCATATCCTTTTAGTAATTTGCTCAAATAAGGTTTTTGAAAATCTATTTTTATAGAGAAAGAAAATCCAGGGGGCAGCAATGGTAGCAGTGAATTTGCCTCTGGATTTTCTCCGTCTGCCTTCAAAAAACAAAAGTGTTATTGCCAAAGTTGATTCTGATTTCCTTGCAGAAACTGTCCACTGTCTCTTCCATGGACAGTGCTGAAATATAATGCAAATGTGAGCAGTTAAAATACCTGAAGGCAACAAAACCAGATTGGTGCAGAAAATCAGTGACGTTTTCCCCCTACCCTTCCTTACTGAGCACTGCTATTTTACAGCAGTAGAAATCCTTTTGGAGTTTCCTAGCTGACACAGAGCTCCATATCTTTACTACTGCAAGAAGAAGAAAAGAAGAGAAAGGTAATATCTAAAGTGAAAGTAAATTAGCCACAAAATAAAATATTTCTAAAGACACTTAATTTCATGTCAGTTCAGAGGAGCCTTTTGGATTTATGCCATCTTAAGGCAAAATATTAGTACATGCTTCAGGATTGCCGGTCTTTTAATACTCTGTGTTGCAGTTCAGAAGCTGTAAGGAAATGTAATTGGATCTTGTTATGCCTGAATTGATAATTAGACTTTATTTTGGAATGTATTCTTCTATTAAAAGAAGAAATAATAGACTTTGCATGATTATTAATGTATTGCAATAATCCTCAATTCTACAGATTACTTTTCAGAAACACGAGCATTATCTTGCAGAAACGATGACATTTACTGGCTTATTTTTCTTCTGCATGCTGATGAACATGCTAACAGGTAAGATTACTGCTGAATTTATCCTTGTTTATGTTTTCAAGTAGCCAGAAATATTTTGTTATGAATACCATATCCTCTATTTAGTATCACTTGTGTATTAATCATAACTATTCTGGCTGTTACTTATAAGTATTTGGTTTGTAGCACTGAATGACTGCAAATGGGGAATTTCTTATTCTACTGTTCAAGAAACAAAAATCCTTTGGCTAAGCAGAGGGTCCTACATGGGCATTAACCCTAACCCCTGTCATCTTCTGGCTACACGGGAAACCTTTTATTAACAGAAAGTCTTTCTGTGCACGAGCTGGTACTAATGCGTTTCCTCTTTATTCACAGATGCCCGATCCATCCAGGATGGAGATGGTAATTCCTAATGTATTTTTATTTGCTTTGTATCACTAATAATTAGGAGAGTAATTTGTAACTCCCAGACCTGATGCCTAGCAGTGACTTTGGCAGGAATGCTCACTAACCTCAATGGGCTGTGGAAGCGCTTTCATCTAGTTCTGGTGGAGAAAGAAGAGTGAACTTTTAGAAATGTCTTTAAAATTTATTAAAAGCTGAAATATTAGTGTCTAATAATAGAGCTAATATACTTAAAGTCTTAAAATGAAAAGGGACTATGGTCAAGTCACTAATTCTGTTGTACAAAATCATAACTGGAAAGCACCAGACTTGTAAGTGTATCAGACATCTGAGGATTTTGTCTGTCCTGAACAGTAATATTATATGTGCATCTGGTTATTGGCAAGAGATACTGGCCTCCACAACATAAAGCTTAAAATTTACAAATTGCCACAAATCCAATTACAGAAATGTTGGACTAAATCCCTTAGCAAAGCTACCCTGTGGTTCATGTTGCTTCATGTGATTAGTCCATTGGATTAGTGTTTGCCTTTGATTAAATAAAAAACCCTCAACACCCTAATGATGTTTACACTGGCTTGCTGATGATTCTATCAGTTAACCTCTCTTTGGCTTTTCAGACAGAATTCTGTCTGGAAACAAAATTGCAAAGAAGTATCTACAGTAATCAGGTACTGCTATTGCTGGTGTACATCTAAGTTAACCAGCAGGACAGCCAGCAGCATGTCCAGTGCACAGATACAAATATGCAGAGTATCATAACAGATATGAACTGTAGAAATACAGAATAAGGTCTAATATTAAGTTATAATTCAAACCTGTCCCCCTATGCCCCAATCTATTTCTTCATAGCTCTAAAATATTTTGAATGTATCACCTGCGTTTGTGCACGGCAAATACTTCTGCAGCAACCTTCTGAGACGGTCAGAGGAACGTGTGTCAATGTGAAAATACAACCCTCTTCAGGCAGTGTTCTGTTGCTCTCATTACCAGCAATTATGGTTTTCTTTCACACTAGGCCAAGCAGTAGCCTGCAAAGTGAATCTAAGGTCAGCTGGTATTAACAGTGAGTTCTCCTCTGCAGATAGCATTTCACTGGTTCATTTGTTTGGTTATGTGCCATCTGGGCCTGTGTACTGCAAACTTTACTCCATAAAATTAAGCTCTGACAACAGGATTGTTGAAGGCTCTTAATTCCTACTAAAGACCCTGGTCCCAAGCTGAGTGGAATGGCTCCCATTCATTTAAATAGGCTTTAAATCAAAACAAAATACTAGATTTAGCTTTGCTGCACAGAAAGACATTTGTAACTATGTGGTCTCAGCTAGTGTTTATATGTTATATATGCTTCTGTGTTTGCCCAGATTTGGGCCCAAGGGTGGTCAGCTTCTGCATTTTCAGAACTGACTTTGTTTTCCTGCTGAATTTGAAACCGTTTCAATGAGTATACCACTTTTTCTGATATTCCTAGAGCAGGCACAAATACAACAGCTGTCTTCCAGGCAGCAAAACTTTTCCTTTCCCTTCCCTTAGCCTGTTTCCTACAGCCCTCTGAGAAGAGGACAACTGCAGTCCCAGGCAATGTCAGGGAAGTATGGCCTCAGTCCTGGGGAGCTCTGTGGGCAGAGCGGGCAGCTGCAGGGTCAGAGTATAGATGATGGTGCCTTATTCCTTATATTTTTATATTGGGCAAAGCAAATTGTGTGGAATGAGAAAAAATGGCTTTCAATTGCAACCACTCTTTGCCTTTAAATAAACAGCAGCCTTCTAGCAATTAAATCAGCCTGATGAATTCTTGAATTGCCCTAGATGTGGATGGTGTGCCTTCATTCCTCCTCTCCATCTTGTCCCACTCTGTCACACTAATGCATCAGGAGCAGGGAATACTGGCTTCATCTTCTACAGAGTGAGGGATGGAGAGGGGTCAAAGGCTCTCCCTGCCTCTCTCCTGCCAGAGGAGCCCATAAGCCCCATTAGGGAACCCAGAACCCCAAACCATATTGGCTCCCAGGACCAAGCTTTCAACAAAAATGCTTTGTATTACAGTAATCTGCAACATTTTATTTTGGTTGTTTTTTTTTTAAGATCTGTACCAGGAAGCTGTAGCCTTGCCATACTGGCCTTTCTCATCCAACGATTTCTGGTCCTACGTGGAATATTTCCGGACCTTGGGAGCCTACAACAGGATCAATGAAATGGCCAGAGCTTTTTTTGCCCAGTTCCCTTTTGGGAGCCACCTTGGCTACCACGTGCCTGACCACGAGCGCTAAGTGCCTCACTCAGCTTTGCTAGAGCCAGTGCTGAGGTGTTTGGGTGAATACCTGTCTGACAGCAAACATACCTAGGCTGCCCTCAGCCACCTCGTGATACTCACTGCAGTCACACATGGCATTTCATGCTTCAAATTAGTTTCCTTTTTACAATTTATGGGTGCCAAGGTGTTAGAGCAAATACCTGCCAGTGAACGCACCTGGGCTGCCCTCAGCCACTTTGTGATACCACAGCCATGCACAGAATTTCATGCTTTAAATTAGTCTCTTTTGTGCAACTTAAAGGTGCCAATAAATGCAGCTGGGCTGGCCTCAGCCACTTAGTGATACTCACTGCAGTTGCACTCAGCGTTTCATGCTTTGAATTTTTTACAATTTATCCTTTCGCGTGAAAACAATAAACTCCTCCATTCTGCTGCACAGTTTTGGGAGCTTTTTTTACCCATGATGCTCACAGCGTTGACTCAGGAAACCACTCTCTGAGAGTACAGGAGTCGTGTATGTACAGGAATTATCTGGCCAGTCCGCCCATTCTGGGGGCTGCAAGGACCACCAGTTTAAACCACAGCTGCACCCTCTGCAGGGCAGTGCCTCACCTCAAGCCTTGGCCCGCCACAGGGGGAGGGCGGGGTGAGCAGAATGGCGGCCGCCATTTCCCTCCTCGCCATGGCAACGGCGGCGCCCCCGCCCACAGGGCGGCCATGAGAGGCGGTTCCTCCTTGCCCGCGGAAGTGACGGCGCAGAGGGGCCGCCATGAAGCCGGCGGTGGACGAGATGTTTCCCGAGGGAGCCGGGCCGTACGTGGATCTGGACGAGGTGAGGGGTGAGCAGGGGGAGCCGTCGCCGTGCCGCCGTGGCGCGGGGGCGCTCAGCGGCTGCTTTCCCAGGCAGGGGGAAGCACGGGGCTGCTGATGGACCTGGCCGCCAACGAGAAAGCTGTGCACGCCGACTTCTTCAATGGTAAGGACCGCCGCCGGCTGGGCGGGGGGGTTGAGGAGTGTCGCAGCAAACCTCGCTTCTCGCTGATCTCATATCTTTGGTGCCTGGTGGCCGCTAAACTCACTAACTACATCTCTGGTGAGCGGTGTAAGAGCGCTTCAGTGTTAAATAATGCAGGCGGGAGCGGTAAAATGCGTGGTTTTCCTCTCGTGGAAGTTTTGGTATTGATCACCTCAAGGAAAAGTACCTTTATCTGTTTGCGTAACAAGTAACTTATATTAACCTGTGCAAATAGATACAAAAACGTGGAATGGACTTCAAAAAATTGTGTCTGGGCATTACATAGGTAGTTCATTAATCTCTTAAAGTATGTGTGCATATGTGTCCGAAGGAAAATAAACCACTGTTTTTAATGCAGTTTCTGCATTTGAAAGTGAGCTGTATGCATATAGAATTATAAGATGGTTTGGGTTGGAAAGAACCTTAAAGATCATCAAGTTCCATCCCCCCTTCTGCTATCCCAGGTTGCTCAGAGCTCCGTCCAACCTTGCCTTGAACGCCTCCAGGGATGGGGCAGCCACAGCTTCTCTGGGCAACCTATGCCGGGGCCTCACCACCCTCACAGTGGAGAATTTTCCCCTAATATCCAATCTGAATCTACTCTCTGTCAGTTTGAAGCCATTCCCCCTTGTCCTGTCATTCCAAGCCCTTGTAAATAGTCTCTCTGCTTCTTTGCCATAAGCTCCCTTCAGGTACTGGAAGGGTCCAATTAGGTCACCCCAAAGCCTTCTCTTCTCCAGGCTGAACAATTCCAATTCTCTCAGCCTAGATATAAGTATAGACAGCTGCTTTGAGAGGAAAGAGCTGCATATCAGGCCACTTAGTGGTAGAATATAGAACACTGCACTTGATTACTAAGGGTTTTTCTATGCTTCTTCTCAAGAAGTATGTGTAGACATTCCAACAGGGAGTTTCAGATACATTATTAAATCTGGTTGCTGTAGTGGTGTTAATATCACAAACTGGTATTAATTCCAAAATAAAGTAGGTTTCTCGTGGTTCTCAACATTTAGAATGCAGGAGAAAAAGGAATTTTCAGTTATACTCTCAGGAGTGGTGAAGGAGCTAGCTCTGTGTTGGAGCCAGCATATTCAGGAGCAGATATTTCCGTAAAGTTCTACCATCATGGTATTATATTCCATTGGTATTTTAGGACTCTTCTAAATGAGGATTAATCCTCTGTTTATTGTATGGCACGTAGACTGCCTTCTGTAAGAATAAGGGCTTGTATTCAGTTATGTTGTTAGTTTATGCTCAATATACAAAGAAGATACAAAGCTGAGTAGTTAAGAGCACTTTCCAAAGATGAAATGTAGCCAGCCACATTTCACTAGTCTGAAATGAGTTCAGAGAGAGAAATGTTATTAGCACCTTCAAAGCAATGAAATGTTTTTAAGGAAGGGACTTTTAACAGCAAATCCCACTTGAGAATGTCAGTCTGCAGCATTTAGAGGTGTGCCTGGATGCTGTGACCTAAAGCCACGATTCTGCAGGAGTGTTTACATCTGAGACTTGCTGCATGCATAAAGCTAGCACTTGCTTTGTTCTGGGCTCAGGGAATCTTGCTTGATCCTCTCTGTGATGGCTACTTAATGCCGTTATTAAAGCCCCTTCTTTTAAGCTTAGCTTTCATGAGTTTGATTGCACAGCTTGTATTGTACAAGTGGGGCAGTTTAACTGTGCGTGACAGAGAACATGTCCATGGGTTTGCCTACCTTTGCTGTCTCTTTCCACCCTGATTACATTTCCAGTAATAGATGGTGCAGTAACTCTCATTCACTTAATTCATCTTTATTTCTGTTTTTAATAACGAAGTACTCTACTTGAGTATGTGCATTTCTAACAGTTGAAACTTTTAAGGGTAATTTTACCTTGTCTTATTTTTCTAACTAGATTTTGAAGATCTCTTCGATGATGATGACATCCAGTGAACTTGGTTGTCCAGCTATGCAGTGCTGAGATGTGGATTTTTCTCTAGGATCACCTGTGGTGTCCATTATTTATTAAAGTAATCGAAATGGGAAAATCACAAGCCGGGGGGGGAAACCTGTATAAGCTGCTCGGGGAATATGAAAACCAGATGGTTAAAGATAACTAAGGAGGGAACTGTGGAATGTTATTTCTAGGAAGCTGTGCGTAGATTTCTGTGGAAATTTTATTTGCTGATGTGCTTATTGAATAAAATACTAAAAAAACCTCTCCACTCTGGGTTATACTTTTAAAGTAGATATTGCTGTGTTCTGAGCTCCCTTAGAGAATGATTTTTTAATTTTATTTTTTAAATAATTCACTGTTACTTTTGGATATTATATAAAAGATATGTGGCAGGGCGCATTGCTGCCTAGGAAAGCTTTGTTTGTCCCACAATAAAGGATTATCTTGGGATAAGATGGTTGCTTGTTCTGAATAGTCCAGTTCATTTGTTGGTCACACTCATGGCTAGGCTTCGCGAACGAAGATTTGGGATTTGGGGTCGGTCACACTAAGAGCAGTGTAAGTGGTCTTCTGTTTCAAGACATCAGTACTTCACTTTTAATTTAGGAAGCACAGAAACCAAAAGTAATTTCACCTTGATATTTTAAGCAGAGAAGTGTTCTGACCCTGGACCATGGGAATGCTTGGATTTAAAAATATAATTTAATTCCTGAAATTGTACTTTATAGAAAGAAAATAATTTAGGATTCTTTTCTCCTGCAGCAGGTAGTGCAGTCGTTTGTACTCAGAGGTAAGTGTATATGAATTAAGCTGTTGACATATTAGTTCAGATTTTGACCCAAGTTTTCAGAATGTTTTTAGAAATGTTTTATTTTCACCCTTCAGTGACCAAAGGGAATCTCAGAATTAAAGGAACAGGTGAGTTTTTAGCACATTATTTCCGAGTCAAGAGTGTATCCTGTCTAATCTCAAATGCAATGTGTATTCCATAAATTGATCACAAAAATGATACTGTGATTGATCTTTCTGTGAACACCTGGCACTGATTAAATTTCACCTGAACTGAAGCTCTCTCCTCTCCTACTTCTTTCACATTTTTTTCTTTGCTTTGCCTTAAAAAATGAAATCTTAAATTTTACAGTGTCTATGCTGACCACTAAGCTTAAAAACGTAAGCACGATAAACCTAGTAGGATTTAGATGTCTTTTTATTGTGCTCCTGTTGATTTCTGAGCAGCCTGTGTTTCATCATGCAGTGAACATTAAATCAGCATTTCTGACACTCTGCTTGGTGTCTGATGCTGCCATGTGTCCCTGAAGGAACAGCCTCATTCAGGCAGTTTCCCTTTTAGTGCTTGCTTTGCTTAGAGCTTGGCATTTCCAGCTTTTCTCATTGAAACCAAGGTAAAACAGTTTGAGAGGTGGCAAGCGTGTCTGGGCTGTCGTCTCTAGCTTTGGTGCTGTGCTTTCTCCAAGCCAGGTTTTGAAAGTTGGTGCCTGTAAATAGAGGCTGCGTTCTAGGCAGGAGCAAATTATGACATAAGATCTAAGAAGCAACTCTGCTCTTTAGCTACTTTTCCTGATTCCTTAAGATGGTCATCTTGTTTTTAGAATATTTCCTTGTCCATGTTTTTACATACTTTTTGGTTTTTCATTTGCTTTCCTTAAGTTGTAAGAAACTTGAGCCCTGTGTTTGGTCCCAGCAAGAGGAGTATATTCTGTCATACGAACTCATGTTGAACAGTTGCTCTTCAGTATGGGTGGTGTTCTCTTTTTAGACATGTCCAAAACCTTAGTGAACATGGGTTTGAAGGTGCTCATGGTGAGTAGTTCTAGTTTTGAAATGTCATCTCACTTGATCAAAACACGGAACCTTTACAGAACTGGATAGAGGGCAAATAATGCTCATGGGACCAGCCAGAGTTTCCATCCTGGTAGGATACAGCTCTCCATTCAAGGTAGGTATAGCTAACACAGCTTTTTGTTTCTGTTAGCTTCCAGAAACTCTGTTCCATGTTAAAAAGCAGCATAAATAGTATGCTGGCAGTACTATGAAAGGAACATTCTTCAGGGTTGGGATGGGATGGTATTGAAGGTATGTATGTTGTAGCTGTCTGGAGTATGAAGTTCTCATCCGCAGTGAGACTAAGTGAGGGGGTGTGTTTAGCTTCATCTCTCTAAAGAGAACTGTCAGTGTGTGAAACTTTCATCAGGAACTGTCATTTGTTTGGGTCTGGGACGGTATTATATGAGAACAAAATGCCCTTCAGCTTCACGTTGTTTCTGTGTTATCTTTTGTCAAGGCTTTTGGTCTAATTAGTCTGTGGGCAATCAGCCTGTTGTCAGGAAATAATCACAAGATGTCAAAATCTCTAATAAAAATTTATGTTAAGGGCATTTGACTGCCTTGGCCAATTAATTTATCGAGCTTTGATTCCTGTATCTTCTGTGGAGATTGACACCTCTTGTAACAGGTGTTTCTGAGGAAACAAGCCTCTTCCAGCAGCAGTCTGCACCCATTTAGACTGATGTGTGTTACTTTATAAGCTGCTGGGTCCAGCTCGGTATTTCAATATCCAGATAAAGGTTCCAATCTGAATAGATTTATGAACTGTCCCAGTGACCAGTGGGACAGCTGGCAATCTGTAAAGCTGAGCTTCCGCCTGAGACTTGGCAGGCCCAAGTGCTGAAAGGCCTTAGAAGGGGTGTAGCCAGCGATGCAGCACAGATGAAAAGGAATAGCTTCAAAACACTTAAATGTCAGCCTGTTCCCTTCAATGCTCTCACCAGGTTAAGGCTCTGTTTGCAGGGAACTGCAAACTGTCCCAGTATAGTCCTTGGAAATAAGAATTGTGATCTGATTTGAGCTGAAAATAATCCAGTCATTGTGAGGGAGAGGAAGTTGCCATGCTAAAGGAAACCGGTTGTCATCTGTGCGTAATATTTCTGCAGTGCCTCTTCTGATTTGGCTTTCAGGTTATAGAGCCAACTGCTACTGCTCCTAATGTGAGGAGGAACAGGCAAGCTCAGACCTAATATGGCAGTAGTGGGTTTTCCTTGGTGGTTTTCTGCTTCATTTACTTCCAGGGAATTAAAAGTTTTCCTTTTAATATTTTATTTCAATAATTGGAGTGGAAGGTATTTTTCTTGATAAAGAAGGAATTGATTTAGATGAATAAATGGAGTCCTTCCTGCTTCCCCAGGGTGTTGGGAAGCTGGCAGGCATCTTCCTGCTCTCAATGTGCAGTTGTTCAGCACATGAGAACATGCTGGGCAGATGACAGTGCAGCCCTGTTCTCTGAAGTCCCTGTTAGTGATGGGGCTGGAATGCCAGTGTCACATCAGAGATATTTTCGAAAAGCACTAGCACAATGCAACTCAGTCCTTGGCAGCAGGGGGGACTTTGAGCACAAGCATTGGCTTCTATGCTTTTACTTTCGGGTTTATTTATTTTTTTTAGTTTACCTTTTATATTTGCTCCAGCTGTTCTTTGCCAAGAGCAGGATGACAATCATGACCCAAATAATAACCTTTTTCTTGAGCTACTACAGGGAGTTCAGACCAGAGGGAGAGAGGAGCCGTGTCTCTTAAAGGTTTTAAAATTCACAAACAGGACATTTTTGGTGAGTGCTGCTTTCTTACTTATGAAAAAAGTCTTACATAATCTTCGTTCATACCCCCTGACCTTCCCTGCCTAACTCTGGAGGGGATTTAGAGAGGGGCTTCAAGTGGGATCTCCTCCCTGCCTCCTTCCCTGATGCCGCTCCATAAACCTGTCCTGCTTTATGGGAGAGGTCCCACAGATTGCCTTGAGGGTGGGAATCCACGCAGGAAGAAATGGATGTTGATATTTAATGCTTCCGTTTCATTGGGTATAAACCTTTCCTTCCCCTTGGACTGGAGAGTAACGAACTGCACCTGCATGAAAGGCCACTGTTCTCAAAGAGCAGTGGTGTTATGCTGGGCTGGTCTCCTGGGATGTGTCTAACGACGAGTTGAGGGTGGGTTTGATGAAGAAACTCAGTGACATGGGACTGTAAATCACCTAGTACAAATATCAGAGAAACATGGCAGCCTGGGGATGCTCATGATTGCTTCCCTCCAGAGTATTTCAAAGGGTAGGCTTTAAATCTGATGGCATTTCCTGCATGGAAGTATAATGGCTGATTAGCTAAATGTAGGACTTTATCCTAATCCCTCTGCCTGCTTCCATGACAAAAAGGTTCTAGTGAGTTTATGCTTCACAAATACAACTCTTGCAAGCAATTTATCTTTTTCTTGTAGCTCTTCATGGTTTAGTGCAGCTGCTATTTGTATTCCAATTAATTACTGGCACAAGTGATTACATAGAGTTGAGGCGCAATTAGGACCAGCCTATAATTGTGTTTGAAAGGGCTATGGATGCTTTTACAGATGGTTTCCCTGCTAGATGAGATTGGCCAGTCTCTCCAGCTGCCTTCAGCTTTCCATGTTATTTCTCCCTAAGTGTTAGTGCAGTGACTTAAATCTTTCATTGGGGAGTGTTCTTGCTTTCTGCCTCTAAGAATACATTCGCTTCTAAAGGGAAAAACATCCATTTAAACCTGCCACAGTTAGAGAGGCAGTAAATAGTATGATGTAACTTTGTACTAGGCATCTACTGTCAGGATTGATTAAGAAAACACAAACTTAAATGTTTTAGTTTGTTGGAGAGCAGGTGATTCTGTGCCCTCTCAGCATGTCAGTGTCATTCTTGGCTCTTTTGTTACAAGATAATTGTGTGTTTAAACAATTGTGTGATCCTTGGGAGCCAAGCCCAGGCCTTGGAGATGTGCCTGTGCTGGCCAGGTTTTCCTCTCCTACGGGTTTATGAAACATGGAGGGAGAGGAAAACCACTCCAACTCTGTAATGGAAAAAGGCTGGATTCATTAGGAACTCCTCTGAGCTCACCCCCAGGACCTCATTACCCTCCCAAACCCTATTTGCAGCTCTCCCCTAAAAGCAGCACAAAGCCAGTGTGATGGCCTACAGCTCCCTGCCCACAGTCAGCCTGGCTGTGTGCCCCTGACATAGCAGAGCTGGGGAAGTGGAGGTTTGATAGCCATCCCACATGCAGGAATGTGGCAGCTCCTGGCCTTGAAGGGCTGCCCAGGGTCCTGCAGCCTGGTGGGGTAATTGCTGGCCACGTTCAGGTGCTGCTCCTGAAGCTTGCCAGCATGTTTTGACTGGTTGAGACCCCCATGCAGAGCCCTGCAGGGGTTGAGCAGCCTCAGGAGGCAGGAAACAGTGGTGCTAAGGGCAGCTTCAGGCCTTGACCCTGGCTGCAGAGGGGCAGAGATGTGTTTGCTGAGAAGGAGGTCCTTCTCTCCATGCCCTGCCCCATGACTGTGCTTGCTTGGCTGATGGGCTGAACCTCTGCTGGGAGCATTTCCCTTAGAGGGGAGCTGGGAGGGAGCTGATTGCTGCTCCTGAGATGCAAAGTAGTTTTCTGGGTGGGTGGAGACTTAAACTGAGATTTGGTGCTTGCTAGGAAGGCGTGTGTCTCATCTGAGCAAGAATCTTACAGAGATTTGAGGTAAAAGACTTCATAAACCAGTTCCAAACCCAAAAGGGAGGGCTTTGACCCCTGTTTCCATGTAGCTGGGGCCTGTCTCATTCACAGCCTGCTGCCTGGGCTGCTCCAGCTGTGTTTTGAGGTGCCTGGGTGGGATATGCATGAGCAACGAAGGAGCATCCCTGTTGGAGCTGGGAGGAAGATGGCTTTGGCACTCACACCCTGGAGTGAGTGTCCTGGTGAAGCTGCAGTTCAGCATGTGCGTTTGTGAGAAGGGGAGCAGTCAGTACACGGAACAGTGATGCCTTAATGGCTTTCTTTAAAACTTCTCCCAAGGTCTCAACCTCTGAGTTCTGGCATACAGGATAAAGCTGTAAGTATGTTTGCTCCCACTGCATGGCGGCAAAGAAAGGAGTAATTTGTTTTGGCTCCTCCTCGGGAAGTAGTCTTTAAACTAGGATTGCCTCCTAGTGTTTATCCCAAATGTCTCTTAGCACTCTGGCTATTTTCCCTGCTTTCTGAAGATCCATCTGAAAATGTTTGAAAATAGTGTAAAAGCTCTGATGTGCTCCTTTCAGTGGCCTCTTATGCCATTTGATCCAGCAAATGCCGCATTTTTAAATCTCCTTTTGTTTATGGATTAGTATTTTTGTTTTTTTTTTTTTCCCTTTGCCTTGTTCCCTTCCCATTAATTCCCACAATAGGAGCAGGGTTTTTTCCAGCTCTCTGAATTCAGCATGACCACACTGAGCAACAGTTTCACCCTTGCTAAATCTAATGTACTTGAAGCTTCTGGGGCCAGCTGAGGCCCTTGCTCTGGATGACCACTCAAGGTGGATTCAGGCACATTGGGTTTGGGGAAACAGTCCGTAAAACAGAGCTCATCTTATCCAAAAAGGAGACAATACAGTGTAAGGTGGTGAGATGCCGAAGCCTTGATGAAATTTAGAGTGTGGAGCGTTTCTTGGGAAAGAAAAAGGGGGAGTGTCCCTGTGTGTGCCAGCCCAGGGTGCCCTCACCTTGCTGGAAAAAAAAAAAAATATTTTCCTGGGCTGCCTGGTGAGGCCAGGAGTGTATCCCTTTCTTCAAGTCCTTCCCAATGACACACACAAAAATGTGGGAACATTGTCATTTAGAAAAATTTTTATTTTTTATTTGCAGTGTGGTAATTCACTGGAGTGTGGAAAATGCTGCTGTGGGAAATAATTTCAGTTGAAGCTCTTAATGCTGTTTTGTGCTTGTAACAATGCATTACCTCTGACTGGTGTTAGCTTGTTCTGAAGCTTAGTAGTAGGAGTCTGCTTTGAATGTATCTGAGAAACCATCAAATCCTCTTTTAGCTGAAAGTCAGGCAAGCTCCTAGGAGAGCAGTTTGATGGGATTGCTACTAATTCCAGCGTTAATAGTCCTCTGCTGTTAAAGTAAGCTTGCCCAGAGCTGGGGCAGGTCCTGGGGTTTCATCCCAGGAGCCCACTCCACCTGGGAGGCTTCAAGCACCACCTGAAGCTCTGTGCAGAGCAAACCATTGGTTATGGCACACTTAGAGCATGGAAAAGTAGAAACACAGTTATCGATCTCAACTTCTGAGTGCACTTGGGAGCTATTCAGAAGGTAGGTGGGACAGGATCTGCGTGGCCAACATATCTGTGATCGCCTTGGGACCCCAAAGCCATGTGGTCAATGGGCCGCTTCTGTGTGGCCTCACTGTGTTCATAAGGCTTTTCAGATAAATCACAAGATTCCTGCCCTAAACCAGCCTGCTATCTGCATTAGAGATAATGACAGGGGTAAACATAAAAGGAAAATCAAAGGATTAAAATCAATGGAAGTTAATAATCTGTATACATTCAAAGATCTAGGCTAAAGAAGGGAGACAACAAACCATGGGTGGAAGTCAAAGGGCCTAATAATACAGGGAGTTACAATGGAAAAAATGGAGCCATATGTTCCAGATGAAAACAAGAGCACTCTGATTTTGTGAATAGTTTTCTCCCTCTTCTACTCAAATTTTAAAATGCTGGCTAAAATATTCCCCATTGCTTTAGATGGATTTAAGTGGTTAAAAAAAGGGAAATTTAAAATGTCATATTTAATCAACTTTTCTCTTTTCACTTTAAATTTAGAAAAAGATTAAGGCATATTGAGAGTTACTTTTTCATTATATGGCAGGAGAGGCGTCTGACTTTGGGCTGAGCTTTCCACAAGGAGAACAAGAGCAGAGGTAGGAGTGAGCCCTTGGTCCCATGGAAGTACTCATAGGAGACAGGGTCCACCCTTGGCAATCGTTGCTCCTTCAAAAGACTATTTTATGGTAGATACATTATAGCTATAGTGCCAGTGCCCCAGAACTCTGTCCGGGATTAAGCCGCTTCACCCTTTTTTGTGCAGCACCCCTTACATTAATAGTCATCCATGTCGGGGTACAGGAGGAAGCCCATGAAAGTAGAATCGTTGACGTTGTCAGCGTAGACGCCGTTGTTGTTCCCATTCCCATACACCTGAAGCCAGACCTCATCCCCAGAGCTGAGGTGCAGCAAGACAGAGCCACTTGCTTGGTCAACATTGTTGTTCTGGAACTGGTCATAGGTGAAGATCACGGCCTTGCCCTTCTTGTAGAGGCTGACCTTGACATCTGCCAGGTAGACCGTGAGGTGGTAGGCGAAGTAGTAGGTGCCGGGGACATTGCAGAGGAACTTGCCAGTGCTGACGTCGTAGTGGCCCTGCTCGTTGTAGAAGATCTTGCTGAAGCGGATGGGGATGTTGGGGGCAGGGGGTCGCTCCGTCAGCCCTACGCTGAAGGCAGAGCGGTGAACAAAAGCACCTTCACCCTTCTCCCCCTTCAGTCCCGTGAATCCAGGAGCTCCAGGAGGTCCCGTCATCCCTGGGGGTCCTGTCGCGCCTGGCGCGCCTATAGGACCTGCTGCACCTGGGGGACAGAGTGGGGATTGGGAGTTGTGTTTGCAGTGTTGGTGGCTGCTACCCACCGTCCCAAAATGCAGAGGGGGCTGTGGCATGAGGATCTGCTCTGCAGCACAGAGCTGAGGAAAGGCTCAATGACCTCAACAGCCCC
Organism: Pipra filicauda; assembly: GCF_003945595.2. Taxonomy (NCBI): domain Eukaryota; kingdom Metazoa; phylum Chordata; class Aves; order Passeriformes; family Pipridae; genus Pipra; species Pipra filicauda. The sequence goes on from NW_024104294.1 coordinate 1,607,984, forward strand.
CAGGAGTGGAGTCAGTGAGTGGAAAGCCTGCTCACTACTCCTCCCCCTCCTCCCCCTCCTCTCCCCCGGCTATATGCAGAGCTGCTGAGAGCAGCATCTGAAAAAAACATCACTAACTGGGGAAACAGCCACCACACCAAACTCTTTGACTTGGGTTATGGAATCTCCATCCCAGGAGATACTCAAAAGTCATCTGGACAACAGTCAGGCATTGACCCACCAGACATAAAACCTGTTGGGACTGGGGCTGCCCATGGACTCCAGCACCAACGTACTACCTGTTTCTCACCAACCTGCATCTCCTTTTTCTCCCTTTAGTCCGTCTTTTCCATCTTTCCCATCCCGACCAGGGAGCCCGTTGTGGCCAGGGTAGCCAGGTGCTCCTCCCATCCACTTGGCACATGGCATTTTGGGGTCAGGCTGGTCATCCTGGGCAGCCACCTCTGTGCAATAGGGGGCCATCAGCAGCAATGAGCACAGCAGGATGCCTGCTGGGCCCTTCATTGTTGGTTCCTGATGCAGAGAGTCACTTTGTTAACTTTAGAGATTAATAGGGGGGAAAAAAGTGAACAAAACCTCCCTCCTGAATAACACAGAGGCACAGAAGTCTAAAGTTTGAGTCAGCACATCTGAAGAAAAGCAGTTCTGTTCGCCCGAAGGGCCCCTCTGCATCCAGCGTGGTGCTGGTGTGAGCTCCATAAGCCAAGCTGGGATGGGCCACACTGTGGAGAGGAGTGTGGAGAGGAGCAAACAGTAGTTACTCCTCCAGCACTCACAGGCTCTTTGCACAGGCACAGATGTTTCAGGACTGAGCACAGCAGATGCCAGAGTTATCTATGGCTGATCTCTGCTCAATTAGCCACGATACACCCTGACTCCTGCTATAAACTGGGGTAAGGTTGGCCTCGGTGAGCAAGCAGATGATGGAAGGTCTGGCAGAGCCTGTCTCAAACCCTCTAAAGCCTTGAATCCAGGCAGGTGGTTTGTCACTGCGTGTACAGCCTGCTGACCTGGCTCTACCTAATGTGAACAGAAGCCAGGCTTTCTAGCTCCTCTGAGCCACCATATGAAATTGTGATTCTGGTTTGTTTTCCACCCGAATTACGTATTTTGATTAGTGCAAGACAATGTGTGTAGTATTTAGACACTGTAGTGTTGTATTTCTCTTTAATCTAGTTGCTTTGCTGGTCAGAGCAATTAGTGTGGCTGCCCAAAACCAGGTTGATGGTGACACCCTACAGCCAGCCTGACTCCCAGAAATCAGCGGGACCTTGGTGGGCTTTGAGTCAGGCCAGTTCAGTTAGGACACAGATATTTTAAAATGATCACTGTTGCGTGAAACTGCTCCCCAGTTCCTTTTGGAACAATAAAGGTATCCTGTTAGGAGCATTGTAAGTGGCATAATAGGCAATGGAAAGTGAAGAATACCATGGCCATTAGAGTTCCTTAGCTCTGTAATTTCCAAGAAAAATAATATCTTGGAGCAATTCCTTTGCAGGGTTGATTTTTCCTAGGCAAGCTATTTAAATGTCATATTTTAAATAATGTCTTATTAGCTCTCGTGTAATTGCTTCAAAGAAAGCTTAAGAAATGTGCTGGGTTTAGCTGGGGTAGAGTTAATTTTCTTTGTAGTAGCTAGTATGGGCTGTGTTTTGGATTTGTGCTGAACACAGGGTTGATAACAGGGATGTTTTTGTTATTGCTGAGTAGCACTTGCACAGCGTCAAGGCTTTTTCTGCTCCTCACCCACCCCACCAGCAAGAAGTCTGGGGGTGCACAAAGAGTTGGCAGGGGACACAGCTGGGACAGCTGACCCCAACTGACCTTAGGGATATTCCATACCATACCATACCTTATGGCATCTTCATATGCTCAGCTGTAAACCATGGATGAGGTTGGCCTGGGGCTGCTGCTCAGGGACTGTCCAGGCATCAGTTGGTCGGTGGTGAGCAACTGTTTTCATTTGCAATGCTTGTCTTTTTTGAGTTTTATTTCTCTCTCTCTGCTATTTTCTCTTTCATTACAACTTGTTATTGTTACTATTTTATTTCAATTATTACACTGTTCTTATCTCAACCCATGAGTGTTCTGACTTTTACCATTGCAATTCTCTTTCCCCCATCCTGCTGTGGACAGGGTGTGAACAGCTGTGTGGAGCTCAGTTGCCAGCTGGGGTTAAAATACTACAGTAACAAAGAGGTTGCTGTGATTTCAGTTTTTTGCAGGATTTTGAGGGGGCTTTGAAGAACACTTCAAAGCTGTGTTTAATTACTTTGGTGGGTAGTGCCTAAAATCAGGATACCCCCAAACCCCTGCCCTCCCAGCCAGGCTCCAGCAATCCAGCAGCCACACAACACCCTGTGATGGGGCTGGTGCCCTGGCTCAGGGGCAGTTTTGGGGCTGAGGGTGCTGTGGGGTCCAGCAACCACAGCCTGAGCCTTAGGCAGTGTTCCTGTGTCCCTGCACTTTGGGAACCGAAATGCCCCTTCACAGCAAAGGATGTACTGATTGTCCATGAACTGGGGTGGACCAGGGAAACAGATGTCTATAAATCCTGAAAGTGGCTTGGGTTGGCAAGCAAGGGTGTGTATATTGGGCACACTATGACACAGCCCCTTTGCCATGCCCCAGTGGTTGGCACTAAGCAGAGGGACCCTTGTCCCCCCTTTCCAGGTCCTCGCTGGCTCATGTACCCTTCCAAAATCAGCACAGGCTGTCTGGGGACATCTAACTGCATTAAAACATGGTAGCGATCCAGAAAAATCTGCCTCAAAATTGTGTTTCTTGGGCGATGGGGTTAGTTCTGCTTTTTTGTAAGCTTCCTAGAACCCAAATATTACAATTTTAGCAGTGTGCCAGGTCTTCTGCTGGTGCCAAATAAACCTCTCATATAAAGTCGCAAGCAGTGCAGGTTTGAGGAACCCAAAGCAGGGCTACAGGGAGCTTTTCTGGCAGCTGTCCAGCCAGCTTGCTCCAGATAGAAAGATAGAACTACTTCTTTTGCTACAGTTTGACTCAATCACAGGTGGTTTGCTTGTTTGAGAAGCCGAGTAATTCTCTGGCATAAGTATATCTTAAAAAGGGAAAGTCTTAAGCTGTGTCTGTGAGCTCTTAGTTTGGACTCTGGTTTAGGTGTGACATCTTTTTGCTCTGTCTTACCCATTTCTTTTTGGTTTTCCATCTGATGCTCAGCAGTGTAACATGAAATAATCTGCTGTATTTGAATGTCACTGGTACCTTTTGGACTAGGAATAGATGAACTCAGTACTCTTGGTGGCTTTCAGTTATTCCCTTGGCAGCTGCTATATCAAAAGCTCATATACATTATATGAAGCTTATTCATTTATCAGCAGAAACCAGAGTATCATCCATAAGAACAATGCCATTCCTAAGTGCTATATAATGATTCAGATCATGATTCAGAATTTAAATTTCAGATAACACTATATAAATATTGTATATTCAAAAAATCCACACCTTTCTGTGCAAAATAGAACCAAAAATCCATCTGTTTTCCCACTACAGCATTTTCCTCAAAGGGTATTAACCAGGGCTTTGACTGTCAAGCTTTTTTCTTTTTGTTATTACTCATAGCATAGATTTTGCTGATGTTCCAGTGGTGATTTGCTCCAGGCGGCTCAGACTTTAAATCTGGGTAGTGCAAGTTTCTGGCGAGGAATTGATACAACTTGGGGAGATTTGAGGCAAACCCAATCTTTACTGGACTCTTTGAGGAAAGAAGTGAATTGAAAGGTACCCATGCAGTACTTGCTGTTATAGCCATCTGGTTTTTCACTGTTGTTCCTGACTACTTTTTGATTTAGGAGTTTTGTTCTCTAAATAGTGTTTCCAAAAAGGGGAGTATGAATCTAATGGAGATCAGCTATTCTTGGTTTAAAATATTCCCCGGCTATTCTGAGAATAACCCTAAGAAAGGAAACTTCTTGCGAACAGAAAGTCTGTCTGTTTTATTTAACCCAAAAGAAGAGAAAATCCTGAACCTAGTAAGAGGAAAAAAATAATCATTCTTACCAGCTGCCTTGAGTCCTAGTTGGCTTGCTGCAGTCTCTTTGGAGAATGAGGTCTGGCTATCGCATCGCTATCCCTAAGGGCACAGGGAGATGTCAGCTCAGCTCAGACACTGCATTTTCCATTTGCCATTGCGCATGCTGACCTAAAACTTGGGTTTTCCCATTAATTTTTCCTGGACATCACTTAAGTTTTGGACCACTTGTATAATCCACTGGGATAGCTTGTGAAGATAGCCTTAGAGGGAAAAGATAGATTTGGGAATTGGATAGGAACTGGAAGAGCAGTGGTTTGCTGGAAAGCCTGTGTGACAGGGAACGCCTGCTTGACCAGGGCTGGGCTTGTCCAGCTCAGCCTGTTGCTCTCTGCAGATTGGAAATGTTGTTAGCAGCTAATGGAGAAAGTGTGTCTCCAGCCTTGCAGTAATATACTCACATGGGATTTTTCAATGTGTTTGTAAGTGTATTATTGTTTGACAAGCTCTGGCTTCTCTTTTTAACTGCAAGAACCATTCCTGCCTGGAGGCTGCTGCCACACCAAAGAAGGGCAAAGCTGCCTGAGGGGAAAGGCAGCACTGGGGGAGGGTTTCTTCTTAAGGCAGCCAGATATGTGCCAGAGCTATTGTAAATAACTGGAGTAATTTCAGCCCCGTGGATGGCTTTCCACCTATCTTGCTTTTTGGCTTTAGGTGAAAACAAGGTCCCTTTTTCCCTGTGCCTGTCTCCTTCCAAAATGGAGGTTGAACCTCGGTGAGCAGAGGCTTTCCTCTGCAGCTGCTCCAGGGCACTTCAAGGTTAGCTCGGTGGGACCTTAGCAAACCTGGGCTCCCAAAACCAGACCAGGAAAAATTAGTGTGATGTGTGTTGTTGCAACTGGGCATTGGGAGCTGGTGTCCTTGTTGAGAGGGGAAAGTCATCCAAGTGAATGTCAGCAGGGCAGTATTCTGAATTGCTGAGTTATTTTAAAGACCTGGCTATCCGGAGGGATGTATACATGAGCATATAAATAATTTCTCATATATAGAGCTAGGAGTCAGCAGGGGTGAATTTTTAAGCCTGAGAAGAAGGTGCCAAAGGGAGGAACCACAGGATAACTGCATACTGCCTGCCTTGTTTTGGTCAAGCCCTTAGTCCAGCATTTGAAGAATATTTTTATTTTTTGTCGGATGATGGTTTTTCCATGCAATGTTGAGACTTAAAACAATCTGTCATGCAACCCCAGTAAAATATGACAAGTGATCTAGTTGGATCTGTTTTGTTATAAATGTGATTTTATAGACCTATGTGTGCATTGGCGTGTGTGTGATGCCAATGTTTCTGTTGAAGTCTCTCGAGCAATGGATGGAGGAGCAGGGTCACGGAACTGAAATTGGAACTGTTTTTGCAGTAGAGCAAGAGGTTTTCAGCTGCCCCTGCCCTGGGTGTGAGCAAGACAAGGCTAGTTTCCCTGCCAGCTCTCAGCTTGAACTCCAAAATGTATGATTGGGGTATTTGTTAGGCTGCCAGGATTTGAGAATTGGACCTGACGTGTTTAACAGGTAGTGCTGAAATTACCTCATGGTCTTTCAATTCAGTTGCCGTGGAAATACCACAGTGATAAACCTTTCAGTGGTCCATCAAACAGCTTTCCAAATGTTATCCCTGGCTCCCAGAAGAGGAGTGGAAGTTTATCTCAGGGGGTACAACCAGCTGATACAAGCCCTGGCACACTTGCTTGCGGTTTTTTGTGTTATTCACTTGGTTTGCAGATTGATGCTGGCTCCTGTTCCTGCTGCAGAGGGAAATACTGTAAAATCCAGGGAGCTGCTTTCTGACTGTGTGATAGGAAAACATTTAAAATGCCTTTGGCTCCGCCTGGTGACAAGCAATACCTGCCACCAAATGTAGGCTGGCCCAGCAGTGCCCACAGCTGTGGGCATTGCCCAGGGGCAGCAGCTCTGGTGGGGACCGGGGAGCGTTTTGGCACAGAGAAAGCCGCTGCCCACAAGTCCTGCAATACCTTCTCTGCTTTGCCCTGTGGTCACCAGCTCTCTGGTGTGGGACTGCCCGAACCTCACTTGGCTACAGACCTTGTGCTGGGCCTAGATGTGTTTTCTCACTTGGATCTGATGCAAGCCAGTCCATATGAAAAACACAAAACTGACTTGATGGATTGTGGCTCACAGCTTTCACTAAGAATTAAAAATAAGCACGAAGTTATATTTAGCCCTCTATAAACAGGAATAAAGTAGAGCAGGAGGCTCATTATCAGCTGTGCTCCATCAGTGCAGTCCCAATCCCTGCTGGTGTTGTTTGAGGGGTAGAAAGCTGCTTTGGTCGCAAGGAGGTTGGGATGGCTGCCTTGGCAGGAGGTTGGTGGCTGCCCAGGCCAACCTGGCCCTGTTTGCAGGATCCATGCCATGGGGCTGGGGCAGGAGCCCTCAGCTGCCCACCACTGTCCTCCCCCAGCAGGGTCAAGCCAGCACCACTGTGGAGCAGAGTCCGTGGGAACCTTTGTCCCACTGGTTGTCCCTTCCCAAAATGGCTGTTCCCCTCTCCAGCCTGGGGCTGGAGAGAGCTGGGGCTCCTCCTCTGGGATCTGTCCATTGCTGTGCTCTGATTCACTGTCCCCCCGGGACACCAGGCCACTCCCTTGTCTTTCCTCTGGCCCTGGATACGGCATGTCCCAGAAACAACACACATTCCCCACTTTGCTAAAAACAGCAAGAGCTGTGTATGCTGTCCAGCAGTGTGGCTGGCCCACTGCTCTGGGCTATTCTGGTGCTGTCTGAGCCTGTGCGCCCTAGAGGGACTGTAGCCTCCATGCCAGGGTCCGCAGCCTCCGTGCCAAGGGCGCTGCTGGCTCCATCCCAGGGCACTGCAGTCAGCTCCAGCCAAGTCCACTCGTATGCCCAGACAGACCCTGTGCCCATCCCTGCCATTGCCACATGGGCACCTGCACTGGGTGCAAGACAGTGGTGAGTGCTGAGGGGCCAACTCCAAACAAAAAGCAGTAAAATGGCCTTTAGTACAGGTGCTGCTGCCCGTGAGGCCTCATACCACAAACTGCAATTGCCCGTGATCCCATGCGACGCATTGCCGTGTGCCCAAACCATTCCCTGTACAGCCTTGTACTTCCCTCTAGTGGCTAATTATTAATGGAGTAGAGGAGTTCCATTAACTCCAGCTCCTGCAGCAGGCTGGAGTATGTCAGCCTGGTCCATTGTGCCCTTGGGGGCTGCTCAGCCCCTTCTCCATCAGCCTGGCTCCTGTGGGATCCGCTGTGCTGGTGGGTGCCCCTTGTGCAGCATGGCTTTGGGCTGCTGTGGCCATTCATGTCCCCATGGTGATGGCAGGGAGGCACAAGGGTCATCAGCACAGCAAAGCAGTGCGGCCTTTCCTGCTACAAACTTGTGGATTGTGATGTTCCCGTTAGATTTTCCTACAGGAGTGCAGTGAGGCAGCTTAGGTGCAGGGACAGGCAGACCTGGCAGCAGTGGCCAAGGCCAGCTGTGTGGGTGCAGTGCAGGCAGAATCAGCCTACAGGAGGGGACAGTGGCTTTTTGGGGCCATGTAGAAGCCCAGCTGGGCTGTACACAGAGGGCTGCTCACCCAAGGTGACGGTAATGTGGTCAGGTGGTGGCAGACAGGAGGCCTCTGGGTGCATGACATGGTGGGGATGCTGAGCCAGCATTTTGGGTCCACCAGAAGCCAGCAGGGACAAGGGGACACACCCCACTTGGTGGTCTTGGGGAACCCTGGCCCTGGTTGCAGGACCATGGGACCCACTGCCATACTCTGGCTGTGCTCCATGGATCCAACTGGCTGCTCGGCACTGGGGTTACCGATTTCTCGGCCCATTTCACACAGACAAACGGGCTCTTTTCTTCCCTGTGATGGGCAGCTTGGACAGAACGGCTCCTTGTCAGGCTTGAGCAACAGCGTATTTCTCTTCTTGGTAACTGCAAATAAACTTCCCTGGCCTCAGGGGATCCGCGCTTGGTTCCTGGCGAGGGATCTTGGTGCAGCAGGGTTTCTCATGCCGAAAGGGACATTGAGATACATTTGTCCAGGAAACAGAACCCTGTAAATACTGCTCAAAGCTCATTTTATTAATGTTATAGCTGTTCCCAGGGCACTTGTTTCTGCACTGCAAGTTCAGGATGCTGCTTTTGCCTCCCCAGGCTGGCCAGGGAAAGGCAGCCAAAGCCCTGGGGAGGGGGTTATGCACGACTGCATCCACCTCCCCTCTGCTTCCATGCCAGCCTGCAGCTGAGCCAGGTACTGTCTGCTTTCAGCACAGTTTGGTCTTGTTTTGGGGCTCATTCTGGGCTGGGAAGAAACAGGGAAGGGAACAGAATAACAACCTCAGTGATCTGGTATGCACAGCACTACCTTGTGACATCCCCTGCCGAAACGGCCTCCCCAGATTTCACTCCCCAACAGTGATCGCATCTTTCCGACGAGGCACTTGAGAGTGCACCTCTGCCTTGCTCTCCCCTTCAGCTCAGCTCCACCGGCTGAGCTGTTAATGAGGTATTTAATGAGATTTCCACACGCCCATTAAAATGAGCAGCCTAGCACAGGCAAGGAAGGAGAGCTTGCCACTGATAACCACGCAGCCCCCCGAAGCGTACTTGCGTTCATCGAGAACACAGTTTTACGAAGTAGAGAAATTATTTATTAGGAGAGCATTTCTGAGTCATTCAGGCAAGGAAAAGCACGGTTTCCTTCGCTCAGAGGATGTATCCCAACCAGCCCCCTCCACCGCTTGGACAATAGATGGTGCTCACCACCCTGGCTCCGCACGGCCGGCCAAGCGCTGCCGATCCGGGGACACCCCCGAAGAGCCCCCGCCCTCGGGGAGAGCAGTAGGATCCTCTGGGGGCAGCCAGGCCCTTTTCCCTACCGGTGGGTGGGCAGTAAGGTGGGAACCATGACCCCAGCCAGCTGGAAACAAAACGGAAGAGGAAAATTGTGGGGTTTGTCTGGGGCTTTACGACATTTGTGCAAGTGATGGAGGTAATCCCAGTGCAACTACCATGGTCTTCCCAGTCTACATCAGTCTGTTCCCCCCAGTCCCCTATTTATCATCACTTTTGGTTGCTGAGGGACAGAAATGGCACCATTTTCCCTGGTCACCACTCCCCATCACTGGACATGTTTTTTCTTTCAGTCTCTGTACCCACCACTCTTGATTTGAGGTAGCGGTGTTGCTGGAGAGTCTGAGGGAGCTGCACAAACCAGAAGAGTGTATTTGCTCTGGGTCTGATGGAAAAGGGGAGGGGGCATGTGGAGCCCCAAAACCCTGAGTGGTTTAGCAGTGCCTGGGGCCGGGTTGGTGGCCCCATGCTGGGGCCCCGTGCAGGCAGTAAGGGGCCATGGGATGCTGGGGCCCCTGTTGCTGGGGTTTCAGGGTACTCCCAGCTCTCCCCAAAGCAGCCAGTTGGGATTTAGGACTCCTCACAAGGGGATTTTCTTTCCCTCTCTCTCCCTCCACCCCTTTTATCCCCCACTGAAAATACAGGACAGTTGCTCTCACCACAGGCAGGTGTGTGGGATGCTGGTGCACACTTGGTCTCCTCCCGAATGGAGCCCCAGGCAGGCAGGGCACAGGCAGGTCTCCTCGTGGCTCCATAAACCACAGCCCTCATCTGCGGTGTTTGGAAGCACTGCCTGGTGACAGCCTGTTCATGTTCATGGCCACACCACCACTGGGGTGACAGGAGCCCCTGGGGGAGATAACGCCCTCCTATCACACTGTTCTTTGTATTATGCAAATTCACAAGAATAATTTTTGGCCGTAATGGTTTTTCCATCCACTAAGGTATTGATCCAGAGCCACTGGCCCCGGTAACCTCTGCCGTGCATTAGCTGACTCCCTGCTTTTCGCAGCATGATGGATGTAACATTAGGGCAAGGGGTGGGTTTGGCACTGGCCTGCTGGAGTTTGGAGCTCTTTTCCCAGTGCAGGACTCTCCCAGACTGTCATTCAGCTGCCAATGAGACTGAGTCACTGTGTTCTCAGCTCAGGCAACCGGTCCCTGCCTGCCTTCCAGAGGGTCTGTGTTCAAATTCAATGATCTTTGTTTGAAAACACCAGTGAGGTGCTAAGGGGCAACAGTTTTTGCTTGTTTCTTCCCATCGTTTTCAAAATCTAATCACTTAGAAGCAAGGATGTGATTGGTTAAAGGCATAAGGAATCTTATATTGTCTATAAAATGAAATAACATTGCGCAATCTGAGTGATGCATATTTCACCAAGAAACTATAAATCTGATAAAAAATTATTACTCTGTGGGTTTTTTTGGGAGTTTCACTGTATAAATTATCCCAAAGTGCTCTCTGGGAAACCACACATCTGTGACACTTTTGATAGGGCATTTCTTAGTGCTGTGCAGAAGGCATTTATGTTTGCTGTAGGGCTAATAAAGGCTTATGATGTGTTCAATTATTCATTTATAAGTGCTTGTTCTCCTGACTGGAGCAGCCAAACTGTGACTGGTTTTAGCAGTAAATTGGGATGTTTTTTTTTCTGGAATCAGAAAAAAACTTTGCTTCCACTGCAGACTTTGCCTCTCTTCCATACGAAAAACAATGCCAGTTCACTAAGCCATCATAATATTGAATATGTTTCTGGCTTTGGAAAGCACCTTTTTTTTTGGAAAGCATGTCTGGCAGTGCAGGCAGCAGCTGGCTGACCCAGCAGCTCTTATTCCCAGCCCAAGTGGCTGCAGCACCTTGAGGCTGCCAGGAGGTGAACGTGAGAGTGGAGAGGCAGATCTGGCAGCCTGGGAGCAGACTGGGGGCCTCAACACTCTGTCACAGCAGATGTGCTGAGGAACTTCGGAGGAGTGGATGTGATGTGTTCCAAGCGTTCTGCTCACTGTGGTGGGCTGTGTCAGCAACCCCAGTGAGAACTTGCTCCTCCATACTTGCAGCATGGCCTGGGCAGAGGAAACATTCCTTTTTGCTATGACCTGATGTTTTAAAAAACCTTTACAAATGCACGTGGAAAACGTGTTTTGTGTTGTTACACATTGGTTTGTGTTGTTGCCCTTGAGTTGGTGCTCAGTCATGGCTGGATGCCAGGGACTCTTCACTCTGGGCACGCAGCAGCCATGAGACCCTTAATGCTACTCCTCTGGGCTTGCGACAGCTTCCATGCCCACACAGAAATCCTATGGGACTGGGCCCCGGATACCAAACCCACAGGCAAACCAGGTGTCCTGAACTCTCTTGCAATTGCACACAGTCTCCTGCTCCTCCCATGCCCCCATGGCTGCCTCCCCTGGCAGGATGGGTACCCTGACCGTGAGCCTCAGGGTGCCCTGGTGTGCTGGTCTCAGATCCTGCCACCTTGGCACCATTGGAGGCTCCTCCAGGAACAGCTGTAGAGATAGGCAGGTGAGAGTGAAAGCACTTCTATATAAAACACATTTTCTGGTGCTCCTTTATAGGATTTTAATGTGATTCGTATGTCCCTGCCTGGCCTGTTGCCCACAGCCAGGCACTCCCCTTCCTCCTGCTCCTCGCTGCAGTGTTTTCTGTGGATTGGGTTCAACTGGATAATTTTGTCTCCTTTTGTATTTATAATCCCTACAAGCGTGGTGTCTTTAACAGAGACTATTCCTTCTCATTGCTTTGGCAAAGCAAGAAACAGTTCCCTGCTGTGTTTCTGCTCAGATGACACAGAGGTTCTCTGAATAGCAAGGAGAGAAAACAAAAAGGATCTAAGCTGTTTCTTTCTTTTTCCAGGCAGCTACACATATTCACCTCGCAGAAAATTCTCCCCAGTACTTTAGTTTTTTACCTTTCATGTGCCTGCATCCATGAGGCTCTGCTTGGCTCACAGATGGAGAAAGGAACATCAGAGAGAGTCTCTTTGACAGGAGAGGAATGAGAAAGGGACTTTTTCTTCCCTGCAGGCAAAGAGGAAAGATTAAGGAAATTCAGAGAATCAAAATGAGGTATGATATAGGTATTCTTCCTGGGAAACACCCCAGGACCTGCCATCTGGGACTGCAAGTGGGCAAGTGATTCAGCTAAAAAGTGTAATTTAATTCCTATTGTGGCACAAGCCACTCCTGTGCTGGATCAAGGCTGCAGACTGGAGGCAGGAATGAGTACCTGTGGCATTGCCTCATTCTCCCAAGGCAGGGCAGAGCACTGGTGCCTGCTGACCCCAGGCCCTTTTCATCCCACTTGCTCTTGGCTGGAAAACCCTTGAGCAAACTTCCCATCGGTGTCTTTGGAGGGGACCGCTGGTGGCACGTGGTCACAGATGTCACCTGCACTACATGGCTGTGCAGTACTGACCAAAAACAAAGGTCTCACTCACCCAAGTGGCCACCAGCATGGGCAGACTATGCCAGTGCCATCGCTGTCTCTGCTGGGTTTCTGGGGGCACGGAGAGACACGGGGAAGAATCTGGCCCCTGAGCCCCATGGCTTGTCTGTTTGTTGTCTCTTGGCTTGCTCTTTGCAAATATTTGTATCCAGCTGAACCAGAAATAATTGCTCACAGCTCTGCTGTTGAGGTTTATGATGAGCCTGCAAGTGCCATCATGTGTGCTGGAGATAATCTGGGTGCTTTTGTGCTCAATGGCTCTGTCATCTTTCACTGTATCGCTTTTGTTTCTGGGCTCTGTGCATCTCCCACTGTCCCCTTGGTGCGTAGTGCCTTTTCTGATACCTCTGAAAATAATTGACTTCATGTCTGGTCATTTTTTGTATTTGTTTCTGAGAAGCAGGAAAGCAGCATCTCTGCATGCATCCCCTGGTGACTGCTGTTCACACAGCGTGTCTTTATGTTTTAATTAAAAATGTTATGACATTTCCCCAGCAGACCCTGCCACCATCCTGACAAAGCATTTGCTACCTTGATAGCATTTTCCAGTTTGTGAGTGCAAGGCATTATACCAGCCTTTCCCTCTGGGACAGCATGCTCTGGCTGCACTGCAATGACTCCAAAATGCAGAATGTTTCTGACACTCTGAGATGGAGATAAAATGTAGCCCCAGGGATGCTGCTGAAGCATTTCTCCGAGACTAAGATTACCTGCTTTTTGATGTAGAATAAGTACAATTAAATTAATCACAGTGGCTCTCTTCTTGCAACAGACCCTGCCACCTCATCTGGGACACCTTGGCTGTATGGGTCCAAACCTTGGCTCTCCTGCTTCCCAGAGCAGCTCTATCACCTGCAGGGAGGTTTCCTACATGCTTATCAAAGAGGAGCATTGGCCATGTTGCCATGAAAGAAGAAATATTCTTCTTTCCCTTTCCTCATTACTTTACCCAGCTTCTCTCAAACAGTTTGTTACTCCTCTATTTCTGACACTGCTCAGCCAGCATTTGGGTTTTCCCCACCTTCTGCACATTCAGGTTGTTATTTGCAGTCAGTCCTGAGCAGGACATGAACCTGGCAGCACTGGAATCGTATTTTCCACTGCTAGTGTCAGAGGGCAGCACAAATTAACCCTTATGGCTAATGACAGACTTATGCATGATGAGATTTACTATAGGTGGGTAAAGAAGTGCTGGTGATAAGAGGTGGTAAAGGAGTGTCAGTGGGAACCTGATTCAGCTGCAGCTCCTCTCTCCATCAATGCATCCCAAGGCTGCTGTGTGGTGACCCAGACTCAGGTACAGAAACCCTCCTGCTGTTTCCTTTACAAAGTGGGCTGTGAAACCCAGTGGTTCAGCAGCCGCCCCAGTCAGTTGGTGAGTCACCTGCAGAGCACAGAAGCCTTTGCTGTGGTTTGGTTTCAGTATTGCTCAACTCCATCCTCTCTGGGCTGTCAGCTCCTCCACAGTCTCTCTTGCTCCTTAACTGGGGATGGGCTTTCCCAAGATTGTCCCTTGTACCTCCTCCCGTTTTACCCAGGGAAGCCAGAGAGTGAACAGTTGCAGCACAGAGACTGGGGATGCTGCATTTCATGGCGAAACCTTCTGTTCCCAGTGAGTCTGGTTTTGAAGGTGGAGACCTATTGCTGACCCCTTGCAATGGATGGGAATTCACCTGTAGTCCCTGCCCAGTTTCTCTTATCTCTAAGAAGGTTGTTAAGATGCTGCTGTTGGGTTTAAAACTAGAAGCAGTATTTCACCAGAAGCAGTCTTTCAGAAGCCTCATGAAGTTTTCTTGTGTTGCTTGTGTTTCTTTTATTGCTTATCGGCACTTCAGTATATTACTCGTACGAGCCCCAAGGCTCATGGTGTCCCTTGTCACCCTGTGTGCATGGACTGAGGCACAGGTTGCAGTCCAAATGGCTGTTTCCTAAGGCGATGCTTTCCTAAGAGTGTGGAGTGATGAGCTGGGGTGAGACTGGTTGTTTTTGCCCCTGGAGGAAGTCAGCTGAAGCCCCCAGTGTGGAAAAGCCCCCCCAACAAATATAACCTCTTATTCTAAGCATGGGGAAATGTCTGTTCTGAATACTTATTTAGCTCTGAACACAGGCAAGGGATGTCATCCTTTGATTTTCCATAGAAAAGGAACCTATTCTATTGTGTCTCTCACTTTTCTTTGAGATGACTCCTTTAACTATTCCCTCAGGTTATGTCTGGGCACCTTGCACTCATGGCAGCTCTGTCCTGGTCTCTCTTTACTCCCACCATCTCTGTGCTCCTTATGACCATCTCCTGCCTTTTTGCTCAGTGTGGATTTTGCAAGAAGCATTTCCCCAGAGCTCCTATTTCTGCCCTCTCTGGCATGTTCCTGTGGTTTCTGTGCTGCTCTGCTCCGATATTGCTCTGCTTTCCCACCCAGCCTTGCAGCCCCACTCCTTCACAACCTGTGGATGTTGCCCCATTCCAGCTCTGGGTTTCTATATTTGAGGAGGAATATTCTGGCAATCTCTTCCTCCATTTTAAATTTCTGAGCCCATTATACCCTGTCCTCCAGAAGAGAACATATAATCTGGCTGTATTTGTGCTGTGTATAAAAGCTTCTTTGCAAGATTCCTGCTCCTTTTGTTTCTCTTAAATCCAACATTTTTCAAAGTTTAATCTATGAATTCAGTATCTTCAAAATCTATGTAGCACACTACGATAACCTGCTTACTGTTCTCCACTCACCTTTTGCACAGACCTCCTGCCTCTGATGTAGATATATTAAATAAAAAAATGTGGCTTTTATTCCTCTTCTCTTTCAGGTGCCATTTGCCTCCTTGAAAAACTGAAATTTTTGCTTGAATCTTTTTCAACTGTCACAAGTATTTTGGGGAAGCTGAGGTAGAGTAGATTTTATAGCTACTCTCTACCACATTCCATACCTGCTTTCTCCACCTGTTTCCATCTCCTATGTTTACACCTGCTCCTTTTGTCCCCTGCAGCATCATGGTCACTGGGAAGGACTTTGCAGCGTGATTAGGATGAGTCACTAATAAAATGTAGGGAAAGATTTGCATGTCTCTCTCAGGTTGCTGCCACTGAAATAACAACAGCTGCTCTAAACCCAAACCACCTTTCAGTTGGAGCCTTCTGGAATTTGCAATCCAAACCCCTTGCAGATGGGACTGAAAACCACAGCCTCCTCCTACATATGTACGGATCTCTGCTAACCCTGGCCTGCCTCTGGGCTCCTGTGAGTAAAAACACTCATACATGAGGGAATGGGGCCAGTGGCTGCAGGTGGCCCTTTGCCAACACATTCAAAGAAGACTTGGAAAAGCTTGATTTCTCTTTCAAGGAAGGTTCTGTCCAGGCCATCTCACTCTTTCCACGTGGAGGGGGCTCTGGTGCTCATCCCTCTGCTGCATGGCACAGACTGGTGAGCACACATCTTCCACTTGGGTACATTTGGCTCCACCACTCCCTGCAGTAAACCAGGGGCTGAATCTGCTGCCAGAAGTCAGCAGGGGATGCACCCTGCCACCATGGAAACAGGAAATGGTAAGAGGCTAAACCCTTTTTTAGAGCTCAGTTGGCTATTGAGAAAAGGTAAGAGTTATTTGCTGTTCTTACCTAACAGTGAGTCTTTGCTTCCTGTTTATTGTAGGTAATGCAGAAATCGTCTTCCCTTGTGAACCTCATTTCTGTGAGATCTTTTCTCAACACACAGCTTCCCCTTCACACACCCTTACATAAGAGACTCCCAGTCCCATCTGATTCTGAAGTTGTGTCTTGGAAAAGAAGAGATGTGGGCTGAGGGACACCAGGGGTAACTCCCGTTTAGAGCTGTGGGGTTTGTGGATTTGCAGTTGGTGTCTTGTCTGTAGAGAAACAGATGGAAGGATAAAGCTCCAGAACAGGTGGAGAGGACAGTTACTGTGAACAAAGTTTCATGTGCATTGACAAAAATGTTGAGGGGCAGAGCCTGGGCTGGGGCCAGCACACATCAGTATGCCAGCATCAAGGGAGTGGATGTTGTGCACCCAGAAGGTGAAACCACTCCTGCAGAGGGATTGCTGGCCTTGCAGGTGGAAGGCCACCCTTAAGGATACCCTTGGAGACTGAAGTAGCAAGGCATGGTCTGAGCTTTCATCTCATTAAGTGTTGAGAAGCATCATTTCTTCTCTGGCATGGGGAAATTCTAAGCAAATAGAGTTGATGACACTTAGAATTCTAAGCAAAAGGTGATGAACAGTGCAAGACAGGGGAGGTCTGTGTTCTGTGTTCTTAGCTGGGCAGGCTGCAAGGGCACATCTTCTGCCCCTCTCCTTTAATTAGAAAGTTAATCACAACACTACCTTTAGAGGGGAAACCTTGTCCCTGGGGACCCTATGCTTGTGCAGACATCCTGGGAGAGTTGATGGGGAGCATCTGTTTGCTGAGCACTGCATGGTCTGACATATCTTGCAGCATGTGGATCCATACCACTGCTCTCCTCCCTCCTCCTTTTGGAGCCACAAGCCATCTCACTAGCAGGAGATCATCCTTGGAGTGGCAGTCCCCAGCTCTGGAAGAACTGCTGCACAGCTCTTAAAGGGACCACAGCCACGGGGGTGAGGGCTGACATGGGATCTATGCCATCTCTATCTTACCTTGCCTTGGGGCTGTCTCCATGCAAGTCCCTTGGAAAGGATGTGCTGCCTTTGCTGCCATCCTGCCCTCACAAGCAGGAGGAGAGGACTTGGCCTGAATCATGTGCACCTCTGCATCAGCTGTATGACTGTGGGGAGGATGGGCTTGGAGGATGCCGAGCTTCTGAGCTGGCCATGACGGTGCTCACACCTGTGCCTGAGCCTGGAGAGTCACTGCTTCCCACCAGAGAGGGATTTGGCCTCTGTCATTGACAGAAATTTTGTGTCTGCCCATGACTAGATGGAAACAGGATGTTCTGAGGTTGAGATGGGCCAAGAGCAAGGAGTGAAGCCAGGCTGGCAGGGAGAGTGTGGGCAAGAGGCTGCGTGGTGAATGGGGCAGAGCAGACATTGCCAAGGAGCCTGAAGGTCCAGAAATGCTTCAGAAAGCTACATTCACAGCTGATGGGGGTGATGAGGAGGCAGGCATGAAAACAACATGTGGAAAGGCTATATGGCATGGAGATAGGATCAAGCCACAAGCAACTGAGAATCTAACAGTGAGCAAATAAAAGAACTCAAGTGTTGGAGATACGAGAGAGGCACCTTGCAAGACAGTGCAAGGAGGCTGAAAGGTTCCTTGTTAGAAGAAGTGGGAAATATGGTAAAAGAAAGTAGAGAAGGCTGCTGTAATACCTATAGGGACAAGGTGTTAAATGCATGAAAGAGAAAATCGACATGGCATTAAAAATAAAATATATCAAGAAAGCGTGAGCCACGCTTGTAAAAGAAAATAGGTACAGCAACTGTGAAGAAATATGATCCTCCACATCCAAAGGATGGTAGAGCAGTAGGGTTATTGTTAGTACTATGAAATATTAAGGTGACAGTAACTGGGGTCAGTGTTGCAGAAAGCAGTGGATGAGATGGAGACTGTTTTAAGAACAGGCTGAAGTTCCTCTGATACACCATTCATGCTTCAGTGACTGGAAAGGGAAGTGAGGTAGGAAATGAGCAGGGAATGGAAAATGTTTGTCATTTTCCTCAATGTTAGAAGAATCTCTCTTTAATTTGCAAGGAAGAATTACAGTGAAAGCAGCAGCAGCAATCACCAGGAAGTGTGCAGGGTGGGATGCTCCTGTGGTGCTCAGTGAGCTGAGGACACAATAGTTTTAAGTCAGTGCCAAGAGGAGACGGTATTTTTGTTTGATTTTCCACATTATGTTTAAACCTTCTTAATCAGGTGGTCCCTCCTCTGTCTGAGGAGGTGCATCCACTATGTGAGGAGCTGCCTTCCTGCCCTGCAGCAGGTCCAGCAGAGCTGAGCTGGCAGCTGCAAGTGAGGGATGAAGAGCCAAGGGTTGGTGCTTCAAACCAAGGTGTGCAGCTGCTTTGCAGGCATGGCCATCTGCAGACAGGTAGTTGTGCCCTATAGGAGGGCAGGTGGCTGGCATCCAGGCTGTGCTTTGAACACAACTCTCCATGCCAAGGGACAGTCAAGGCTGTGGGCTGGAGATCTCTTTGTATCAGGCAGTTTGAACACGTCCCCACACCAGCCATGAATAAGGCAGCTCAGAAAAGCCTCCCTGTAAGCACAGGCAGCTTTGCACCTGAACTGGTCACACCAGCGCTCTGCCCTCCTGCCTTTGCTACCACACTAGGAGAATATCCAGGATTTTGTTTCTCCAGCACATCAGTACTAAATGGAAAGTTGTACTTGAGTTTTTTGGGCATTGTGTACAAAAACAGAGAGGTGTTAAGGGCCACCAGCTAAGACAATGCTGTGTGGATGCTTGGGAGGCCTCCACACACCTTCATTTAAACACTTCTAAAGCAAATAGCACAGGCAGGGTGTGTTTAGGAGGAAGGAGGACTGCAGGACTTCATCCCAAATGCTTTGCTTGTAACTGTATTTTCCCACAGGTAGATATACCAGAGTCAGTGTAAATAATTCTCTGGAAATTCCTGTACATAGGTTATGAACCAGTGACATCTTTATTTGCCCTGACTCTGTATTCATCTGGAATCTCAAGGTCAGAGAAGAATCCTGTATATGTTTTTCTTCAGAAATATAAACATTACTTATCTCTGGCCTCAGATGCATGGTTTCCAGTGGACTGTGGGTCTCCAGAGTAATTCTGGTGCTTTTAGGGATACTGTGCTTTACCACAAGTGCTCTGGTGCTAGTGTGCATCCTGCAGAGCAGGGTTTGCCATCAGCAGCATTCCACAGCTCTCTCCTGCAGCCAGTGCCAGACCTCTCCTCTGACCCCTTGAATCCTCCTGTACCAGCGTCCTTCCTGGTGCCACAACAACTGTGGCTGCAGCCAATCCCCTTCCCATCCTCCTCTGCAGCATCCCCTCACCCTCCTCGGGAAGAAGGGAAGCATGAAGGATGTGGAAGGGCTGAGGCACAGACAGCCCAGCCATCAGAACCTGCACTTTGCAGGACAATGGGAAAAGAAAAAGGTTTTCGAATCCTGACCCAGAGATGTAACCAGTATAACTTAGAGTTCAAATATTTTATTTTGATAACTTTGATTAGTTAATCTGCTGATGTTTCAAAAGGAAGTCCTGGGTATCTCCTGAGCCTGTACTGCACCAAATGCACAGCATTAGTGGAGCCACACTTCTGACAGGGGGGTTAAAATTCTGTCTGGATAGGCTGCTTTTCTCTTTTATTTCTGCTTTTGTCACCTTCTCTTTCCCAATTTTTTTCTGAGAAACCAGCAGTCATACAGTAACTAGTGCTACTGAGCGAGTCCATGGGACGCATGGTGAAGGACGACTATTTCTCTAAAAAGCATGCAATGCTGTGAATTTTAAAGAGAGAAAACTTAAATTATCCTTTTCGCTCAAGTGGCAATGCTGGGGAGTCTTCTGGGAGCAGTGGGCAGGAGGGGCAGCAGAGAGGAGCCTGTTCTTGCTGGTGTAAGAGAACAGCAGGGCCCGGCTGCTCCTACGGCACCGACCCAAGCAGTGCAGTACCAAACTGGCTGGTGATGCTGTGGTGCTGAAATGGTACTGAGGCAAATGCTGCATTCCATCTGCTCCTGGGAAGAGGCTGAAAAGGAACAGCCATCGGCTTGGGGGGTGCTGCTGCCTTGTGTAAATCCACTGCTGTTTGTCTTGCACTCCTAATTGGCTCCACGCAGGCAGCAGGAGAGGTGGGTGTTGGTGGGCTTGGGTGTCCTTCTTCTGACGAGCCTAGGGCAGCAGCACGACTGCAGACACAGGGAGTGGTCAAAGATGTGGGAGTCATGTGGTTGCCAGTCACCGAAGCGACAACAGACTTTTCCTCTTTGAGTGTTTCAGAAATCAGCCCTAAGAAAGTGCATCTTGATGTTAAAGCACAGTAATGGATTGACAAGCTGTCCTGACAACCTCTATGCTATGCTTGTAGTAGAAGAAATTCCAGATATTTTATTAGAACACGAGGCTGCAGGGCTCAGGGTGAGCATGGGCTCAGTCCCAGTCCCCAGTTTGTCACATCAGGGCTCATTTGGAGTAAATTTGCTGTGATGCTACAACTGCAGCCAAGTATCACAAGCATCAGTGTTTCTGGAAAGTGGCTTTCCAGGTGCTGCTGAAGTAGATGCTGAGTGAGCTCTTCTTAGTCCTATTTTGGACACAGATTAAAAATCCAGCATGCCAGACAGCTGCATCTTATTGGATACCTTGCCTCCCCTACTGTATTTTCTCAAACAAGGATCCACAGTTGTTGTTGTCTCATGTGTAGCATGGGCGCAGGACATGCTGTCATCAGCATTTCCAGCACCCTTATACAACAACCTCTTCTTGCACTTCTTCAGGAAACCAACATCAAGACTGAACATGAAAGAATTTTATTTGTTGATCTTAAAATCCTCTTAATAGCAGGCTCAAGAATGAGAAAGAAAAAAACTTGACTTTCCAGTGAACCATCATAAAAGGAGTGACCAAATACTGCTCACTACCCCAACCAGTTCTCTGGAAATCTAAAAAAGGTAGAATCTGTGGCATGTTGCTGTGTTGAGCAACATCATGGTGGGACTGTGGTGGAGTGTCTCGGACACAGGATCGACAGTGTAAGGGCTGTAAAATCTGTCCCTGAATTTCCACATTTGTGACTTAAAATGCAGGTACTTAGTTGGCAGATCAGTTCAGGATCTCAAGGTGTAAAGCATGGTAAGGATGTAGGTACAGATACGATAATAAAACTATACCCAGGACGACCAAGGGGAAATTGCAAACTTGTAATGTGAATGACACGTGGCAAAAATATCCTGCTGCCTCCCTGCTAGGGACAGTGGAAAGCCATGCCCTTTCCAGCACAGCATTGCCCAACATCAGGTAGCTAATTACTTCAGGAAGGAATTTTACAGTTTCATCAATTCAAAGCACCGTTCTGGATTTAAAGGAAAGAAGGGGTCGTAGGGTAACACAGAGTTTGTAGAAGCAGGCAGGAACAGCGTATAGTTGGACATCAGTTGGCTTATCATGAGTTCACTAAAAAGGAAGGTAAGCAATGATTTCTTTTCTTGTCTATACATCCTTTAATTTCAGCTCTGCTTTAATTTCAGTCAGACAACTCTATTGATTAGATGAGAACACCCTGCAGAAATGTGGAGCCTGAGCAAGGCCCCTCATCCCTGTGTCTCTTTGCCATGGACAAGAAACGGGGAGAGGTGATGCCCTCTCATAAGCAGAACCAAAAATCCCTAGTCCAAACCAAAGCACTCCTTGCATACACCGGGATCGCATGATACAAAAAACACTCTGTGTTCCAGATGAAACTGAAAATGGTTTCTGCCAAGGCCACTTTTTTCTGTTCAGCCTGTTCTGAGTTTTGATGTATCTTTAAAGATTTCTTAGACTTACTGGGCTGAGTTCAACTCAGATAAGCTCCTAATTCTTCAACTCTGCACATTCTTCAACTCTGCGCATACATACACCAGATAGAGTAAGAAGAAGAGAGTCTGTACACACTGTTCCTTAATTCTGGACTGGGCTGGAACCTCTCACTAGGAGATGTTGCATTTATTTGTTCAGGACTCTGAGGAGTTTGTCCTGATGAGAACTACTTTAAAATGTTTCCTTGACTTTATTTTTCCATTAACTAAGTTTTTTGCTGTGTGTTTTGTATTTTTTCCCTAACAACTTTAAGACAAATATTTTCATTAAAATTCATCAATAGAAACACTTCAAAATGAGTGGTTTTCATGTTGGAGTTCTTGGTTTTCATTAAAACATTATGTTACCACTTAAGGGCAGGTGCTGGCCAAAGTGTCAGATCTTTTCTTCGGGGTCTGACCTTGTAATGAAATGGTTTATTGCCCACAGTCTAATTGCTATAGAAAGCCAGCCAGCCCCAGACCAAGCTCATTTCATTTTTGAGCCATGTGGTTTGTTTGCATTTCACGGAGGACAAGAGGACAAAATTATAACACTCCTGTATAAGCAACTTTTGGCTCAGAATATTCCTCTGGGCAAGAAAATAGAGACGCTGCAAAACTTCAGGGCACTGTGACCATGTCAGATGTGCTTTTATGTTTGACCTGTGGTGGTTTTATAGTACAGAGAGGAGAAGCACGGGGTTTGGTGCGTTACTACTTCAGGGCTGTGCAATTTACCTCCACAGGGAAGGCTGCTGCCTCCTCCCCTCTCCAAAAAAAAAAAAAAAAAAGCCAAAACACAAACACTTAAGAGACCCCACACTGTGGTAGAGCAGAGCCTGTGAAAGCTCTTCACTTGCTTCAGTGCAAAGTCAGGCAGATTTGGGCTGATTTTGCACAGAAGCAAACTGCTGCTCTTGGAGCTGAGCCAGAGAGGTAATCCAAAGATATCCAGAGTCTGGATTACCACAACAAAAACAAAGTTTTGGGGCTATCTTCAACCAAAGTCTGACTGGGGACTGCTGACAGTCATGTCTTGGGTCTGATGGCTACACTCCCATGTGAGCAGAGGGAAGGGCAGCTCTTCTGCAGGCAGGAAATCTTTAAAGGATGGCCACCGACCTCTGCTGACCCACAGGAATGAACACTCACCGTGTAGTGGCTGCAGGCAATTGCACTCTTCCTGCCAGCCTGAAAAAACAAGCATCTGTGAGAAATAACACAGATTCTGCAAGGAGTCTCCTCTTGCCCATGAGTCTGGGCAGGGGGAACTCTACTCTTGTCCAAGGAAATTTCTCTTGCTCATCTCTTGACCTCCCAAACTGTTGATTGTGCTCCAAAGAAGACATCCCCCTCCTCCAGAGCACTGATGGGGCTGCAGTACGCCTCACCTCCAGAAAATGAGTTTGGGAGAAATTACCACTACTCACAGTCCCTTTCTACTCAAACAGCTTCACACGGTAAATCCTGATTGCCTCCTGCTGCTGCCTTTGTAGGTTTATGGCTCACAGGGTCAGTAGCACTGGACTTTATTCCACACTTATATTGCTTTATTGCTTTGTGCAAGAAGTAATTTAAAGATGTTTTGGTTACACTTGAACTTAACCAGTCTAAAAATTGTCTTTGGGGGGACAGCGGGTTCTGTAGCGAGCAGCAAGGTCCTCAAGTTCTCCCGCTGAAGTTCTTTTCTTTCACAGAAAGGCTAACTTAACAGTTTTTTTAACCATGATCATGATAACGTGCAGAGGTGAGGGGAAAATGTCACTTGTAATCTGATTCTGCTAAGCTTAAAAGTATGTGAATTTTTCTCTTACCTAAATAGCGCTCAATGCTATTTTCTTCCTCACTTTATACTCATGAACGAAGAAGCTGAAGACACCAGCAGTGTACATAATCATGTTAGGATGCTGATTGCAGGAATCATTTTAGGTCTTAATTGTTCAGACTTGAATTTTCTCTACTGTGTGAAGAAAACAAAGAAAATGCTACCTGCAGTTTATTTCTAGCTTGGCTGGAACATAACACCAAAGGGAGTGGTGTGATTTTTCTCATTGGCATGTTGCTGTGCATCACGATCTGGCTTTGGAGCAACCTCCTCCTGTGCCAGCCTGGGAGGAGGTGGGAGATGAACAGGGCTGGGTTACCTGTGTCTTTGCCTATGCCGTTCTGCCCCACTGCTGTGCCTACAAGATTGCTGGGAAATTATAACCACAGCCCAGTGAGGTTATAAAACAGTGTATGTGGGGTTGTGCTGCACCCAGGCCATGGCACAGGCCCCTGGAGGCAGAGGACAAGTGTGGTCAGTCACTGTGACCAAAACTACATGGGAGAAAACCCCACTTCTGTGACTTGCTGTGATGGGCTCTGCTCAAACTGCTGGTTAGGGGCTGGATCGTGCAGTGAATCCAGCACCCTGCCAAGCCCTGGTACATGAGGTGTCTGGGCAGAGGGAGGAGTGACTGCTGCATTTAATACATGCCTTGTATTTAAACTGACATGTATTTAACCTTCCCCTCAAGCTTTGGCTCCTGCTGTTGAGCACAAAGGGGAACCTGGGCTGCTCTGACAGGGAGCTGAGCAGACAAAGGTGCATCCCTGGTGAACCACGTCCCAGCTCAGCCTCTGGCCCCCCCTCCCTCCTCTGACAGATGAAGGGAGGATGCAAGTTCAGAGGCTGCTGTGCCACCCTAAACTCTGTGCTTGTGCGGTAGAATTGCAGAAAAAAGCCTGGCCCACAGGCTGCTGGGATTTGTGCTACCCATTCGCAGGCAGATAATTCCCGGATCAGAGTGAGATTTTGCTTTCTTCTATAGGAGACAACTCAGTGACACAGAATTTTCCAGGAAAAAAAAAATATGGGATCTGCCTGTTTTAGCTTGGGCTGTGTGTGGACTTGCATTTATAACATCTGAGACTGTGATCTGAGACAATTGAACCTGCCTAATTGTTGCTGTGTGTATACACGGCGTGTGTGCCAGCAGGGATTACACATCCTCCCTTCTGGTTGCTCTTGCTGCCTGGAGTCTGCCGTTTCTGCCATAGCCAAATGCATCACATTTTTATTGAATAGCAGTGTCCCAACAAAAGAGAGAAATGCAACATAGGCATAATGAATCACGGGCTCTGGTGGCCTCGGTCAGCCCCAGGAGACTGCAGCTGGCCAAGGGAAGAAACACCGTGGTCTAACTCCTGTTTTTCTTCACTTTTGCCTGGAAAGTGCAGCCATGGGAATTAAGAAAACAAGACTTATCCTGCCTGTGCAAGAATCTAAAGTTCCTAAATGGGCCAGGAGAAGAAACGTGCAGGAGGGCAAGGAGGCTGAATGGCATCATCCTCCTCTCTGCTCAGCGTCCCTCTCTGAGCAGGGGTCTGGCTGCTGCTGCCGCCTGGGAATCCTGGCCAGGGGCTGGCTGGGCACTGCTCATCCCAAAAAATCCTTGGTCAGTGTAGACCATAGCAGGCTGAACACAAGCTGCCAACAACACCCCTGTGAGCAAAGGAAGTGAAATGGAGAATGCAGACAGAAGTGCACTTTTACATCCCATCCAACCCTTTCCCTCTGCTCAAGCCAGGGCAGGCTTCAGGACAGGTGTCAAAAGATAAAGCCTGACTGGAGAGGAACTGGAGATGGGCAGCAAGGAAGACTGGAGAACTTGAAAATGTGACCTGTGAGGACAGGCGGAGTGAACTAGCATTGGTTAATCCAGTGGAAGGAGGACTAGGGAGATGAGTTAAGCCTTTAAGAGTATAAAAGACTACCACAGAGTAAGGCAGTAAATTGGTCTCCCACTGGGAATAGGGGAAAATTGCAATAATATTTTTGAAAAGACATTGAGAGAAGCTTTCCAACTGCAAGATAAATAAGCACTGGAAAAGACACAGGTTGGCATGTCTCCACCAACAGATGTTTTTAGGACCACGTTAGACAAACCTCTGTCAAGAATGCAGGTTTTGGCAGCAAGGACGGACAATGTGGGTTTTTGAGATTAGTTTCAATATTTTTTGTTAGCTGGTTTCACTGTGCTGAAGCCAGAAGCTTCAGGAGAAAATTTCTGCCACTGCACATCCCAAGCATGGTGGGACTTCCCTGCAACTGCTCTGCCCAAGCATGTGTGGTTTTCCTGCAGTTCAAGGACAATCAGGTCAAGCAGTTGAGAAGGTGGCAACTTTTTATCATAAAGCTATTAGAGCTTTAAGCAAGGAATTAAGGGATTGAAGATGTGACAAAATATTTTTTCATGTAAAAGACACTCAAACCCACCTTTATAGGCCTCTCGGTAAAGGAGTCTTTGAGGAAGATTCTTTTTAACAGCCTCATAAAAGCATTATCTACCGTTCCCGAACTTCTAATATTAGCAGGCATGAAGCATAAATATTAATTACTTCATTGAGCAGCTGAGTGCTCGTCTGGGAGGTTTCTAGCAATGCACAGGTAATTGTGCCCCCTCCCCACTGATTCAGTCATGACTAGAAGTCACATGCATATGGCCCTGGGGGCAAAGCTCTCAGCCAGCACCCAGATGTGCCTGCTGCTTTCCACCAAACCCACTGAGGGCACTGGACACTGGAGAATCTGGAGAATCAGTAACACTGGGACATCCAGCAGCAGCTGCCAATGCTGAGAGGGTACAAGAATCCCTGAACTGGCTTGAGATGTGGCTGATAGAGGACAAGAGCACGCTAGGACAACAGCCACCTTTTTATCCTGTTCCTCTTCTGAGTCTGCTCATCTCTTTAGAGTGATGAATAGAGAACAATGATGATGACTCCCAGCACTTTTCCCTGAACTGCTAGTTCTTCTGCAGCATAGGAAAAAATGGCTTGGATGAAGATGCTGATGCCAGCTTTGTTCTCCATAAAGAAGCTCTGCTGGAAGGTAGGAGTCATCAGCCTGAAAAAGCCAGCACAGCTCAGCATATCTCTCCGGAATTTGGATGCTCTCCCTTGCTTCCCCTGTGGTCTCCTCTGCTGCTTCCCTGGGGGCATGGCAAGGTGAGTGGGTGAGGTTCACCCCCACCCCCCGCCCCCCCCCCAGAGGCTCCTGGACTCCAGCAGACTGTTTTCGGTTATCTGCAGATTTTATGAGCATTTCCAAAGGTAGGGGAAGGTTTCCTTCCGCCATGTGTGGTCCCTCCTCTGGCACCGCCATGGTCTGAAACCTTGGTACAGAAAGAAGGGAGGGATGAACAGTGTCAGGAGGGGAGGGGAACTGCTTACAGTAGTTTGGGGATTTCTGTACTATCCAGGCAGGTGAACTTGTTATGATCCATCCTGCAAGCAGTGCAGCCCAGAAGGAACCTGAGATGGAGCCAAGGACCAGCAAGAAGGGGACTTCTGCGAAAGAGGAGTGGGTGGAGGGGGAGGCAGAAAGGGGAACACTCCAGTGTTCCAAACCTGGAGCCCCCGAAGGGAAGGGCAGGAGGCTTTTGTGCATCTCCTTGCATGGACAGCATGTACCTACCTCCACACAATCTAAGTGCAAAAGGACTGGGAAGATGCTCAGTGAAGGATCTTGGCCCAGGCTAAAACCTTTCTGAGCAAACATCCACATAAACATAACCCAATTAGTGGTAAATGTGGGCTGGCCAGCTGCCTGTCTCACTTAGGTCCCTACTCAAAGAAGCTGCAGACACTCATCTGCCTTTGGGTTCAGCATATATGGAAAGTTTAACCAGCTTATAAAGGCCAGGAAGTACCCTAAACGACTTTGCCTGTGCAGGAAAGTGTCTGCCTGCTGTGAAACCTCAGCTCCGGTGCTCACGCTCCAACAACAGTGCTCTCAGCCAAGGGGCCGGAAGCGCACTGTATGTATGTATGTAAACTTGCTGTATGTAAACTTGTCCAGGACCAAGCCCTGTGCCCCAGCCTGGTCCAGGCAAGCATCAAGAATCTGCTCCCCTGATTCTCCCAGGCAGTGCATCAAACTGCTTGCAGAGAGCTCCTTATCCAGCTTCTCTCCTGGATGCAGCCCTCTCCAACCAGGAATTGGCTGCATCACACATGAAAGCCGTGTCTCCCCCTTCGATTCCCCCCCCCTCCCCCCGAGCCTGGTTCAGACTGGTACCGGCCTTAACGGGAGTACCTGGGGAAAGGATGGGGTTACAGTGTGAACCTGCATTCTGCAACAGCACTGTGGGTTATTTCTTTTCTGAGGGTTTATCTGGAAATACTTTACTTGTCCTTGCAGATGTTTCATTTTCTCTGCTGTTGGAAAGCCCTTGGGAAGATCTTGCTTTGTCCAGTGGGAGCAGAGGTACGTTGTGCAGCAGAACATCATCTCCAGGCAAGGTGGAAATAGTGCACAGTGAGATGCTGATTTTGGACACAAACTTGAAGGATATAACCCCAGACCAGATGCTGACTCCTTTCAAGGTGGAAAACCATGGATACACCTCAGAAACAGTTTGCTTGCTCTTTCCAGTTGAGCAGTGGAAGTGCAGCAGCCAGGATAGGTACAATGTACCATCTCCTGCAGCCCTGATTGCCCACAATGGGGACTGGTGCTGATTTAAGCAGGACCTTTGTTTTTGGCTTGCATGGCCAGGACCCAGAGTTCAAGCTTTTATGATCACAATAATCAGGTTACTTTGCCTGGATGCTGACTACTACACAGTTTGGCAAAATGTATTGCACGCACAGATCCCTGCTCGTTCTTGTACGTTTGACAGGGAAGAGGCTGAAAGTAGTTAAAGGCTGAGGCAATTTTAAGCCAGCCAGTAGCCGTGTGCCCCGTTTTCCATGCCACGGCCATCCCTTGGTGGACCCAAGAGAGCCGTAGGCCAGAGGGCTCTCCCGGGGCGGCCCTAAAATAGGTGCTGGGGGAGGCTGCCTGCGGCTCGCTAATGAAGTATTGACGTATCTGCAGTGTCTACTCAAAATGAGTCCGTAGTGATGGAGTTGGATGGCAGCTCTGCCCGTGCCAGTAACAGGGGACGATCGCTTTTTGCGCCTTTCCAGAGCGAGATCCCCGAGGCCGGTGGGCAGGGCTAGCGGTGGGGCTCCCACCCGAGGGTGCTGCGGAGCGTGGGGACACGTGCGGCACCGAGCGAGACCCTCCCCAGCCTGCTGTCACCGCTGCCCGGGCTAAAGGGGTGCCCGGGCTGTGCTGGGTTGTGCTGTACTGGGGGCGGCCGGTCAGAGGCACCGCTCCTCCTCTCCGCAGCTCTGCCGTGGTGGGAGGACGGCGCGGGTGCGGAGGATGCCCCGTACCCGCCTAGCTAGCCGGGTTGGCGGCGGCACCTCCCCCGAGCGGCGGCCCCCGCCCCCCCCCCCCCTCAGCGCCTTAAATGCCTCGGCCGCGGCGGCAACAAAGGCGGGCGGCGGCGGTGAGTGAGGGACTGGCTGAGGGGCAGCGGGGCCGGCCCGGGCTGGCGGTGAGCGGCGGCGGGTCGGCGGTGACAGAGGCATTGCCTGAGGGGCAGGCGTGGTCGCAGGTGCCGTGGGAGGGCGGGAAGGGCCGCGCCCAGCCCGGACCCGCCGCCCTCAGGGGTTTCGGCTTCGGCGTGAGGCGGACCCGCGCGGGTGGGTGGGCTTCGGGGAGCGGCGCCGGGCGGACGAGCGCCAACTCGTAACTTTATTAATTCTTATTATTATTTATCCCTATAACCCCATCAATATAAACTTCGAAGCGACAGACGTGTGCGGCCGTGGCTGCTTGGCTCCCCGTCCCCCCTGCCCCAGCTTCTCTCCCCGCTCGGCGGGGCTTTGCCAGCACAAAAGTCGGTGGTGGGCGCGGAGTCCGCGCGGTTCCGCCACTGAGGGAGAGAGGATGGGCGGGGGATAAGGCAGATCGCGGCCTCTGCCTTCCCTCCGGCTTGTGCTTACCCTCGCCTAAATTTTGACAGATCCTTGCTGGCCTGGGTCAGCCCGCACGGACCTGCGAGTTGTAGCAAGGGATACACGCTCTGAGTAATTTTAGAAGTAGCTGCATTCGTTTTTAATAGCGCACAGCAGGTCAGGCTGCAGAGAGAGTGAATAATTCGTGTCTTCTGCCGTGCTCTAGGCTTTTGTTTCAGGGCAAATCTCTATTGCTGTATTTATGAGCCCCCGGTAAATCAGGGCGGTAGAAGGGGAGCAGGGGCTGAAGGAGTGGGAACTGCTGCTGCTCTTTGCTGTTTCCATATCCGCTTGATGCAACTGGATCTAACGACGGACAGTGTCAAAACAAATATCTGAGAGCGGAAAGGTGCCATCGTGGGGCAGCTGGATCTAGCAGGACATTTTCCTGGCTGTGAGGGAGTGAGAAACCAGAGCTGCCTGTAAATATGTGAGGAATGAATCTAACTTGCTATGTGCAACTCCTCCTTTAGTGGCATGCTTACAATACTGCACTTGCCTTAAGACTGGTAGCTAACCTAGCGGGATTTTATAATGCTCCTCACACAAAAGATTGTGGAATCATTTTTCTGAGCTGGGATAACCTTAAATGTATGGAGGACAGTGATTCAAGCCTACATCATCCTCCTGCTTTCAGAGAGGAGTCTGTGGAAGGAGACCCCAGCAGAATGGGGCACGTGTTACTGAGGGGAAAAGGGACAGCTCTCTGTCCTTGGGTTTTGCTGCTAAACCATTTATTTTATTGAGCTTTGCTGTGCATCTTGGAGAGTTGCCCTCATCTGCTGGGGTCCAGGACAAGGTAACAAACACACATCCCTTGTGCTTCCTCACTGTGTCAGGGAAGGTTTAGGTGAAGCTTTAAATAAGTGAGGAGTTCATATAGATAGGAATGATGCTAACTGTTCCTTAGGAGGAAGAATATTACCAGGAAAAATCTTCCCCAGAAGGCCCCTGGGACAGAGGCCAACAGTGTCTAATGAGGCAAACTTTCCTTATGAGCTGCAGTTCTTAATGTTGGAGGGTGAGGGCTTGAGGGGCTGAAGTCAGCAGACCTGGGGACCTCTGAGAACAGACAGCCTGTCTCCTGGGCTCCTTTGCTCTGGACAACTGCTCTCCTTGCTGTGGCACAAGCTGCTGCTCTGGAGGTGATGGAGGTGCTGAGTCCAGGTAAATCATCTATTTCCTTCTGGTTTAGCAAATGAGTTGGTTTGGTGATGGTGCTGCAGAGACAAGCAGCTCCGCAGTGCTGAGGTGTGTGCTGGGGGACCTCTGGCGCAGCTGCTGTCAGTGTTGGGGACAGGACAGCTATGCAGGAGTGCAGCTTGGTTCCACACAAATCTATCTGCTGGCTTTCTTTCCTTCATTTAGTGCCAAAATGTGTGCCTCTGACAAAAGAGGTGACTTGCCTGAAAATGGAGATGGACCCCCAGTGCAGTGAGCTGCCGCATAACCACTGGAGCTGCAGTGCTCAGCTGGGCGTGTACGTGTCTTCTGCTGGCAGCAAATGTGAGGTTTCAGAAAACAGGAGAAATATGTGATCATCTCTACCTAATTCCTTGACATAAAGGTGTTGATGAATCTCTGATGAGCAAGTTGCTTGCTCTGGTGGCTACTGTTTGTTTGCAAATACTCTAATTTTGTTAAAACCAAACAGTGGAAATGAAGGTGTATCATTGTTCTCAGAGACCTAGTTTTCTAGGGACAAAATAGGCAAGTACTTAAACCTTGGTTTGCAGTGACTGCTGGCAGAGTTATCTCCTGCAGAAGTGGAAAATGCATGGGAGGAATTAGAGGTGCCAGTATGAGGTGGACAGGGGTGGTCTAATGAAGGGCAAAGCAAATGCACCTTGTAATGTTTCGTATCTTAACTCTGTCCTTGAGACAGTGGTGCAAGAGAAACTGCTGCAGAAGCAGATTACTGTATATTCAGAGGCTTATGTCCCTGCTGGCCTCTGTTGGAGGACGGAGGGACACTGAAGGGCAGCCCTGTGCTGGAGGGAGTGTGTCCATGGCACTGCCCGTACTGGCGCCTTTAACCACAGGCACTTGGCAGCACATATCTCACCTAGCTCCTGTCTTGCTCCAGGCTGTAAGAACTGGAGGATGGTAATGGGTGCTGGCCCAAATCCATGTCAGGTTGTCCTGCCCTTTGCTTGCAGGCTGACTGAGGTGGAGGAGGTATTCGAACTCAAGTTCTTTGATGTCCAGTGCTTCTCCTGACACCCTTGATCTGTTGCATTGGCAGCTTTGGGAAGGGCAGGAATGATGCCACTGAGTAATGGTCCTCCTCCCTTTGTGCTCAGTGGTGCACACAGCTCTTGGTGAAAATGTCGTTTTCCTGTTCTCTACTCAACACTCATAAATTTCACAGTGAAAGATCAGACAGAATTGTCTTGATGATCTTCTAAAAAGTGCACGAGTCTTTTCCATAGCCCTCAGATTTTGGTAGAGTGATGTAAATCACAATTATGCACAGGATTAGCAATCAAAGAGCATTATGAATCAATCTGATACTTTGTCTTAACCATAGCCCTTCTTAGATTGCTGACCTACATATTCCAGCTTTCACTATAACTGCTTCAGCAAGAATGGGCTTTGTTTCTGAGTGTAAGGTGGCCCAGCTTCTGGCGATCTTTGTGTTTGAAGAACACTTTCATTGAGATTATGTAGAGATTTACTAAAATTCCTGGTGACTTCAGATGTGCTTGAAGTCTGCGCTGCTTGACTGGTAACTTGTCAATGAAGTGTGAAATATAAGTGGTTCCTTTGAATGTTCTTTTTATTATAATTGTGCTGATGAAAAAGCTAGAAGAT
This sequence comes from Pipra filicauda, assembly GCF_003945595.2. Lineage (NCBI taxonomy): Eukaryota > Metazoa > Chordata > Aves > Passeriformes > Pipridae > Pipra > Pipra filicauda. Next base: position 1,640,474 of record NW_024104294.1, read on the forward strand.
GAAATAAGATGCTTTCAGTATAAAGTGCTCTTAGATGTCTAGCCAACAGAGATCATTGTTATCACTTGTGTGATTAAAAACCTTGGAAAAACGTACATATTTGAGCCACTTGCTTATAGGTAAAAAAGAAGTTTTATTGCCTTTCTGAAGTATGTGCTGCAAGCTCAGCCTTAAGTGAGATGTAAACCCAAAGCTTCTTCCGTAAAACCGCTCCCTGCGAGTCACTGATGATATTGATGTTAATGCATATCTGCTTGTTACAGATGAGTTTTCCTACTGATTCCAGAGTGAGGGGCTGAACGATGATAAAAAGGAGAATCCAGAACTAGGTCTGCAAAAGAGTGACTCGGTTGTTTTAAGGCAGCACTTAAACCCATTCCTACCTGTCATGATTTCAGCTCTGCAGGATAGATCCCTTGGTTTGAAGAATGATGGGAAGCAACAAGAAGTGCCTGTTCTGGTGTGCTTGTGCTTCCCAGCACGTACCAGTAGACTGCACATGGTCCAGGAGCTTGTCTGTGAAACCAGAATGGGGATTCGTGAAACCAGAGCAGAGGAAGTCTGTCCTCTGGTTTTGTCTCAGCAGGTTCCAAGTGGTGCCTCTGCCTAGCTTGGGTTTGCTGGTCCCTCTGCAGCATTTGGAAGCTGCCTGAGATGCTTGGCTTGGGGTGTCTCTGAACTTTCAGCTCTCCCAGCAAGTCATCAGATGTTCTTAAATATTTCCTTGTGGTCTGTTGCTCACAAGTTACCACAATGTCCGTTCTCAGGCAGAGGTTGTGCAGAAAGCTGCAACACAGCATCTGGCTGTTTCTTTTTCTGTAATAGCTAAAAAAAGGTCTGTTTGCGAGACCTTTATTTAAAATGGAAACACTGCACAGAATATCCCCCCTTTTACCAGCAGGATGCTGAAGTGCAGGGAGGCCTTTGCTTTTGTATATTGTCTCCTGTGCCCCAGACTCCTTTACCTGGGAATGGTGCATTAGTACACGCAGAAGAGAACTCTGTACCAGACTGTGCTGACATTCTTCTGTGCTCCCGATCTGTGTTCCCTCTGGGAACTGGCAGCTACTGCAAATGAACTGAGGGAGGCTGGTGCTGGTGCATACCTCGGTGCTGCCGGAGGAAGTGTAGAACCCGAAGCATTCGGCACAGGATGCCAATCTGGCTGGCTGTGTTGTGCATACTGAGCTGTTCAGCGGGTCCCTTGGCACTGGCAGAAGTGTTTGTCACGAAGCCCTGGCTTGTGCCTGGGATTTCTGGGGGTGAGGGAAACAAGCTAATGCTCCCCTCATCAGTGTTGCATCCATCCTCTTAGGATGGCTGCAGCAGTTTGGATTTTCAACTGTAAAATTTTGCAGAAAAATAGCAGTTGCTGACAGCAGGGATTAATTTATTAATATGCATTATGGCTTGCCTTTGTCTTTGTGGTACAGCACTTGCTGATTAGGAAACCAAAGGTGTTCCAATCAGCCTGACTTCGTTCACTGGATTTTCTGCAGATAACCTGTGTGTGCCAACGGAGTCCCGAGTCTGTGGGGAGAGTGTGGTGATACTCACTGGGATGGGATGACAATAAAAATTTCCATGGCAGTCATGCAGCAATGATAGCTGCTTTCTAAAATGGATCTCCTGGGAACTAAAAGAAATCTGTAGTCCTGGTTTCCTCATGCTCGTCTCAAGGACCTGCTTTTTACCTTGGAAAAACATTTAATGGGCAGTACCAGAGTAATGACTTTTTTTTTCCTACCCCTACGTTTGTTTGTAATGCAGAATCCTCAGGAAAGTGTGCAAGCTCTGTGCCTTCTGAACACAGCAGCTGAGGCACAGAGCACCTCGAAAGCAATTAGTTTGCATTTAAAATAAATAAATAAAAAAAAATCTCTTGACTGCTCAGAGAAGATGCCTTCATGCTGAGTTGCATTGCCTAGCAAGACTGAAAATTTGAGCATGATCCTTTGTTATATAAGTTGGGTTGTTTAATGTTTATTTATTTGTTTGGGTTTAGGGTTTTCTTCTCTTTCCCCAAAGGTTTAGTTCTGCATAACTTAACTACATCCATACATACATAACATAACTTTGGTACAGAGGTGGAGAATAACTGTGTAAATTCTTGATTATCCTGATGACCTGACTGTAATCCTGCCATCCTTTGTGCTTGCAAGGGGTCTTAAAGAAATTAGAAATTAGACATACAAGATTGTAATAGCTGGGATAAAGGTAATCTCACTGTTGCTTGTGTGAGACCCCACATGCAGTGCTGCTTCCAGCTCTGGGGTCCCTAGCACAGGAAGGACATGGACCTGTTGGAGCACGTCCAGAGGAGGCCACCAAAATGATTAGAGGGATGGAGCAGCTCTGCTATGAGGAAAGACTGAGAGAATTGGGATTGTTCACTTGGAGAAGACAAGGATTTGGGGTGACCTAATTGCAGCCTTCCAGTACCTGAAGGGAGCCTGCAAGAAAGGTGGAGAGGGCCTTTTTTTTTTCTTTAACAAGGGCCTGAAGTGACAGGACAAGGGGGAATGGCTTCAAACTGAGAGTAGATTTAGATGGGATATTAGGGAAACATTCTTTCCTATGAGGATGGTGAGGCCCTGCCACAGGTTGCCCAGAGAAACTGTTGCTGCCCCATCCCTGGAAGTGTTTAAGGCCAGGTTGGATGGGACTTCGAGCAACCTGGTCTAGTGGAAGGTGTCCCTGCCTATGGCAGGGGGTTGGAAGAAGATGATCTTTGAGATCCCTTTCAACCTAAACCATTCTAGAATGATTCTCTGGAGCTATATATCTTTTTATGTTGTATATATTTTTTATGTTGTTTATATTTTTATATAAATTGATATTAGTTCTTCACCCAGCTCTTATTTGTCCAGCAGAGATTCTGTGTAAATAATTATCAGGGAGTTAGGCACTTTGTGAGGTGCATTAGCAGAAATGTTGCAGAAATGGAAATGTTATGTTCTGGTTTCTCTGGGCTGGTGTTGCACAGGTGAGCCTGACATGAAATATGTATGTTTTATGAGAGTCGAGAAGGTGCTGGATGGATTTTGCTCTCATCCAGATAACGATGTCTGTGAATATGAAGCCTGTTTCCTATTAACAGCTGTTCCTGCAGTCTTGAAATTCACTTTTCACAAATGGGTCTGTTCATGAAAGAGTAGTGCTTTCCTGGGAAGATCATAAAAGAGCGACGGGTTGTATCTTAACAAAGTCCTTCCAGAGCTTGGTATTTTGTGGAGTTTGTAACTGCCTAAGGAGCTGCCTTTCACCTTTCTGAACAAAAGGCATCATGGAAGGGATCTCCAACAAATGCTGCAGGGGCAGATTTTAGTGGAACAGAGATGGGATTCAGGTTGAAGGAGTCGGGAGCAGAGATGAAATAGTCCCCTGGATGTGTTTTAGTATTGGAGGCAGGGGGATTCCCAAAGGCAAAAACGGGATTGATAGAAATAGGTGTTGCTTGTGCCTGTGACATGAAAGGGTATTTTGAGAGACGTGGGAGTGCCCAGCTGGAGAGGAAAGAAGAGCAGCGCTGGAAGGCCACTTTAATTCAGGAATGCCTTGTGTGATGGGTTAGTCAGGCTTTCTGCTCATCCTACAAAGTGAGGGATCATTGGCATTTTCAGGCTCTTCGAATTTAATTTAACCTGTGCTTAAAGGACAGCCGTCTTGAATCTTGCAGACTGAGCAGCTCACCTGTAGATGGAGGAGTCTGAAAAAGTGCTGTATATTTGGCACTGAGCAGTGGCTCCATGTGATGTGTGCATGAACCATGGCCTGCTTTAACAGAGGGGTCTGAAAAGTGCAGAAAGGAGGGAAAGCTGCATGGAAAGAATCTAATTTTCTTTGGCTCTATCTGCTGGCTTTCAGAGCAGTCACTAATTCTGTCTTCTATTTTATTCTTTTATATATAATAGCGTGGGTGTGGACTGGGAATTATTTTAAGCCCTGTGGATGTGGCTCAGCAATTTCAAATGTGGTTAGAAGTGTGATTTTAAAAACAAAGGGAAACTCCTTCAAATCTGCACCTGGAAAATTTAATTTTCCAGTGTGGTGTAGCTCACCTCTGCTTTCCCACTCTCAGTTTTGGAAACTTCTTATCACTTTGTAAATCACTTTGCAAAACACCCATATCTTTCAGTTGAACTATGTGCTCTAAGGTTGAGAAGTGTTCCTAGTTATTAAGGGAGTGCAATTGGGTAACTATTTTATTAGATATTCATGGATGGATTGTTTAATTAGGTAGATAGAGGATCGGATCATATGTTTGCAATCTAAGGAGAAAAATTCAGAAAGTTTAATTAAAGATTAGTTTTAAAATTTGATGTCAGAAGTGATGTGAAGTTTCAGTGTGGACACTTAATTAAAATCAGTTTAGTTCATGCTGGAAGTGAATAGGAATGAAGGAAATTTAAGCTTACCATGGCTACAGATGTGGGGGTGTACCAAGGTCATTAATGCATGTTAACTCATACTTTTAAAATTAATTCCTGACGTTAATTTGGCTTGATTCTTTCCATCTGTCCATGCAGACAACACTCTGGAAGTTTCACATTTTTTGAGATATTGCAGAAATTACTTCTTCTCCCCACTATTCCTTCGCAGCATCTGAGCTGAGATTTTACACTGGATGAGGACTGCACGTCAAGCCCTGCAGGTGATGTTTGAAATGCTTAATTTTTCACCTAATTGTTGCCTGCATTTCACATCTGTGAAGTGCCCTCAGGCATGACCGTCATGGCCTGCCATGGGTGCACCACGGCTGAGCAGTGGGGTGGCTGCCTTGGAGCCTGCGGGGCAGGAAAGGGCTCTGTCCCAACCCCTTCTGCTCACGGCTTAGCTCTGCTTCAGCAGGGTCTAGGCTGAGCCTCAGCCCTCCCCATCTGTCAGGACCCTCATCGGGCAGCGCGTGACCTGCTCAGCGCCTCGTCTATGTCTGATCGGCGGCGGAGCTGATGAAACTGGTCACTGCTGCCAGGAGATCTCAGGTCTTTCTTCCCAGCTCCTACCCATGTGGATCTCCCCTGGTTGCCACAACTCCCTGATCTGAAAGAAAACAAACCTGAGGTGCGATTGAACACTGCACAGGGTTTCCAGTAAGTGGAGGGAGCAGCTGTGAGCATGTTGCCAGCCCCTGTGTCCCCTAGTCATGCAGCCCTAGCATGTGCTGTTCTGGACCAGCTGGTGCTGGGGACTTTGGGATGGTGGTGGTAATGACTTTTGGAGAGCATGAGCCACCATGGTTGCCCTAAGGAGGCCACCTGCCAGGGTTTTGGTAAGCACAGGCTGTGCTGGTGGGCAGGGTTCTATGGCTGGATTTGTCCATCACTGCCTGTTTTTCTGAAGTGAAAACACTCAGGCTGGGAGTGAAGGTTATCATGTCCTGCTTTTCCCCACCTGAGATTGCCCCACAGGCTGTTGCATGTTTTAATGGTGTCACAGTCTTGAAGTTGTTTTAAAACATTTTCTTCAGTTAAATTCCTGTCTAACCATAAGCTCCAAGAAACCTGCTTTTTCTTCCAGTATTGCTCCTTCTAGCCCATTTCAGTTCTTGCCAGATTCCTAAGCTGCCGTCTCCTAGAGAGCTTTCAGTCTTTCTGGTCCTTGAACATCTCTTAGCCCTCCCACAACCTTGGCTTGCTTTCTTTTATGTTTCATGAAGACAAACTGCAGGAGAAAAAACAGCCACAAAACAACCAAAAAACCCCATCCCCTCTCCAAATGTCCAGATACATTCTACCTCTTCTCTGTAGTTGCGCTTGTTATCTTTCTGAAAACTGAATTTAGCTGTTGGTGTTATTAGTAGTTCTAATAAAATTTGTTTTATAGCTGGTTACCAGGAGATTATTAGCTGCGTGTGTCAAAAAGTAGGTGTAATGGTTCAGAGCAGATAAGCTGCAAAAACTACCCCCTTAAAAAAAGCCTATGTAGAAGCTACTTTGGTGTTACTCACTGGAAAAATGAGCAATTCTTCAGCTCTGGTTTGGGGAGGAGGATCAAGGAAGTTGAATTTGTCTCGAGCAAGATGTATTTGAAGTGAAAATACTGGTCTTTGTAATATCTTTTCCAAGGAAAGCAGTGAGAAACTTCTGCTAATTTGGTAGTTGTGGAAAAAGATCCTACTGGGATGATGCCTGGGTGAGACTGCTGCTGAGTGAGAGATTGGATTAGCCATAATTTGCACAGCTCGTCTTCCTTCATGCTACTGCTTTCCCTCCCCTGCCATGGTGTACTGCAATGCATTAGGGTCCTTGGATGGTTCATGCTGGCATTAATTTGAGTTAAGGACATACTGGGACCTCTTCCTAAGCTGTGTGTGTTTGGGTTCCCTGCTGAGAGCAGAAACCTGAGCTGCTGGACTCAGGTGAAACATATGCCGGGCCAGGCGCATACACTGGAAACTTGCCCAAGGCAGGATAATTATGGGAGGCAGCTTTTTCTGAGCAGACTGTGTGCTCTCACTTGCTGAACAGTCTTGTGATTAATGTCTTACTTAAGAGGATTTTAGGACACATGCTGCAGTTACACTGCATTACTTTTAGAAGTAGGGGAGAGGTTAGAAATATAAACTCTGTAAAGGCTCTTTTGTGTTTCCAGCAAGAGTCATCAGTTAAATGCAGTGCATCACTGCTCTGTTGTGTCAGGGTAGGCAGTGGTTTTTGCTATGGATGGTTCAGTGGGAGAGGGATCCTCAAGAGGGTCTTTGCACATGTGTTTGTACAGGTTGTATTGCTCAGAACTCCTTAGGGACTCATAGCCCCAGTACTAAGGGTGAGTTGTTCTGCCCTGATCTCAATATTACCAGCTCTCCCTGCCCCTGGCTCCTGGCTTTGGACTCTGGGAAGTTCTGCAGACAGCAGGTGTTCACCAGCAGATTTCGCCTTCAAAACAAGGCTCTGTGTGCTGTTTTACTCAAGCCCAGGTTATGTTTAGAGGCGTTGGCAGCTCTAAAGAGATTGTTGATCTTACCCAGGATACCGTTGCCTGTGGTGTGGGCACAGCAGTATTTGCTCTAGTGTTTCTGTGTTGCTGCCTATTTGCTGTGTGGTCCTGGCTGGTGGTTGTAGTCCCCTGTCCGGTGATTTCTGATCAGTCTGATGTAGCTGTCTAACATCTTGATTTCTTTCCTAGGCTAGAGAATTCGATTAAGAGGGACATGAGAGCATGAAGAATTGCATGGATGTGCTTCCTGTGGTGGCACCTCCTACAGATCTTACCTGGCAACCTACTGCTGCCTGGAAGGGAATGACAAGGAACTGCTGTGGGCAGCAAGGGAACCTGGAGATGAAGGTGATGACCATGGCTCTTCTTTTTCTTTTCAGTGTCCCTTTTTTCACTTCCACATGCGTGCAGCAGGAGCAGGACTGCTGTTGGCGTGACAAGGCCATGTACGTTCAGAGGCACTGCTGTTTGCGCTAGGGCTGTCTCGTGTTGCTTGCAGAGTTGGGAGGGTGGTAAAGAAAATGAGAAGGGTTCTCTGCTATTCCCTTTGCAACTATCCTATATTTCTCTTTTAAAGCAAAATAAAAGATTTGTTCTGCTACTTGTGGGAGCCCTTGTAGAAGCTGAGACATATTGGTAGTGTGCCAGAGATAAGTGTCTGAGATCCAGTATTTATTCTGCCTTGCGTAAAATGAATATAAGATGTGTATTGGGGCTCCTTTTGGTAAGGGCTTTCCATAGAAACCCTCTGGGGATATTGCCTGTGGTTCTCGGTTACAGTAATTAGCTGCCTGCTTTCAGGGCTGTCATGTCTGAAGTGCTTTTGGTGGTGATGCCTCTATCCCTGTCTATCACCCTTCCCCGCTGGCATCCTGCCCCTTATCCCAGCACTGCAAGGCTTCGGAGCTGCCCTCAGAAATGATGAGCTAGTTCAAAAGGTTGGGTCATGTGAGCCATTGCAGTGACTGAGGAAGGTGCTGATGCTGGGACCCCACTTTTCTCTCGTGCACGGGAAAGCTCACTTGGTAGGGAGCATTTTTAGAGGCAACTGCAAATGTAAGTGTTGGGTTTATACCTGTTTTCATGTGTGAAGAAGGCTTGGGAAGACCTTGTTGTATAGCTGCTTCTCTAGATCCTTAAATTGCTGGCATGAGGAGTGCCAGCTGTTGCTCCCCACTTCCTCTTCTGCTGGAAACATGCTAATCTCCTCTCCTCTGCTTAAAACCTAAATCTTTAATATGGAACATGCACCACCCTTTCTTCCTTTCTGGCTGAGGAACACTTGTCCCTCCCAGTGTTGTGTTACCTTTAGCATTGCAAACTGAAACGCTTGGGCAGGGGTGGTGGAGCTCCAGCAGCCTGCTTGCTTGGAGGCTGCTGGATTTCCATCCCCAAAGAGGGCAGAGAGCAGCCAAAATTTGCACAGAGATCAAGAAAGAGCTGTATGGAGCCTGGGGAGCACTGGCAGGAGTGGGAACACACTGCGGGAGGTGGGTGAGTGGAAAAGAAAAAATGTGGCACGTTGCCTTGGGCATCTCTGGCAGTTGTTCTTTTCATGGGGAAAAGAAAACAAAGCTGGAGACAACTTGACTTCTAGTTAGGTAGGATTTGGGTGTAGAATAGAGGTTAAAGAAGCAGGTCAGCCATGGAGCTCAGCCCCTGCAAAACTTCTCGTTTGTTGTTGTTCTTGGGAAACAAGGGGGGGGGGGGGTAGTTCTGTTTTTCTTCCTTGTTCCTCTGAAATCCAAGACCAAACCTTTCAAACTCAGATTCACTTTTAGTGCAGATATCCTTCTCTTAATGTGCATTGGTAACACTGAAGAGTCACCTTCTATTTGTGCCAGAATGAAATCTCTAGCCCCTTTCAAAACACTCGGAAGTCTTCCTCCTGAACAGCAAACCCAGCTCCCTGTTACTAAGTACAGTTTCAGACTAGGCAGCCTGGTTAGGTGTGGCTTGCAATATGCCAAGGCTGCTGTGGGAGTTGGATATTTGAAAACCAGCAAAGTGATACATTTGGTCTGTAATATCTGTACCTCTCTGTCTGCCTAACCCTCTTGTCAGCAGTTATGCTGTCATATGTTAATAATTTAAACGGAAGAGGGACTTTTCTCTTTCCTCCTTTGGGTACATCTGAAATAGAGAAGTAAAACCAAAAATTGGTACACACCCCCTTCATGTCCCAGTGCTCCCTGTGGCTGTGTGGGAGCCTCTGACCCTCTCCCCCTTTAGAAGGGGGCAGAGCCTACCTGTTGGAAAAGAGGATGTTATGTGTTGGGTCTGGGTGGCTGAAGGTGGAGGAGATGAGCTTCGGTGCGTCGAGTCCAGGTTTAGCAGTGGCTTCCCAAGGTGGGTGTCCAGACCAGTGGAGTGTGATCAGCAAAACCTTCGACCACGTACTAAAATACAGTTTTCTTTCACAATAACGGGATGACGCAGATGTAATCGTATTGTGTAAGAGCAGTTAATTCTGTGTGCTTGTGCTGAAGTGCAGTGCTAACCCATCTGCTTGTTTTTGCTGCAGTTTTGTGTGTGCTTTAGAGATGGCCCCACTACTGCCAGCACTTTGGGGCAGCTTCTCTATCAGGAGCTGGCTGTTGGTGCGTATGGCTCTGTGGTCACTCTGGCAGCCTGTTTCTATATACTCATGGCTTCTACTCTTTTACATACATGAAGTCCTTGCTGTGGCAGAAGACGCTGTTCTCAGACATTGCTTTGCACTTGAAGCATTTTGTGGGACTCCTGCATTAGCTCTGAAACACCATGGTGAGTAGAGGACGTGAGCTCAGGACAGGCACTGCATACAGTGGTCAGCTTTTCCCCCCAACTCGGATCCAAAAATGCTCATAAGGAAAGGACTTCCAAGAAGAAAGGCTTGTGGAGCATGGGAGGAGGGCTGGAGGTGGAATCTCACTATGGCAGGAAAGCAGCTTCCTGCACACTTTCCTGGTGGGGAAAGGCCACAGAAACTAGGGTACCCGCCTTGTGCAATGCAGATGCTGGAAAGGATGTGAAGGGCCTTAGGGGGGATTTCCTAGGAGGAAGAGAAGAGTCCTGGAGATGCAGACACACCAGGAATGCACCTGGTTCCTAACAGGTAGCGTGTATATCCACCTCCAGCCCTCCTCCCTTGCTCCACATGGCGCTGTGCATCCTTGGTCTCCTAAAATAGCTCTTTGAGTACCACTGCTGGTAGTGGCAAGCGCTGAACCCGCTGTTGCTGCCGCAGCGCGTGTGATCGGGCCGTGCTGGGCGTGTGAGCAGCAGTGCAGAGCACAGGCCTCCCTCTGCCCCGGCAGCAGCACCTGCCCAAGTCAGAGGGTTCGGGGGAGCTGGCGCCCCGAAACAAGTGTGTGGGAAACTTCTGCTCTGCTTCCCTGCTCTCATGCAAATGGTTTTTTACCTCTTTGGGCCCTAATCTGCTGAGATCTCTGAAAGAGCTCTGTTTACTCAGCTTTTAAAGAGCTCCCAAAAGGGGCATGGGAGGTTTGCTGCAAGTTTCTGAAGCACTAATGCTTTCCCTCATTGAGGTGGCTGCAGATAATGCCATACAGAGATCCAGCCAAAATAAGACTTTATGCACAACCCAAAGTGGAGGAACCTGTAAACTGGGTCAGGCTTGTAATTTTCTTTAGCCTTGTACTTTGGGGGGAAAAAAAATTAAAAATTGCTGTTCTAGCAGACTTCAGAAAATATTCATCAGGCTGATGCATTTTAACTAGATTTCTATACTTGTTTAGAATAAAGAAGGAAAGTTCAGAGATAACACTTTGTAAAAGTGGTTTCCCTTGACAACATACAACTCTGGCCTATATGCATGTTGGACAACCTGTGAAAAGGCTTTTATTTCAGCAATATCTCTGTATTATGAATGCATTATTTCCTAACTTAAAAATAGCTGAGGATATGTGTGTAAGTATGTAAGTATGTGTATTTGTTATAAATCCAAGAGAGAGAGCAATACAAGTCTCAGTGGAAGCAGAACCACCTTAGCTGAATTGACCTGATTTTTGAAAATAAAAATAAAAAATAAAATAATAATAAAAAAAAACCCAACCAAAAAACCCCACAAAAAACAAACAAACACAAAAACCCCAAACAAAATCCAAACAAACAAAACACACGTGCACCCCCTCCCCCAAAACAAAAAAAAAACCACAAACAAAATAGTTTCAGACAACTCTGCTAGGCTTCCCTGCTGTTTTTCTTTGCTTTCATACTAGAATGTTGTGGTTCCTCCTATGTGAGAGGAGATATTCTAACTGCCACACCCTGGGCTTGGGGGTTCTCTGCTAGTTTAGCCTCAGGGGATACTGGTATGATGGCATGAGGAAGGAAAAAAAATTGTGTTCCTCCTGTCAAGAGATATCCAGGACTTTGTACCTTCAGATGCCTGTGCGAGGTTAAAACATGGTGTAGTAGCAGCCAAGCTCCCATCCTGAGAACCTGGAGGGGAGCTTGTGGAGAGGAGAGTGAGCTACATTGCTGTACCAAAGGATCCAAAGGGATCCTTTTGGCAGGAAGAGGAAGGAAAAAGGAGATGAAGGATCATCAGCTCCCATGAGACTGTGATGGCATTGCCAAATGAACTACTTAAAAACTTGTCCCTTTGAAGTGTGCTGGAGTAAAGGTAGGCAGATTTGTTTAAATAAAATGAATGAATAACTTTTCATCTAAAGCTTGTCTGAGCCAGATCAAAAGTCAGCCTTGTTTAAAGTTCAGTGAATTTCAAGCCCAGTGCTTTTCCACTTTGAGCTTGAATGGGATGTTGAGCAGCAAGAAGAGGTGTCATGAGATCACCCTCGCAGCCTTGAGCACTGTGTGAGATTTGTGGCATGTGAGACCACTGCTGTAGGGAGTCTCTTGCTCTTGCTTTCGAGCAGTAGGGCATGGTGTCCTCCCAAGGTGTTCTGTGAGTCACCCCCAGCAGCTGGCAGCCACCACTGTGCGTGTGGAACACCTCAGCTGGATTTCTACAGGTTCCTTGTCTGCACAGGATGCTGCTGCTGGGATGTGGATGGTTTTGGCACTTGTACTTACTTGTGTGGTACATTGAGGTGTGTTGTTGTAAGAGATGACTGTAGGTAGTGTTTGCTGCACGGCCTCAGCTTACAGACAAGTTTTACAGTATTCTGTAACTTCTTCCTGGTAAATATTTGTTTCAACTTAATGTCAAGTGTTTGATGCTGTGGTGCAGTTTCCTTCTTTGGGGGTGGGAGAAGCCCCACTGGAACTCTTTGACCTGTGTCTGGGTTGTTGAGATGTTAGATAAAAGAATTGGCTGGACTTCAGAATGATCCCGAGGAAGAGCAGTGCAGCATAAATCTGATTAAGTGATGTACTTTAGGTCAGGTTTGCACCTTCAAAGCTGACCTGCTGGTCACCTACATGCACACCATGTTTCCATCCCTGCTCGGAAGCAATGTCTGATCAAAGGGGGTTGGAGTCAGGTGAAAACCAACAAAAAGAAACTTTCCAAGAATGGTCTAACCAACTACTTGGGTTACTGCATTTCTCAGCAGCACGACTCCAACGGAATTCATAAGGAATGCTCCCTCCCACCCCCTTGATTTTTTTACATGTGCTTTTTTGAGCTTCCCTTCCCTTTCCAAGCCATCCATCCTAGGCATGACAGATGCCTGACTTCTGTGTTTGGGGGCAGTTCTCTTAATGAAAGAGGAAGTGTGGTGTCTTTGTGGCCAGGTGGCACTGAGTGCCCAGGAAGAGCTTTATGTGCTCGTGTGCAAGAGTCCAGCTCTGGGCAATAACATCTTCCTCCCATCCCTCATATCTCATTCCTCCTCCCATATCTCATCCCTTCATCCAACCAAGTGCTGTCTGGTTGTGGGGGAAGACAAGAATCTTTCCTTGCTCTGGGAGGCTCAGAGAAAGACTGCAGAAACATTTTGTGCTAGAAGTAGTATGAGAGCCGATGTTGAGTGGAGGAGATGCAAAAACGTCTGGGGCCTCCTTTGCTGCTTTAGGGAGTACCTTATGTTTTTGTTAGAATTATCTGTCTAGATGTCTCTCTCCGTGCTGCAAGTTGTTACCTGGCTTTGATGAAAAACATATTTGTGCTGAGATTCACTGGTAGTCTCCCTTTTTCCCTGCTTTCTCAGCCACCCTGTCCTGCGTTTCATGCCCCTGGCTGGGCACCATGTGGAGCTCTCTGCACACTCAACTGCTTGGCCCTTGTGCTGGTGCCAGGCTCATGTGCTCAGCCCGTGCTGGCTGCACCTCTGGAGCCCTCCCACAGGTGTGTCAGGCACAGGCAAACACAAGGGGACTGTGGCTGTGCTTCTTCCCTGGCACTACACAGACCCAGGGAAGACGGGCCACCATTAGTGACACCCTGGGAAAGCAAAGTCCTGCTGATTTCAGGAGCCATTGCTGCTGTGAGTAGGGACCAAGTTCCTCCTGTAAGGCAGTGCCATAGGGATGGCACAATGGCATCCTTCATAGAGGAAACACAAATTCCCATGTGCGTGGAGTTTCTGTGTGCTTAAATACCAGAGGACAAAAAGCTGCCTGCTTCAAGGGGTGGGTGGAGGTGTGGCTCAGATCCACAAGGGATCCATCCAGTTGTCATCTGCAAGCTCTGCTGCCAGACTTGTTTCTGAAGTGCCGACTGTAGGAAGTGTGACGTGTCTGGGGACAGGAGATGGGTAGTGCTTTCCAGGCTTTACGTCTGGTTTTCTGGTGGAGAAGAAAGGAGACTAAAACCACTGGGAGCTGGAGATATCACATAGGCAGACACTAAAATGGCCTTTATTGGTGTCTCTGAACCCGACTGTGTTTCAAGCTTGGTGTTTACCTCCCTCCAGCAATTGTGTAGATTTGTTTCACTTCTGATCAATTAATGCCATGCCCATAGCCACACTGATCCATCACTGGGATGCTGCCAGCGTTTGTAAGGGGGGAAGAAAAAGGGAATTCTTTGGCTAGGTTGTACCTGGCACTGTGGAGCTGCAAAATGCATGGCATGCTGTGTTTGGGAGCTTACAGCTGGAGGTGGTTCCTAGGCTGTGCCAGTCCTCCATCCCACCAAAGAGTTGGTCATTGCAACTAGTTTGAGAGGCACCCCTTTGCTCCTGCCAAGTGTTCTCCATGCTGGATCCTTAAGCAGAGGACATAGTCTTGGGTTTGAGTAGGAGGTACTACTGAACCTGCTTTCCTTTCCTAAGCATCTGGGGAGATGCTGAGGGAAGAAAATGGGAAGGAGGTTTCAAATGAAGGCTTTATCAGGAAAGTTTCATTAATGTTTTCTGTTTTTATAAATACATATGTAAAACTTTGGGGGGAGTGTCTTAATCTCTTTAAATGTCTTTGAATATATCTAGGTGTCCAGAAATGGCTATGCTATGCATTTTGTCTACAATTTATGAAATTATGCTGTACATATTGTCTGTGATTCATAAAATTGAATTGTATTTAGGCAGCGTCACTTCTCTACCAACATACATGTGGGCTTATTGACAGCAGATATATTTGAAATGCTGCTACAAGGAGATAGTGTTACCGGATGAATCAGTCAGACCTGTGTTTGAAAAACAGAGCAACACTTGCTGTTACTCCTCTCTGAACTCAAGCCATGCTGAGAGCTCCCTGCACAAGGATGTGACTCGCTGACGTGCCTTGGCAAAGCACATATTTGACATCTGCTACTGCAGATATTCTGACTTTGGGAACCTGCCTGCTGCTTCAACAATTAACAATATCCAGGACTTTGGGGGATATTGATTCCTGCATATCTGCTACCTCAGCTGCTCTGCTGCAGCCTGACACTGAGGGCTTTCTTGACAACTTGTGCTGGGTTACACCTGGCTTTCCTCTGGTCGTTTCAGTCTTGGTTTAACCAGTGGAACTGATGATGTGTGGTAGAAGTGATATCAATTTAGCTTTCCTAACACCGTGGCTAGGGAGACTGCAAGCAAGTGGTTTTTATTTACAGAAAAACGTCTGATTATTGTAGCACATTTTTTTTCTGCCTCCTTTTCTATCAGAGATAAAATAGTTAACCCTCATTTTGATGTTTCCATTTGTCTTCCATGCCTCAAGTTCCTTTCATAGAAGGGAACTACTTTGATTTTTGCCAAATAAGTTATTGAAGTGCTTGTTACATGGTTGTTCTTACAATTTCTCTGGTGGTTATTTGGTTTGATGGGCTCTAATGGGTGTCCTTTCTAGTACTCTCTTTATTGCCATCAGGACTTGCCTTTTTTTTCCCAGTATCTGATATTTTTTTGATGAACAGTCTTGACATCTGTGCGTCTCTTACATTATAAAATACAGATTTCTTAGTGAAAAGTGATTTCTTTTAGATGTAATGCGGGAAGTGTTTTGGTTAACATAGGGTAAATAGTTCGAATAGTGCTTTCTGAAGTCAACAGCCAGAATTCCCACCTTAATTGTTTCTTCCAGTGAAGTTGATGTGGTGGAGGGCTGCTGTTGAGCTCATGAGCTCTGGGTACGTAGAGAAAAGCAAATCTTGGTAGTGCTGTTGGACTGAAACCCAGGAATGATAGATGGACACTTCTGCAAGTTTATTTCACTTAGTGAAAGGCTAGGTCTTAAGTTAAATTGAATTAGAATCCTCTTCAAGTTGTAAAGTTACTGCGTTGTCCTTGAAACAGAAAGACATCGTGCCCACCTGCAAAGGGCTGGTGTCAGAGAAATATTATCCTGAGGGGTGGTGTGGCTGCAGCTGGCACACAGTGTATTTATTGTCCTGGGGCCATGGAATACCAATTACATGTCTTGGCATGCAAGGATATTTGCAGAGGCATTAAATGTTGACCTGCCACATGCTGTTTATTTCAGATAAAGAAGCGCTCCCCTTTCATTTTGAAAGATAAACCTTGTAGAGAAACACAGGCTTGGATGGGAGAAAAAAGTGATTTGTTTGATTTGAAGGTGTAATGTTCCATGTAAAGTAAATAGTCATAGATGAGTGATCACATCCTGGTCTTTAAAGTTGGGGTGGAGTAGGGTAGGGGGATTTTTACTGTTAGCTTCAGCATGGGAATGATTGTGGTAAAGTTGACCGATAACAAAAAACTCACTTGTAAAGTCCTGACACACAGGGTCTGGGTATGGGAGGAAAAGCAGTGAATTTGGGAATTGGTGCTGTTCATGTATGCTAAGATGTGCTTTCTTTCTGTTTCTTCAATGGAACGTGGAACTGGCGACTTTAGAAATGGAAAAGGTTTGTTGCTAGCAGTAGTCTCGAAGTGTCTTACTGAGCAAGGCTTATGTGGGCATGTGCCCGTCTGGAAACAGCTACTGTGTTGAGCTGCACTTTGAGAGCTCCCATGGTGGCCAGCTAGCTGCATCCAAGTGAGATCATGCTACAAGAGCCCAAGGCTGGCCTGGGGCATGCAGACACCCCATGCAGATGAGGTCTCCTTTGTGTCCATTATTGGTAACATGGAAAATTCAGCAGGCTGTGGGATTTTGTAAAGGAGAAGTGCTGTTCCCACCAGCTGAGAGAGCTTGGTCCTGTTACAGAGTTCATAAACATGCTGTCCCTCTGAGCAAGTAAGCCACCAAGCAAGGAACAGTATGTGGTGTTCTCCACCATGGCATGCCTTGATAATTATTTTATCCTGTCCTAAGAGTTTAAACTGTCCTTCCATCTTGGTGCACCTGCAAAGGACCCTGCAGTAGCCTGTTTCTCCCTTAGCCAGCAGGGTCAGGGACTGGTACTGCTGACCCAGGTCGATGGTTAGAGCCTGTGGCTTTGCAGAGGGAGAAGACACACTTTTTGGTGTTCACTGCTCTCTTGGCAATGTTGGAGTGAGGGGTGATACATGTGTCAAAAATGGAGGTTGTCCCTCTGTGGCTGCCAGTCTCTGAACAAGTAGGCTAAGGAGGACTGTCCCTTTGACAGTCATCACCTATCAGAGCAGCATGGCTGTACTGTAAACACTCTTCAGTGGATCTCTCTTCCTCTCTTGGTATGTCAGTGTTGAAGCTCTCCTTGCATGTGTGTGTTTGTGTCTGCTTCTGGTCTGGGCCTGAGCACAAGAGCAAACAGAGGCTCCCTTCCTGGGAAAGCTGTGTCTCAGCCCTGTGGGTGCTGCTGGCACCTGTGATGCTTCTCACTGCAGCCATAACTGTTGGCACATCCTCAGGGCACAGGTTGCCTAGTTCAGGTGCCCTGGATTTGTCATACTGGTTAATGTCAGGTGGTTTATTAAAGCTGATTTCAGACTGTGCCCTGGTGTGTGCTGGTCCTGGGCCAGAGCTGTGCAGGCACCTGGGATGGTGGGAGCTGGAGGTGGGAAGCCACAGTAGTGTGGGTCACCTCTTGCCTTGGTTCTTGATGGCTCATGGTGACTGTGGTTCTGCAGGTGCCTGGTGGAACCTTTGCAGGGAGTGAAAGCAAAGCTGCTGCCTCGTAATTAGGGCAGCAAAAACCAACACAGGATCTAAAAACAGGGGGAATAAAGGGCTGACACAGCTAGAAATGAAGGCTTCTACCTTATATTAAATACCAGTGTTTGTTGACATGTAAAACCAAAATGAAGCACACACTTAAACTTTCCCCCGTGCCTCCCCCCAAAATCTGGCTCTCCTCTTCTCCTGGAGGATTTTTTTCAGCTGTGACAGCAGCATATTTTCTCTGGCACATGCAGAAATTTTAAATGCAGGCAGGACTAATGGAATGATTTATTTGATTATGAGTGACTTGTATAGCTCCTTAACGCATCGTCTGAAATTTAACCATGTTTCTCACTTAAAATTATTTTTTCCCCTTTCCCTTTTCCCTTCTCTATGTAAAATTTCCTCATTCTTCACTTTTTTTTTGTTCTATTTGTTGGCATTGGAAATACTTAAATGTATGGCTCAACAGATGTTTTATTTTCACAGCACAGTGATGTTTTGGAAAAAAAACACACCAAAAAGCAAGCCTTCCTTCCCTGCTTATATATTTACAAAATCGTGATACACACAGTTGAATTAACTGGCTGGGCTAAATAAGGTATCAGAGAGATCTGAAACTCTGCTGTAGAGGGACAGGTCTGAAACTCTGCTCCAGAGGGACAGACCTTTAGCTTGGACAAATGCATCCTCACCTGTCATCTGGTGTGTCAAGCATGTGGAAAGTATAGGTTCTTCATCTGCAAAATGGCATGATTGTAATTTGTTTAATACTGTAAAAGATCTTGATGTATATATTTTTCCCCGGGACAGGAATAGGGAATTTTGAGGTTACTTTTTTAATTCAGATTTTTTTCTCTTCTTCAGTTTCTTTGAGTATGTTATTTTATTTTGAACAGATCAATTCCTGCCCTATACCTCCATGTCTTTCCTCTTTTCCACACACTTTTCTGGAAACTAATTCAGCCTCTGCTACCAGCCACTGCTCTTTTCAGAGGTACTTTACAGAGGGTGCTGGATGAAGGAAAGGGTTAGCACTGAGAATGTACAAAAACAATGTAAAGGTGTAGTTGAAGTATAGAATGTTCATATAGGAGAGCATAAAAACATTAAAAAATACACCAGCAAAAGCTAGGGGCAAAACTTTCTTCTTGTTCAGGCATGGCACAGTTGTGGGTACAGATGGAAATGCATAAATGAAGGAAATCTGGAAAGAAATGTAAGTGCTCTAAGTTTAAATATGAAATCATTATCACGTTATCTAAAAAAAGGTTGAGGAACAACTTGCTAAAGTAAAAAGCTTTTGTGCATAGATCAGACACATGGAAACTGCATGTAAATGATGCTGATGTATGAATGGCAGGACCAAGGAGAGGTGCAGTAGACCAGGTAGATGTGATTGCTGCATATGCCCATCCCCAGGGGTATCTCAAATCATTGCTTAAATTAAAGGTTTTATTGGACGTGATCGCATTTCAGAAAGACTCTGGTGGGATTCATTACTTCAGACCAGTAATCATAATAACTAACACCTGTAAAATATTTTAAGAATTAATGAAGAGGTCTCATCTGTTTGCAGAAGTTGCATTTCAAATCTATCTGCCTGTTTCCTCTTCTCTCATTTTCAGAAGTTGGTGAGCATGGAGAGAGGGAAGCGTTGAATTTTCAAGGTTTTGGTGTGATTGCTCACCAAGAGCCTCAGTAAAAAACAACTATAAGCTGTTGTGGGATGAGAAAGTCCCTGTCCTTGCTTCGTGACTGCCTTAGAAGGTTGGAAAGCAAGTGGTCAGTTTTCACAACATCACAGAAGTCCCCAAGAGATTTTCTCTGAGATCCCCACTGTTGAGCAGTGGTAATGGATCTGCAGAGGAAAGGAGGGAAGGGTAGGAATACAGGTTTGGCTGATTTTGTCTCCTTGAGACTGCTGGGACCGGGCAAAACACGGAGCAGCTGCAGAGGGGTCTTGATCCTGGGTGGCTGGGCAGCACAGCAGCAAAGGAAGCCTGTGCCAGCAGGGATAAGATAATGCTCTTTAGTTGTGTTTACTCCTCCCCTCTATCCTGCACCAGGGACAACTCTGCGAGTCACTGCTGCTTGCAAAATATCCTGAAGTCATTGCCGACAGCGACAGCATAGAGACCAGGGCTCAGGAGTGGTCAGGAAGGGAAATGGAAGGGGAGGAAGTTTCCAAGGGAGAACAAAGCAGCCCTGTTGTTGTGTTGTGGCTGGACCATGTGGTCCAGAGAGCATGTCCAGCAGGGGTGTCCCGGTGTCCCTGCCTTGAGAGATGGTCACGTCCTGCTAGTTCTGCTGGGGAAGTTGACCGAGAGAGTCCAAGGTATGGAAAAACTGCTGTTCAAGGAGGGATTGGAACAAGTGGGATTCAGTCTGAAAAAGCCACGAGTGGGCAATGGAGGGTGTTAGCAGAGGTGGTGCAACCATGAAGGATGTGTGGAAAATGAAGGCAGGAGTTTCCCGTCAGTGGGATTGGGTTTTCTGGTGTGAGGTAGAGAGAGGAGGGGTTGTGTCTGCACTTTGTGCCATTGCAGAGGTCATTGCCTCGGGCTGTTTGGGAAATATGAGTGCTTTCAAGAACTAATTAAACAAATGTGCAGAGGATGGGCATTGGTACAGCTGATGACACAACTTTTGGGAAGCCGAGCGCATTTACTGGAAGAGAAATATATTCATACCTTTGTTCCATAGTCGTGGTTTCTCTGTGTGTCTGCTGTTGGACACAATAGGAGATAGGTAAGGCTTGATAAACCTTTTGTTTATGAGATAAAGACAGTTCTGTTAGCATTTTTAAGGTAAATCTGCTGTGAAATGGCGATTGCCGAGTGTTCTCTGCTGTGACATTGCTGCATCAGGCTCTGGGTTTCAGAAAGGCAGCAATTTGTTTAAGGTTTTTTATAGGTTTGGGGAATTTTTTTTGTCCTTTCTTTCCTTCTACTCATAGCTGACACTTTGTGCTTTGTGTAGGTGATAAGCTTCCATCACCTCCACAAAAGCACCTTTGTACTGACTGCTGCCACACACAACTGCACACAAGTGGCTTATCTAAAGGTGTGGAAAGAGAGCACCACTTGTGGGGTATCCTGCTTTGTCTGGAAGAGCAGGTGCCTTCCCTCTCCACAGAAGACGTTTAGTGGTGGAATGCTTGAAAGGCTTATCTAAAGGTGTGGAAAGAGAGCACCACTTGTGGGGTATCCTGCTTTGTCTGGAAGAGCAGGTGCCTTCCCTCTCCACAGAAGATGTTTAGTGGTGGAATGCTTGAAAGGGACCTGACGTTAGAGCACTGCTTGTGCCAATAAAATAAAACCATATCATGTGAAGTAGTAGTAATAATTAAACTGAATCCACGGGGAACAGAAGGAAATGTTGTGGCTCTGCTGTGTACTTGCTTGCAGAACCTCCTTTGCCAGCTTGCAAATCAAAGCAAACAATGTGTCAAAGTTCACGTTGCAGCAGCACACAGTCATCAGAGGCAGGGATCATCCTGTACAGAGTGACTCAAAGGTGAGCTTTCCAGGTTCCTCTGTGTGGCCCAGGAAGGAGAGGAGATATTGGGACTTGGGCATCCTGTCCTGTGCAGCCGCGGGAGGAGTGTCCCAGCAGGAACTTGCAGTGAGCTGTGAGGTTGTTTCACTGCGATGAACCTGCCACCTTTCTAGATGATTCTAATGTAGGAAGCCAAAGCTGATGGTTGCTGAGTTGTGCCTGCTGTCACCTCCACCTGGAAACCCGTCGAGAGAGGTTTGTGAAGTCCAAAGCAGGGCAGAGCCGTGGAGCAGAGAGCTCCACTCTGCAGGGTGGTAGGCACCTGAGCACCTCCTACAGTGTTGATGCTCTGTCCTGCCTGCACAGAAGCTCTGGGTTGAGTTTCCTGGAAGCCTTACCAAATACAGGCTGGGGGCTGCATGAGGGAGGCATCTCAGGGTCTTGTACTAAGCTGACACTGGGCAGCTCTATTTCCGTGTGTGTCTCATTGGGAAACGTTGCTGTGTGCATGTAGTTTGCCTGCAGAGCCTCTGACAGCATGAGGGTGATTCAGTGGTGCTTTCCCTATTAGCCAATGGCTTTTGCAGTCCCTGCCTTTGGGTGCCTTCTGTTCTGGATGGCACCGGGCAGACCCCGAGTGAGCTGGCCCTCCAGGGTCCCCAGCTGTGGAGGGCATGGCAGGAGGCGGGAGGCAGGGCTGAGAGTGTCTTGCAGAGCCCATGGCAGGAGAGGAACTGGAGGTAGAACAATGTTTGCTTTTTCATTGTGGAGTGCTCTATAAAAAAAAAATTTGAGTTCCTTAATAAAGTTAAAATATAAATAGTCAGCATTAGGATGCTTTAATAATTTAGTATTTAGTCTGTGAAGGGTAGTGTTTGTAATTTAGCTTATGTGGCATTGTACTGACTCGAGTTCCTGCAAAAGCAAGCTACTTCTTATTTTCTGTAATACTGTGAAATCTTCCTTTCTCTTGCTGCATTTCCTTGGTAGTAAAGTCTAAAATAGATTTATCTATTTTGTGAAGACTTATGGATTAAGATACATGTTATAAAGCAACTTTCATACGTCTTGCTCCAGAAAAGCAGGGTCTTCTCTGCAAGAGTGCATGAATTGCTCAAAAATAGGCAGTAGAATGTTCCTCTGGGAAGAGTTAGCTTTATCTTTCTTTTCCCCTGTTCACTGCATTAATCAAGTTATTTCCTTCAGTGTATTGTGGGTGTATCCACTGCTCAGAGTCTTTTCCATGGGAGAAGGCTGTTGGTCTGGTTGGGACCATAGAGCAGGCAGTCTGTGAACTGGTTCCTGCTTTAGCTGAGAGCAGAATGTCCATTCTGAGTGGACGGAAAGGCTTATGTGGTGTTAATGTGTTTGCTGCTGGCCCTTCCAGGCCTTGGTAAGAGCTTTTTTTGGGACCACAGGGCTTATCTGAGGAAACACTTGCTGACTCCTAGAAATTTGAGGCTCTTCCTTAACAGGTTTTCTTTTTTTCCTCTTTTTCTGCAGGTGTTTCTTGAACTCTTCAGTGCACCACAGAACTGTTGTGTTTTGGGATATTCTGCTTAAGCCTTCAGAAGAAAATCTGCCAAGAGCCAAAAATGACTTGAGTTGGAGAGCTGATGCTTTTTCCACGGGTACTGTGGTGGTAGCTCAGTAACATCTCAACAGCACGGTGTAGCACTGTTTGCTTTCAGCAGGTTGCTCAGTGAGGAAGTTGCCGCCCTTGCCTCTCTGGGATGGCAGTGGTGACCTGCACGTGTTTGTCTCCTGAGGACCTTGTGCCTCTGTGCTACTCCCATGTTTTTGGATGCATGCTGGAGGCAGCCACGTCGGGAAATGAGCACCTGCTCTCCTGCCTTCTCTGGTCCTGTGTGCTGCTCACGAGGTGTTTATGCCTCAGCATGTTTCGTACACCCACCCCTTGTGCTGCCTGGGTTGAGCTACCTTTTGGGCAGTCCTCCTGTTGGATTTCCCCTTTTATGGTGGGAGCTGGAGGTGTTTGCTAGAGTGAGGCAACACAGAAGAGGAAAGGCAGTGCTGTACAACAGAGTCTGGTTCTGCTTCCTCCAGAAGTAACTTTGCTGGAGTAATGTTTATCAAAGCGCGTTTATGAGCCCAAACATGCCTCAAACCTTACTGGGGCTTCATTGGCTCCCATCAGCTGTTTAGTAAGGTTTGATGTTGGGAAGTGCACTCAGCCCACCAGAGGTTTGCAGCAGTTCCCTGCGAAGTTACCAAATGAGTCAGTACCAGGCCGGTGAAGCTCCTGGGGCTCATGAACTCACAGACTTTTTTTTTTTCCCCAGTTATATGCTTTATTATGTGTTTATTAGCATTCAAGCTTATGGTCGAGTAAAAAACTCATTTCTGGAAATTCATTTGGTGTAATTTGGATATTGATTGGCAGGGATGAAAGATGAAGGAAGGCAAAGTGCAGACTTACCCCATTGCTAGTATAATACTGGTGGTGTTAACGTTGGCTGTCACTTGTGGTAGGGAATAGACAACAGGTTTGAGTGGCAGTGGCCTCAGATCACCATTACGTAGCATGTGATGGCTGATAGCCAGCTCAGGTCTTTCTTTTTGGTGTTTGAGGTGGTGGACTTTGAAATGAGATCTTTAAACAGCTTGAAATTTTAGAATTACTATGTTGTCCCTCTCCCCTCCTGTTGCTTGCACACTGATATTTATGACTTTATATATATGCAGCCCTGACTGAGCTGCGTTCCTTTTTGCAGGACCAGCTTCCAGTGGACCATTTGGATGCACCATACACTATGGTTCACATCAATGTGTTGAAAAAATTAATGTGTGTTCTTGTGGTGATACTGGTAGCACTGACAGTTTGCCTGTGGAGAGAGACAAGAAGAAGCTACTACAATCCTTTCAAGATTGAGAACGATGATTTGCAGGGTCACAGGAGTTCAGAAAAATGGAACACTGTTAAATCACAAGGCCTCTTCCGTGAAGCAGCCAGCGAGTTGGGTCAGGTATCCAAAACATGGCTTGGTACCCAAAACAAACCAAAAGGCAGCATCTCTGAAACAGTGGAAAAGTCCAAGAAAGCAGCAGCCTCTGTGAAGGTATGGGATAAGGACAGTTCATCCAAAAATCTCATACCCAGGCTGCAGAAGGTCAGAAAAAACTACCTGGCCATGAACAAGTACAATGTGACTTACAGTGGGAAGAGGAACACTGCTAAACTCAGCCCGGAGAAGCTGCTGTGCCAGCTGCGGGACAGGGTCAACGTGACCATGATACAGGGGTCAGATGGTCCTTTTGGTACCTCTGAATGGCAGCAATACCTACCAGGGAAGAGCCTCAGTGAAACAGTGGGCCACCTGGGTCGCTGTGCTGTCGTGTCCTCAGCTGGGTCTCTGAAATCATCTCATCTGGGACAAGAGATAGGTTGGTATCTTTCTGTTAGCATAAAGCCAAATATCGTTGTTTTATAACTTATGCTGAATAGAAGTAAGCTACTGTCATGCTCTTACCAATAAATCTCTGTTGTGGTCAAAAGATGTTTAGAATAAGTTGAAATATTGTCCTTCAACTTCTTCTAAAGTCAATTAACATTTCAGCCTAGGAGATGGGAATAATAGGTAGTTCTGTTCTAGCTAGTCCTTTCAATTTTCATGATTGTGTTGGCATGACTAGAGGATAGCACTAGTACTGGATTACCAGAGAGAGGTCTTGGTTCCACAAGTGTTAAGTTTTTTGAGAAGATTTGGAGTGGGTTGAGTAATGCTCATTGAACAGTCAATGGTCAGAAAAACTTTCATCGAGAAAAATTTTGTCAGAGAAGAAATAAAAGAAAACACCAAAGGGGAAAAAAAACCACTGGACACAGCCCTGAGCAGTGTGTGTTGAGCAGAGGGGCTGGGTACAGACAGTCTTCAGAGGTCACTTCCAGCCTCAAGGATGCTATAATTCTGCTCAAGGCTTTACAAAGGTGACACTACTGTATTCTGAGCCATAAGACAGTGGCTGAATTTGAATGGCCCAGAAGACTTTACAGGGCTTTGTTTTATCTCTTTAGGCAAAGTTTGGTGACGCTTTGCAGTCTTATCTGATCATATTTATCTGAAGTTAATGCATTAATAAATGCTGAATCATTGGTCTTGTACTGTGGATTGTAAAGAAGCATGTTTTGATACCAAAGCATTTTGAGTCTTTACAAAAGCAACATGAAGGGGAAACCAGGTCTTCAGCCTTCACCTTGGGGTATTGTGCCTGCAGTTCCCTAAGCTTGCTTCGTTATTTTTTGTTTGAAGCTCAGTTAGGATTCTCACTTTGCAGAACTGTAGCTTCGCTGAAGGAGAAGTTTTAAAGCCTGGGAGTTTTCTCTCAAGTGGAAATTGTTTTCAGGCTTTGGTGTATTCGTAAGTTTTCTGTTGAATCAGATTCTTTTGGCCTGCACTAAGCTGCAAGTAGCCTTCATCTTCTGAAACAAGTAGGTGGGTAGATTTTAAAGCATTTTTCACGGACAACTTGGCAATCATAGTCTCTGGGTGCTCATGCGAGAGACAGTGTTTTGTTCTGGTACTTGCTCAGAAGTTCTCCCTCAAACTTGTCTGTGCTCCAAAGAGCAGGTGGAAAGGAGCTAGAGGGAGGCTGGACAGCTGGAAGTGTGTTAAAATGCTATTAAAAATGCAATGAAAAATAGCATTGCCTCCTGGTTCAGGTTGCAGGTGGGAGTTGGTTGATGTAATTGTTTCTGCCCGCGTTTGAGGCTATGCGAGTCAAGGCGTAGGAAGCCAATTCTGACTTTTCCTTTGAGTACCAGTCTTGGCTTTTTTGGGTGCCTCTTGGAGCTAAAGGTTTGCTCAGAAGTGACTTTCTGTTGAACACCCTCCCCAGCACAGCTGGCTTGTGTCCAAAGGTGTCTCTGTTAGGCTCCAGGATACTGATAAAACTGCTTGCTCCCCTGTGGGGAGACCCTCTGAGGATGTGAGTGTGATGTTTATGGAGTGTTGAGGCGCAGTCAATACAGTGCTGGATTCAGTGCCAGAGCAGCCAAGTGCTCTGGCTGTGGCACAGCTCAGCGGACGTCAGACATGCAAAGCCATTTCATTGTTCCTACAGCCTGTCCCTGAGCCTGTCTCAGAGCTGAAGCACTGGCTTGTTCCAGATCACAAGGAATGGATGCTGGGGAGGTCACTGAGTAGTGCTTGAGGCAAATCCATTAACCCTTGCTGGTGTTCCTGCCTTGTGTTCCTCGCGCCTGGGTCACCTTTGTGCTTGGTCGTCTCTGCAAGGGCTTCTGCAGAGTTTGGGGCACTTGCAGCTTTGAGCTGGGCAGGGTGAATGTTAAGGATTCAGGAGCATTCCGAGTATTTATGTAAGGTTTTTTCACAGTTTTGGCTGGATTTATTTCCATGTAGGAAAAGTCATGGGTTTGTTGGAGGAAGTTGTCAAAAAGGTACTAAATCTTACAGGCTTAAAATTAAGCATTTGCGTAGATGAGCACAATGGATTGCTGAGTTATTATTCCAGGAAATATGTGTTCTGTGTAAGCACATTAAGATATCAAATGAGCAATTAGTCACTGTAAGGAAGGCTGGCAGAGCAGAACAGGGAGAAGCTTGTAAACAACTGGCTTGTGTCTTACTGGGCTCTTGGTGTTACTGAAGGTTATAGGATGCTACTGAAAAATCTGATATGAGAGATACCAAGTGTAGCACAACCACCTGGAGACAGCCAGCTACTCTGCCTGAGCTGTCACCAAACACCCTTTTAAAATGTGAACTCGGGGCAGAATAATGCTTAGTGTCTGGCTGAAGTTATAGGGGGAGATTATAACCCGTATTGAATTGATGCAAGGTAGGACATGGAGTTATGGGTCTGTCGTGGTAACTACAGAGGCACTTCTCAGCATGGATATGTTTTTTTCCTGAAACATCACCTTTCACAGTTTTGGGTGTTGCTTTGGAAGGGCTCTTAAAGATCCACTTCTTGAGAATAAAGAAGCTGAGAAACTAGTCTTTGCTGACAGTAATTGCTGATCCTCCAGCATTGCTTATGAAAACACCCCTGTTTTCAAGAAAATGATCTCAAAAAGACCTGGTTCTGGACCAGGCGAGCCCTTCTGCCCTGCCTGGGAACTAGGCAATTCCCCAGGGACCCTGACTGCAGGTGCTGTGAGCTGTGGTCATGTGGCCTCAGTGTGAAGGCAGGGGAGTTGGTCCTGCTTCTCTAATGTGAAAGATTTCCTATCCAAATCCAGCCACGAGGCATGGAGAAGTCAGGGTGATGGGCAGGAGCACCCTCCATGCCACAGCAGCCTGGCTCCGTGGCGTTACAGCAGCTGTGCCAAGGCAGAGGAGGGTGCTGAAGGAATGCTGTGCTATCTTAAGAGATGATACCAGCAGAGGAGAATGCAGTGAATCCCAAGGCGTGTAACAAGCTATGCCTGTTTAAATGCACAGCAGAGGATTTATTTCTGTAAAGTGGGAGGTGTGCTGGCAGGCTAAGGTCAGCTTCGCTTTCCACTGTGGCTATTATACAGATTTCTTGGGCCGGTCAACCTCCAGTCTGCAAGAGAGGTTGCTGGCTTGCCATTCATTACTTTCCATTTCCTTAGTATGCAGCCAGCCGCGTGATAAATTAATTGTCTGTCTCCTGGTAAAGTGGAAGGAAGCAGAGGGAGGGAGATACTGTACTCCTCCATGCAGAGCAAATGCTGGAATTGTGCTCTCAGCCTGCCAGTGGGTTGTAGTTTTAAAAAGTGGGGATTTTTAAAGTATATTGATCATGAAGTTTGAGCCACAGCTTCCTCCAAAGAATCTGGCTCGCTACTTCCAGTTGTTACAGGGAAAGCCAGATTGTATTAGAAGTACAGGTGCATAACATGTTATGTGTCTCTGTCACTCAAAAACCAGTTGCTAGCTCACAGGTTTTCACTGTGTTTCGCTTTCAGACAGCCACGATGCTGTCTTGCGGTTCAATGGGGCTCCCATCAAGGGCTTTCAAGATGACGTGGGGCAGAAGACAACAATCCGTCTTGTCAATTCCCAGGTGAGTCTGAACAACATGTGCCCAATGGGCCAAGCACGGCAGAGCTGCATTGTCTGGGAGATGAGCAGCAGGCTGAACTAGCAGCATCCAGGGGACTTCTGGGCTCATCTGCTGCTGGGAGGTCTTTAAAAAGAAGTTGGGGGAACAGGGCCATCCCTCTGATTTTGCGTGGCCCTAGCAGAAAGCTGTAAGATGGGAATATTTCCCCTTGGAATGGGGGACAGTTGGTAAATCTGAGGTGACTGGAGTGACCCTAGCTCATGCTAGGGAACCTGTAGTATCCTGCTTGCAATTTACAGCAGGCACAAGGTAATTTGGGGTTTGTCTTGGCTTGGAGCCTCTGTGTTAGCACAGGAAGGCCAGCTGCAAGCTGCTGCTCTGCCTTCAGAGCAAGGGGCAGGAGCAGCACCACAGCTCACCTAATGCAGCTCAGCAGAGAGAGGTCTGCCGAGAGAGGAGTTGTGCTTGCCCCAGAGATGGGTATGAAGAATGAAGGGAGTTTATTTGGCTTTTAATAAAATAACAGTGTTTCTTTACTGCCTAGCAATGCCACAGATTCTGTAGGTAACACATTAACCAGTGCTGCTAAATGGCTGAAGACATTTGGCAGAGGACACACCTTTAAAGCTGTAGTCTGTGCACAGCCAAGAGAGGGATGGGCTCTGGTGGGTGAGTCAGAGGGTCCGGGATCTCACTGCAGAGCATGGCAGAAAATGCTTTAAATGCAAGGCATTGCTTATGGAGTTACATTTTCCCTGCGGCGCGGGCCCGGCTGGCCCCGGGCACGTGCGCGGCGGCGCAGCCCGGCCCCAGGCGCTGGGGCCCGGCCCCGGGCGCGGAAAGGGGCGAGAGAATGGGAGCTTCGCCTGTGCAGACAGTGCCATCGTGGGAGATGAGAGGGGAGCCCCGGAACACAGAGAAGAGAAGGACAACTCTAAACCTGGGCAGATGGAGCTCGTCAGCCCTGTAAGGCCATCCATCTAAGAGAAGGTCACCCTAAAAAAACCTATGTCCTGAGGACCTCGCTACCACCATCCAAGCTCACTCGGCCCCGGCAGATGAACCTTAGGATTAAAGGGTGGGCTCAGTTCAGCACACACTGTGTCTCACCTAAAAAATCCATTGCGCAGACTCGAAGGCCTTACCCGCATTTGCAAAGCCCTGTATCTCCAGCGCGCTTGTAACAAATGTGGGTAGAGACCTTTCCCAAATCTTCGTTCGCAAAGACTGGCCATGATGATGACATTTTCCCTGGCTCTGTGAGAGCTCTTTCTAGGTATGAGGCTGTCCCTCTCCTGGTTGCCTTTGGCTGTCAGTAGGCTGTGAAGCAGACTCCCCGGGGTTAGGAGCGTGTCTAGCGGTGAATTGGCCCGTTCACGAGCAGAGGGAGACCCTTGCTGCTCTAGGTACATCTCAGTGTGTTTGCACCCTTCTTCCATACAGCTGTTACCCTTCATGTTTGCCCATTTTGGGGGGAGAAATTTTCAGGTGTAGACATGCAGAGGGAAAACAAAGTCACAGTAGTGTGTGTTGGTGAGGTAATGGAATGAGGCAGTAAAATGCCAAACAGGCATTGGTAAAAGACCTGCTGTGGCGCTGCAGCACCTCCTCACCCTGCAAGAGGAGGAGGAGGTTCTAGGCACATGAAGACTGAGGGGCTGGGAGAGGGAGAGATGAGGGGCTTAAACATAGCTTTTGTAATCCAGAACCAAAAAGGCAGGTTTTTTTTTCCTTACCCCAAAGGTAAGATTTTTAGGCTGGAAGTTTTCTCATCTGCTTCTGTGTGAGGAGTCCATGGGAGCTGCTGTGTAATGAGGTTTGAAGTTTCTCAAAACAGCAGCAGGAGCTTGGCCATCTGTTCCAAAGGCAAGACATGCAGCTGGTGTGTTTGCTTAGTTCATTTTGTGTGTCTTTTTTGTTCTTGCTTCTCTTGTGAATGCTGTTGCCACCTCTTTCTGCTCTTGGATCTTGCTTCTCCACTTCCTGGTGTGCTCTGTGCTGCTGCTTGCTGCATCTTGATGCCCTTGTGTTAACATCCCCAGTTAGATGTGGGACAGTTTGTCCTTCCTGAACCAGTCGGGTTTAGAAGACATATCTGACTGCTCACATCCTCCTTATGCCCTGTTTGACATCTCTTTTTTTTTTTTTATCTTTCCTTTCTGTGCGTATTTTTATACGAATGTCAGATAGGTGTTATCACTTAAGCAACTTTCCCTAGAGGTTGTGGTCATTGCCAAGCTGACAGTGATAAGAAGAGAAAACATGTACATGACCTGTGGGATATCAGAATTATCAGCACAGGGAGGAGGGGATCTGTGTGGTTGTACAGCTTAATATGACTCTTCATGTGCAGTCTCTTACTTTTGTAGTTATAGCCATGGCATTATAGTATTTCTGTTCTCCATGTGGATCAGCCTGCAGTCATGGGTGACATTCCCTCTGAGTGGAGGCACCAGCTTAGAAAAATTCAGTTACAGGGAGAACAATATTGTTGCAGTTTTTAGAGGCGAAAGTTAACGCAAAATGCAGCGTAGATCTGGCTGCTGACCAGGGCAAAAGATATGAGTAGTGCAGGAGCCTCTCATCTGGGCTTTATGAACTGAGCATCTCTAATTGCAGTCCCTGTTATCTTCAGGGATCACCGAATTGAAAGCCTGATTTTCTGATGTGTTTATTCGCACTTTTAGTGCTGTTCAGTGCTGTTCTAGTCTTGGTGACATCATTTAAACCTTCTTGTGAGTGGGGTTGCCTGATCACATTCTGTTTTCAGCTTACTGGGCCTTGCCCAGAGCTCCTGCAGGCATCACATAGTGGCTGGAGATGCTGTAGTTTGTTCTTGTTCTGGGATTGGCTTTTCTTATGTTATTTCTTGGCCTTTCTGGGAAAAGGGATGAGATTGTGGCTTGGCTGCTTTTATTTTGGCTCTTACTATCGATCAATCCTTTCCCAAAATGAAGGAAATGGGATTTCCTGAATCTAATCTGTCAGAACTAGCCTGTATGGAGTAGCATCCCCTTGGCATGCATGGCCAGGGGCCCTAAGTTGCTTAGTAATTATTTTAGGGTATTTTTCTGTAATTTGCATTACATATCTGAGGGTGGATGGTTATAACAGTAGAGTGGGGTATCTTTTACATCTGTGCGGATAGGGAAAGGTTAATAGATTTGATACCGACAGGAGGGGGAGACAGTTGCGATCCCCAGATCTGAGGATAAGCTTGTAGGTCCACAAGTTTGGTAGTTGTTTTAAATAAAGAATTTATTCAACACTGCCTTGCTTTTTTTCTTAGACCTTGACTGGTTCATCAGCGGTGCTGCCTTTCATGACTTGTTTTCCTGCAGTCTTACACAAGGCATCGATTTGCCCTGGGAAAGCAGCACATCTTGCAAAAACAAGGGCTGAAGTGTGTGCGAGGGGAGTGCCAATGTCACTGCGGAGGACACAGCTCTTTCCTGCAGAGCTGACCGAGGACCAGAGTTCCTCGTTCCTCCCAGTTCTTGTTTACAGTTCTCCTGGGCTGACTTCTCGCTGTCATAGAGAGCACTCTCTTCTTTGGCTGCCTGTGCTGTTACTGGCACTAATGGGTCTGCAGGGAGGAAGAGAAAGGATAGAACACATCGGTGGAATGGGGGAAGATTGTGATGGGAAAGGGGATCGTGTTTAGATTACAGGACATTGACTGTGGAAGCCGGAAAGAAGGAAATCATTGTGATATCGTCAATAAAATGTACCAAGAGAGTAGGGGCTGTATTAGCAAGATACTGCTTAAACTGTGAACTGGCTGAAGAACAAATTAACTAGGAAATCAGTAGATCAGCTAACTAATTAGGATCAAAAATCCGGGCAAGACAAGTAAATAATGTAGCAATTTAAATGAATTTAACTACTTAGAAAGAATTGGTCACTATCAGTATTAAACACAACAAATAGGCACTAAAGTATCTGGGGAACCAGATTCCCCCAGCAAACGGGTTAAGTGACCAAGAGTTAACAAGTAGTGCCAAGACCCAGCCATGGGGCGTGAGGAAGGACACAGCAAACAGCTTGTGGCTGTGGAGGTGCTCTCCACCTGGTTTCTTATCCCTTTGCTTTTGTGCCTATCGCAGCTCGCTCTGTGTCTCTGCCAGCTCACATGGCTTTGCTTGGCTGACCCTCGCTTTCTCTGATGCTCAGTCTCTCAAACCCTCCTTTCGTGGGTGCTGCATCAGAGAAGTTCCTGAAAAATTTCTAGCCTTTAAATAGAAACAATGAAATGAAAATGAAGTGTCCGTGTTCCTTGCCCTGGCACTGTCCCGTTGCAGTGCTCCATCCCGCTCGTACCCAGCTGAGGGGATGGCTGGTACCAACCTCTGTGCCCCTCCTTGCCTCTGGTGTCCACAGGCTGCAGGCAGATGTTCACACCTGCAGCATTGCAGGCTCCAGCTCACAAGCAGCCTAGATATTTTAGCTGCTGTAAGGAAAGGAAGCCGGGCAGCACACGTGGTCAAGGCCAAGCTTTAATCCTGCAGAGTTATGAACAGATGCGAGGAAACCCTTTTTGCTTTTGAAATAAATCATATCTGGGCTAGCTGGAGTGTCCTTTTGCTCTGGTTACGGGGACAGCCAGGCAGGCTGCTGGGGCAGCCAGGATGCTCAAGGACTAATTGGCTGGCTCATAATTAGGTCTGTGGAGAAAATCAGGACAAATGGAAGCTGATTTCTATGATTATGATTTATGATTACAGTGTTTACAAGCTGTGCCTGTACAGATGATGGCTTTGGGTGGGAAGGACAGGAGATGAATTGTTTAATTCTGATTGTTTGCTTTGTGCTGCAGACCTGGGTTACCCTCAGGTGTACCAAACAGTTGTTGTGTCTAGAGTATAGAGAGAACTTCTCTGTTTGAAGATTGCCTTCTCATTGCTGCTCTCAGAAGATTCAAACCTCCTTTGCCTAAGTTGGACTCCCCTGCTCTGGAGAAGCATAGAGAGCTTGGTGTGAGGCTGGGTTGGACAGGGGTGCCATGGTCTCTCATCTCCTCCACTGGTGGTCTCACAGCTGAGCCCTGGCTGTTGGAGTTCCTGCTGCTCAGAAGAAACCACCCACCTGCAGGCCTTTTTTTTTTTTTTTTTTCTGCACACAGTGGGGAATGCTCAGTAACCAACAGTGGCATGGCTGTGACTGTTTTCAGGTGTCTTTTACTGCTTGGCTGCCCACTCATTCTGACAACATACTGTATATCATTGCGTTTGTTGTTGTTATTCAAGCTTGTCACTGTTGAAGAGAAGCAGTTCCTGAGGGAAGCGCTATATAACACTGGAATTTTAATTGTCTGGGATCCAGCACCTTATCATGCAGAAATTCATGAGGTAAGGCTGAGTTTTCTGTAAATAAAATCAGATTCATATGCTTTGAAGTGCCTCGGTTAACCCACTTCCTGCTAACATGGGCAGTCACTCCTTTGAAGGCCATTGTTTTTTACCTCTTTATTATTGTGGATGTATCTGTGTGTACTTCTGAGAACACCCCATGCATGAGTGCTCCTATGAAAACACTTGCCTGTTCCTGATCCCTGTGAAGGGCATCAGGCCAAGTGTAACAGGTCACCACCTCTACTTTCCCATGGACTGATGCCACAGGGAAGAGATCACTGGTAGCTGCAGCAATTAGAGGATGATCTGTTCTTTCTGACAGTTACTCTAAGATTTGCTGCTGGTTGATGCTTGGATATTTCGAGCACCAGTGAGACATGAGATATGCTTGATGCGTTATGAATGGATTAGGAAACCCTCTGAAGATCTTAGCAAATGTCTCCTCTCTGTGTCAGCAAGGCTGTCATGAGTGGGTGTTGCAATCCCTCTAGCACTCACTTTTGATTTTGAGTACAAAAGAGCATTATTTGATAAGTGATGAGCTTTGGAGACTCATGGTCAAAGCAGGTAGAAGTGAACAGTCCATTCTTTACTCTTATTTAGAGCTCTATCTGTAACTGAAAGGTCTTTGCCTTCCTTTCTCTGGACTGCATTTCCTATTTTGTCACTGATGTTTATTCCTGTGTCTAGTCTCATGGCTCCAGGTGGCATAAGGGGGTATGTACAGCATGTTTAAGAGTCAGTAAAACCAGCATGGGATATTTGTAGCGTAGGAAAAAAAAATCTCAAAATGATTTAGAAAAACCCCATAAACCATTCCTAAGTGTTTTTACTGAAAGGAGAAGATTTAGGACGCAAATCAGCTCTGCCTGGTTTGGGAGGCTGTGCTGAGAACACTTGCCTGCAGAATAGGATGCTTTGTACTGCAACACTGAGAAGGATTGGGGTCTGTAACATTTAAGGCAGAGTTCTCAATATCATCTGCTATTGGGAGGTACAGAAGGAAATTATACAAGATGCTGATCTCATTTAATGGTCCTTCACTGAGATTTGCGTTTTCCCTGCTCTGTTCACTGAGTCAAGTCACCACAGTGACCCAAGGGTTGCAGCTCAGGGTGTGCAGGTGTAGCAGGACCTTTTACCCAGCATCAGCAGGTTCACTCATCCTTGTTTCCTGTTGGTTACAGGAAAATGGGCCAGAAATAGTCTGACTTCTTGTTTCTGTTTTGCAGTGGTACAGAAAACCAGACTACAACTTTTTTGAAAGCTATAAGGCGTATCGTAGAACACATCCAGAGCAGCCCTTCTATATCCTGAATCCAAAAATGCAGTGGCAACTCTGGGACATTCTGCAGGAGAATTCCCTGGAGCATATTCAGCCTAATCCACCGTCATCAGGAATGCTTGGTAAGATAATCACCCTCTAAACTTCTGGTTCAGTTTGCAGGCAGGAACTCTCCAGGATGCCTTTTTACAAAGACAACTACAAATCTATGGTGCTTATCAGAGTTGTTTTTACAGTGTTTGTCTTATGCCAAAATTTAAGCTTCCTGTCTTTAAAGTAGCAGCGCAGTTGCACTACAGTAAGTGGTTTGCAGCACTCCTCTGAAACAGCAGTTACAAACATAGCCCAGTTCCACATGGAAACAGGAGGGCAGATCGCAACACTGGGATGATCTCTAGGATTTCTAGCTTCTGGTGCCAGAGCAGTTCCCACGGGGTGTGAGAGGAAGGATATGGTTCCTGCAGGCTCAGATCTTGTCAGGCAAGTAACTCTGGTTACTGCAGATGAATTCTGAGTGCTAGCCTGTTCATCCTTTCCATATATTATATATATATATATATATTTATATAAAAATGACTTACTGAGGGGCTGGGGATGGTCAGACTAAACAGTTGCCCTGAAAAGTTCAGTGATGTTCCCCCTTATGCAGCATGCTAACTTCTTGCTTGTCAGCATGCTAAATTCTGCCTCTCAGCGAAGGAGCTCATTTTACATTCTGCTGTTGCAAAGGTTTTCCTACTTAGTGGAAAGCAGATCTCATGACCAGATGAATAAAAAGGAGTGAACCTCTGGGAAAGCTCACGTGTATTTGAAATCACACAAGACCTATAGTCTTGTTTGCCATAGAATGTCCAACTGCTGTGCTTCCACCCTTCGTCTGCTCCTGTCTCTGCTCCCATCACTGCTGGGGCAGAGGCACCTTTCTGTCTCCATGTAAACAGAGTCACTTCATATTTTTGCCAGGTCCAGCAGCTATTAAATGATTGCTGGGATATGTGCAGAATGTGTAACAGCATAACTGATGACTTCAGCAACAAAATTGTTAGCAGGCACCAGGCCACATCGGACAGCAATTTCTCTGTGGCTTAACTTGGGGCCAAGTTACCTGCTTTGTAAAGCAAATCACCTCACCAAATTCGGGGGCATAGATGAGTTCTAGTTTCCAACTCTAGCTTCTCTGAAAGGTCTAAGTGTGATTGAAAGTTGTAATTTGAAAAAGTGGTTGAAAATGTGTTTAAAATGTGCCTTAGGTAAATGAGTGGTTTCACATACGGGTTCTTTTAATGTCTTGCAATCCATGTTCCTCTGATTGTGCAGAGTCCTTGATATCTCAGATACTGTGTGAATTTCTGTGATGTTGTACACTGTTTGTGATTCCCTGGTATATTCTTGCACTTAGAAGAAAAGTAGCCAGCAACTATGGCTTACGTCTGATCTGGCCGAAAAGTCTTCAGGCTGTGCCCAGTGTGATGTCCTCGAGTAGTTCCTGTGCCTGTCAGAAGACACAGGAGGGCAGCACCGCTCTGCTGCGGGGACCCTGAGGAGCAGAGGCTGCTGAGGTCTCCCTGAGCATATCCCAGCACCAGTCCCATTCATATTCCCTGCATTCACTGGAGGCAGGTGGGGAAAAGACGAAAATCTCATCCCTGCTTATTCAAGCAGCTAAGTGTAGTGCATGCTTGGCAGACACCCAAGTTTCCATGAAGGTCATTGAGAATGGTAGCACTCTTAAAAATTGGCCTTTTAGCAGGTCTGTCGCTGTAAACAATCCGCTGTGATCACATCGATCACACACTTCGCAAGGGAGAGCTTCAGAAGACATCCCTGATCTGGCCAGATTTGTTTGCTCCCCCTCTACTCTGAATGTCCCAAAAGGAAGCCCTTCCCCTGGGAGCTGGATGCTCCTTGCTGCCTGCCTGTCTTGCTCGAGTGTTTAATTGGTTCTCTGGGCTGATGTGGGCTGTCTCCCTTCCATCCTTCCCCAGGCATTGTGATCATGATGACACTCTGTGATGAGGTGGACGTGTACGAATTCCTCCCTTCCAAGCGGCAGACGGACATTTGCCACTATTACCAGAAGTTTCATGACCACGCCTGCACCATGGGAGCTTACCACCCTCTGCTCTTCGAGAAGAACCTGGTGAAGCACATGAACCAGGGCACAGACGAGGACATCTATACTCATGGGAAAGCCACCCTGCCCGGCTTCCGAAAAGCGCGTTGCTAATGGATTGGTGTTTAGTTTTCCTTGACTGTCAAAGCACTTTTTAAATCAGGGTTGTCAGATTTGTTAGGTCTAAGCACTGGTGTGTTTTGACAGCTCTTCCATGTAGCAGCGCTTGCTCTTAGGACTTCGTTGACCAGCTCTGTGAGGTGGTGTTAACTCACTGTGGTACATCCACACCATATCTGCATGAGTCACTGCAATAAATTCACTCCCAGTGGAGCCAGGCTCATGCAGTGGGTGGATACCTCTGTCTGCCTCTCAGCCCATGATGGTGTGGGGGAGGTGCAGGAGAGGCTTTCTGAGCAGAGATTGCACAAGTTGGGATCAAATGGTGAATACAGTTTGGTTTGCTTAAAAAGGGTTATGACAGCCAAAAACCTGGTCCATTGGGAAACAAGAGAAATAATTTAAAATTTGTTCCCATAGTCCTAGGAGCTCTTCAGAGCAGGACTGATCTATGGAAATGCTGTCAAGCTGTGTACTGATAAGCTAAATTCCTTGTCCAAAATATTTCATTTTATAAATAGTTTGTAAAATTACCTTGACAACTTCCTTCTGAATTGTAAGACTTCTAAAACCACTCAGGTGACATTTTTGACCAAGGAAGAGGGAGGCAATTCACAATTCAGTGATTCTTGCAAGACTTTTAAATCTTGTTACTTTTTTAAAAATAATTTAAAATAAATTTTAGTGAACATTTACTTCTCCAGTACAGTGTTGGGCTTGGTACAGAAGAACCCTTATTTCAGAAATGTTTTGGGGAAGATGCTCCAAGGCACACATGGGAGAGCTCACTGGAAGTCAGTACCTCTTTCCAGCTGTCTGCTGCTCTACCTTTGCAATTGTTGGCAAATTACTTCCTGTCCCCAGTAACAAATACCACAGAGCTGCTTCTAGATGAGTTCCAGTCTTCTGCAAGCTACCAGAAGGAATCTCTCGGCTGCTGTGTGCTTTTCTGAGTAGGTGGGGAGCAGATTTACTGCTTCCATGCTTCATGAGGTGTGAGGAGGGAGAGTGTGCTCTGCTTCTCATGCTGAAACAGGCAGAACTGAGAAGGGCAGCTTTTTCCTGCTCCAGGGGACTCCTGTGGCAGCATGATGGAAGTAGTAGCTGTGCAATCTCTTGTATGCTGGTGAGAACACCTTCCCTGTCTCCTGTACTGGTGTGTTTCATCAGGTCTGTAAAGAAAGCTTTTTCTTCTCCTGTTTTGAATAAATCCTGTGAAGTCATTGGCCTGTTTTTGCCTTGGTGAAACCGGTGTAAATATCTTTGCTCCATGACCCTGGGGATTTGCACCAGTCTTGCACCAGTGCAGGCAGAGCTGGGAGGGAGCTGCTCCCCTACTCATTCCAATGAGCCCGTGGCTCTTGCCCTGCTGGTGAGAGGGCCACTGCAGAGCTGTTCCTTCAGCTCAGAGCCTGGCTCTCTGCACCCCCATCTCTTGGGATGCATTGGGTCTGTCAGTGCTTAACAAATTGTATGGCATATATGTAGGGAAAAAAGTTCAGGTCCTGGCACTACTACTCAGGAGTGCTAGGGCAGGAATGCTGTGAAGGCAGCTGTGTCTTGTTAAGCATTCCTTTTCCCCGTGAGAGGAGAGAGCTTGTGGGGGAAAAGCCATAAGGGGTTTTTTGGGAGAGCTGCAGCAACCTCTCCCCATCACCACTCTTAGTTTCTAACAGTCCTAACTCTGGCCTTTGGATCAAGGGAGTGTCTGCCACAGCAATTTGCCTTCTTAGTATGTGTTTAGTTGAAACTTGAATACCTTCAGACTCTCTTCCTACATTGTCTCATTTGACATTTCCCACCATGTTATTTTCCCCGAGCATCCACCCTGGGGAGATCAGCCCAGCCACCCTCTTCGTCTTGGGCTGTGGAACTGATGGATAGCACATGGCTTCTGGGAAGCCAGAACAATCTGCCTGCTGGTCACCTGGGGATCCCCAAACCACCTGCTCCTCTACAGGGCTCCTGCAAGAAGACAAAATGTCAGACAGGCTCCCCAGGGTCTCTCAGAACCCTCTGTTATTTATGGCAATAGTCTTGCACTGGGCATGGAATTTCAAATGTGATGGTAACAGTTTTAGCTACATCCGGTGTGTGATTCACTTACAGTCTAAACACACTTTTAAGGAATTATGACAGAGCTTAAAATAAGCCAGTTTTGACCATCTTTTTTTCCCCCTCTTTTTGGCTGCCTAGATCCCAATCTAATATAAATTGCAAGTGATGGCAAGTCTGGTATTTAGAAGAGCCAGGTGTAAGTTAGTGGGCAGCAACAGCTAGACTGTAACAAAAGCCTCATCCCTCCTGCAGCCTAACCACTTCCAGAGTGAACAACTCTCTCCATGTAGAAAACAGGAAGAGGGCAACACTGCCCTTTCCAGTTACCTGCTGAAGGGCTAAGAACTAGGAAAAATTCTCCATAATTATATGAGAAGGGTGGAAAACATTTCCAGCTGGAAACTGTTTTTTCCACTTTGCCTTTTTAGAGAGCCAGGAACACGGGTGGGGAGAGGTTTTCTGGTGAGCAGAGACCAGAGGAGGCAAGTGCTGCTGCCAGGGGGTCATGGTTGGATGAGGAAATAATTGGGTGATTTAAAGCAATGAAAATATGTTACTGACAGAGGAACACTGGACTTTATTGTCTTTAAAGGAGATTTTTCATTGTCTGGGCTAACAAAGGGGCCTGTGGGTTTTTATGGTTTGCTTTCACTAAAGACAAGGGGAGAAAAGTCCCAGAAATTCAAGCTGTTCCCACCTGAGTCAACACGCCTGTCCTCACCTCCCTGAGAAGAATGGAGTGGGTGAGTAGGAACTAGATCTGACAACCAATGTATCAAGTGACGGTTAAAAAAATACATACTGGCACTTCCTGGAGAGAAACACAAGCTGCCCCAGCCACACATTCCTTTGGTTTTGTGCATGCACCCAACTGAAGGTGTAGGAACAGTAAGATGGCTCATTCTCTGCTCTATACTGTGAAGTCTGACACTCTTGCCCAGCACTGTAGGTGCTTGTCTTCACTTGTGAATCGTACCAGCCTGGCAGGGAAACTGCATTACTTGCTTCAGGTGATGATACAAAGCACACTGTGGAAGCATCAGGCTTCATTCTGGAGCAGATAATTTGTGTGCATGGCCATATACATCTTAGTTCATATCCCTGTGCATTTATAGAAGAGATGAAAGTGAGGAAGATCTTGTGGAGGTGTGGATATGTTACCTGGCGTCCTGGGAAGGGAGCTACCTGCAGTCACTGTACTCAGCAAGGCATCACCTGGAGCTCATGAGCTCCCTGGAGAATGCTGGGAGCAAGCTGGGACCCAGCTGGCTTTGTGCCTCACTCCAGGTTTCAAGAAGGAGCTACAGATCAGTACTCCCTTTCGAAGAGAGAACTTTCAAGGAAGAGGACGTTCTTGCTTCTAGCTTGTCTTTAAAGTGCAGATGAAGGTAAAGTTGTAAATGTCTCTGTCTGCAAATAGCTGCTTCTCTTTTTGACCTAAACTCAGTGAGCTGTTCAGCAGCCTTGTCTTGTGAAAGGTATGGAAAATGGCTTCAACACACAGAACCATGACTGGTCATCCTGGTAACACAATGGAGGGAGATCTGATGTCTCTTGGAATTGGTAGCACACAGCTCATGCCATGCACAACTTGTCTGCAGTTCTGGAGGTGGGTATGGAGGGCTTCTTTCAGGGGAATGTGCCAGAGGGTTTACAAACACAGCACCCTCACAGCATCTCCACTGAGAAAGGAAGTAGCCCTTGTGGGAGCCAGCTTTGGAACCCCTCATCTTCCATCCAAGTCCTGTGAAATACTTCCCTCTGTAGGTAAGTGGCTCCTGCTGCTACTTATCCTCCAGGTGTCACCTCTGCTGAGGTGACACCCGAGGATGTTTGTGTCTCCAAGTTTTGCATGAGTTTGTATGTGCTTGCTGGCCTAAACTCAGCTTGCAACCTCATGTGTGATACAGGGAGAATTTAATCTTAATTGCATCTTTTGACAGGCGAGTCAGACTTGAAGCTTAGCACTCTACCATTAATTTCAGTGTACAGTGTACAATGAAGAAAACTGATTTGGGGATTTCAGCAATGAGCATTTGAAAAAAAAAATTCCTATGTTTTGGGAAGATACAGGGATGTTTGCAAAGCAGAATGGAAGATGAACAAGGAAAATCTGACCTTGGAGATGGTTTGAAAAAGTGTATGTCTAGTGCACTTTATTCTAAATAACCCCCTGAAAGCCAGAGAAGGGCAGGAGTGGAGGGAGTGAACTGAAAGCAGTTTGGTTTGGAGTAACTTCTGGCAGGAGGGAGATCTCTCTGAGCAGAACAAACACTTCCCAGGGAGCTTGGCTTGCTGTCTCTGTGCCAGCTCTGGGTGTGCTGCTGGTTTTGGAGGTCAGTGTGCATGGAAAGCTGTCCTTATTGGAACAAAACCAACTTGGAATGTCTTTATTTCCATTCATGCAGTATCTTGCAGTGTTCTTCCTCTCTGGCCCTGGTATCCTTTACAAAAGCAATGGCGAGGTGCTTCCATGAGCCAATGCCAATTCAAACCTGTGACAAACCTGTCTTCAGCAGGTACTGATGGCTGTTCTACACGTCAGAAAAAGTTAAAATTTTAGCATGGGGATGCATAGTTTACAGTTTCAAGGAATTCTAAAACCTCTGTGCAGGAGAACCTCAGAAGGAGGGTCCTTCTAAGAATAAGAAGGTGATTAAATCAGCCAAGCTTTTGCTAATCCTGCTCCAGAATGGCTCTGCTGTGTGTTATCACCTGTTCCAAGCCTCAGTAATTCGCACAGAGCCCTCCACAGGTGCTTACCTTGTACCACTCCAGTGATGCTGAAATGCCTTGGGTCATCTCAGGTCTATAAACCCAACCTGTCAAAATGTGGAAAAGCTGAGTCCTTCTCTGATAGTTAAAGACTAAAATGAAATGCAGGGCCCTGGATGGTGAAAGCGGTACCAGCATTTGTAGCACTCGTTTCCTTTCCCAGAATAAAATAAAATATGTGTGAAAGTAGGCTGTGTTTCATTAAAAACCAGTTTTTGATACACCCAGCAGCATAAAAATAGGAAAATTGAGTTACATGCTCAGTATGTGCTTTATATATTACAAAATAACTGTAATTTATCGTCCCTGAAGTGTTACATAAACACTAATCTTAACAAGTGTATGGAGGGGGAACTTCCTTGGCTTTCTCCTACTTGGCTGAGTGATCCACACCCATTCAGAAATGCTGAATAACTGCATTACCACTTAAAACACTTCTAAAAAACGGAACCTGATCTTTAACTGAGATAAATCAATGAAGTATCCTACCTTCAAGGGAGCTGTAAATCATTTTCATGAACTGAGAATCTGTTTCCCCTCTCAGTTGCCTATAGTTTTCTCAGGTATCTTCACAGACATTATCTTATTTGAGTCTCTCTTGGTTTACCAAAGATATATTAAAGACCCACATTTCTTAAGAAAATATGTGTGAGGGGGCATTTGCACTTGAATTTAGGAAGAAGGCTGAGCAAACAGTTAAGGCTGGACCTCCTGTGCCTGGGACAGAGTGCAAAGCAGTTTGTTGCTGGGGGAACGGAGTTTTCTAGAGAATTTAGAAGATGGTGTCTTGTACCAGCTGCCGGTTCAAGGTTATTTGTATGGGTTGCGGGAACTGGGACTGAAGCTGAAGAATTTAAAGGAAATTATAAAGAAATCTTGTTTATTTGTTAGGACTGAGATGCTCAAAGCAGTTTGGATGAGAAGCAACTCAATCTTGTTGAAGTAGGACTGTCGTGGCAGATAATTTGAGCCTGACAAGGCTAATTGTGACCAATAGTTTAGAGAAACTCTTTTCTTATTTTTAATGAGTAAAAGTTCTAATTTGCATAAATATGACTTGCGGTCTCTTTTTAGTTTTTTTCCCCACTTCTAGTTTTAGGCACTGTTTGTGTAGGAAGATCAGTGAGTGACTGGGACAACATGATAACGATTTGGCATTCTTGCCTTTGAATGGCCTGGGGTAATTGTGTGGGTAAGTTGTTGTCATGGTTTGAGATAGCCCCAAAATCCAATTCCCTAGCTCCATCCCCCCTCCCACATCTCAACCTAATGTGAGATGGGTTTTTCCAGAC
This sequence comes from Pipra filicauda, assembly GCF_003945595.2. Taxonomy (NCBI): domain Eukaryota; kingdom Metazoa; phylum Chordata; class Aves; order Passeriformes; family Pipridae; genus Pipra; species Pipra filicauda. The sequence continues at coordinate 1,683,305 of NW_024104294.1, forward strand.
AAAAACACACCAGACTCCAAAGTGGGGGAAAGGGAATATATTACAATGACTGTACAAATAAATACCATATCACATTATACACACGATCACAACTATCTCTACCATGACATATAGTATTTACAATGGATCAGATCTCTTCTCCCATCCAAATAAAAGTCCAGGAGGGAAAGAAGGACAGATCTCTTCCAGTCCTTAAGCAGCAGCATCTTCTAAGGCAGCAGGTTCTGTCTTCTCCACATGCATGCAGCAGCTGTGGCTGGCTTTCTGCCAGCACTCACAAGGGAGGTATCCAAGCTCCCTTGGCCCCCTTGACGCAGGCAAAAGGGTCTTCCGTGGGCTTCGTAACCCCAGACAAGGTCGTTCCACCACGGTCATATCACGAAGACACAGGGGGGTCTTCGTGACGGTCTGGTATCTCTTGCAGGGCCTCTGTGCCCTGTCTCTCAGGCTGCCACCGTGGCAGCAGTGCGAGGGGGGGAGCCAAGGTCAACTCCCCCCGCATTCCATCTGGCCGTCCCGGTCCAGCTCCGGGACGCTCTGAGCTTCTCAGCTCCTCTCTCTCTCCGGTGCTGCATGTCCAAAACTGCTCTCCAAACTAGGAGTCCATGTCCCTCTTCTCCAAGAGGGGTCTCAAGGGAGTTTTGGGGGAGTGTGGTACAGTCTTACCCCCAGAACTCTGTCTCTTGGCTCTCCTTTCCTCGGCTCTCCTTCCAGGAGTCTCCTCTGCGGTGCTGCATGTTGCTTCTGCTGCTCCTTCAGTTCAGGTCCTTATCTGTCCTGGCTCTCTGCCACCGTTTCTCTGGTCAGTGTCGGCTGCTGCTCTGCGCCCATGGAGAAAACATCTCCTGGCATAACTACAGGCACCTAGCCCAGCTTTAGGCTGTTCCACGTCCCTGCAGCCCCCCAGCCAGAGGCTGGGAGGTCCCAGAGGGCCCAAGGGGCTCAGAGCCCCTTCCTCGTGGCTCTACAACATGGCCACCTCTCCTACAACAACAAAAACTACAACTCATCTCTTCCGGTGAACTCGTGATATGTTTACATTTTCGCAGGAGCGCCCATTGGGCAGAACTTCAAAACTTCCAGGGGTTTCCACCCCTTGGGGTCTACCACTTCTCTTAGCCTCTGGGGGAAAACAAGGTCCAAACCACTACAGTTGTGTATCCTGGCAGCAGGTCTGAGCTCTCCGTGTCCAGCTTGTCTCCAGCTGTGCAGGTCTTTGAACACTCTGGAGGTGCCAGGATTGTGGAGTGCTGTTTCTGCCCCATGATTTTCGGACTATTGTCATCTTGCTCAATAAGCTTTCAACGCTGAGCTCTGAGAGAGCTTGAGCTGACTTAGAGCTCACTCTTAGGTGAGCTGTTGCCTCTGAGCTTCCCTGCTGAGCTCATGTGGAGGTCTGAAGTGTCCCTGTGCCCTGGGGATAGACACTACCTCCTGGTCTGGACTCTTCTGGTCCTGCCACCAAGTGGAGGTGACACTCCCAGCTTCATCTGTGAGTGGCTGCTTTGCTTGCCGTGATCTGACTGCAGATTCTGGTGAGGGGTGCCAGCAAAGAGCCATAAAATGGGCATGTGTTCGTAAACCGAGCCCACACAGTCATTGTTGGATTGGCTTCTCGTTGATCCTACCCACGTCCTGCTGGGACACTGGGGTGGAGGTGACTCTATGGATGCTCCAAACAACCTGTGTTACAGCACTGCTAACCTCGGGGTTTCTCTTCTCATTATTATGGGACTCAAAAACATTCCCTTGGTGACAGAGCAATAAAACCATCTCCTCCCTGGCTGTGTCCTACAAGGAAGCAAGGAGGTCTCTCCAGATCTCAGTTCTCGATAGGTATAAAGAAAACAAGGGCAGAATAAGTGAGTGTGGGTGGGACACCTGCAGCTGGAAGCTGGGCTTTGGTGAAGCTGTGCTGCTCCAGGTTTCATACTGAAAGTTTCATCCAGCTCTGCATGCCAGTCCCTGGCCTCCTGATGCCCTCCTTCCTGTAGACAACCAAACCTGAAGGAATTCTGGTTTACTCTGTTTTAATTTCACACTTTTAGTTAATAATTAAATATAATGATGGTGCTATGATGCAGCATCGTCATATGTGGCAGAGAATGAAAAAAATAGCAAATGAGTATCCCTGGTGGCATGAGCGAACAAGGAAGTGGTATGTCAAGAAATCAGCTGTTTTTGTCACTGCCATAAAATGGACAGTACAGGAAATAGTTTTAAGCTCAATTAATTTTCAGTTCTCTTAAATAGCTATTAATATTAAAACAAAGCTTGTGTTGCCCCCTGGTAGTCCCCTTCCTGTCCGACTCCTGTCACTTCGAGTGTGTCAATGGCCACACAGGAACCTGGAGATTCCTGCACCATGGAGGAGCTGTGTTTCAACCCACTACACCTTCCCCCACCCTCGAAGGTCTCTGGGGAGTTGGAAAAGGACAGTGAAGGTTGTGTCTTGCTTTATGAAACCTATGTCTATGCAGTGCTCTAGTCTCATCACCAATCCATCCAATCCTGGGAGCAGATGGTTTCTGTAAAGCTGTGTTCTGTAGCTTCAGCGTTACATGGATGCTTTATTCACTAATCTTCCAACGTAAGCATCTTTGGAAAAGCTGATACACAGATTAATAGCAGCTGAGCCAATCCCGTTACCTGAAGTCTCTGTTTTTCCAAAGCGTAATTTGCCAGCACACCCCTCTGTGAGCTGAGGCCTTAAATTCCCCCCCTGTGCCCAGCTATAACTGTGAGGGGAATTCACAGGGGAGTTACTCGAAGAAAAATAAATAAATGAATACAAAAAAGTTCAGCCTTGTGGTTTGCTGAAGCAGATGAAGCTGAGGTCGTAATGCAGCTAGAAGGTCATTAAAGGGTGAGGTGATGGGTGCAGCTGTAAATCGATTTTAAAGTATTAAGGAAGAGGAACCAGTGATGAAAAGTGCATATATGTGGGAGCTGTGCACCACACTGCTTTCAGCATAAGGAAACTAGAAGGGCAGAATTTTTTCATCTCTGTTACAAACCATACAGGGGTGGATACAGTTGTCGGTATTTTGTTACAAAAACCCTGTACTCCAAAGCCATCCCTCTCCGTGAGCTTAATCCCTCCAAACTCCCCAAAGCTCTTGGGTACAGGTGAGCGTCTAGCTTGAGGTTTTTGGTTGTGATGAAGTTGCACTTGAAAGCTCTTCTATGGATCAGCAAATGCCAGAAACACTTTATATTTTTCTTCCAAGGAGGGCTGAGCCTGCAGTGACTGCTCAGTACAAGGCTGAGAATTGCAGTGCTTGTGAAAGCAGGAAGAGTGGATGATATCACTCTGACTGGTGCCCAGGACTCTCAGGAGCTGTTAGGAATTTGCATGCTCAAAATGCCCTTTGGAGAGTCCCCCTCATCACTTGCTTAACTGCCTTCCAGTTAAAAATGTATTATATATTTATTTGCTAATGTACCTATTGCTTTGATTCATGAAGATAGTGATCTGGCAGAACTGAGGATGGTTTTTCCAAAGCTCTTAAAAACAGCTCTTCCTATAAAGTCAGAAGGTGATTATTCCACCATGAGCAACACTTGGCATTTGTTCATTGGTCAAACAGTAACAAAAGCTTAATGATCATCTGGAAAAGTAACCAGAAAATGGCATGTTCGGTGAGAGTGGGAAGAGCTGTGAAATCAGTTTCAGGAAATTTTTTATAACAAGCAAAACAAAAGCCCCAAACCCGTCTTATCAGCCGTATATCTAATAGGCAAAGTACTTGACATGCACCTTCATAGCTTGGCACTGAGTCCCACTTGGCAGGCAGGAACGTCCTGAGTCAAGGTGATTTTGCTGCAGTATTAATATTTTAAGGTCCTTTGCTCAAGCAAATACACAGGCACTCATAAGAAATCCTATAGTGCTATGGAAACTTTCCATTTGTAAACCTGAACAGGTCCTTGCCCGGAGCAGAAACTGGAGAATCTCCCCTTGATGTGAGGAGACTGCAGGAAGGGATTTTGTGCTGATATGCAGTGTTGCTTCTCACTTCAGTGAGAATTAATGAATTATGCTGCTCAGTGTGATTTTAAGAAGTGGGTTTTGTGCTCTTGGGAATTCCTGGCTTTTACTGCCATATGAGAAAGGTATGTGTGTGTGTGTGTATATATGTACAGGCATAAGGGGAAGAAGCAAAAAGCTACAGAGCAAAGCAGTGGTATTTTAAGCAAGAATAGCAGTGAGGGGCATCCCTGGCTTGGGAAAATTGGAAGTGGGAAAAACGGAATGTGTCCCTGCCAGTGGCAAGGGGGTTGAAAGTAGATAATCTTTATTGTCCCTTCCAACCCAAACCATTCTACAATTCTGTGATACCTTTTGGGGTCTGAAGGGTTTTGCTGTTGTATGTGCTTCCTGCAGTGCAGGTTTTCCCAGAGTAGTGCAGATTGCACAGATTGCACAGTAGTGGCCAGATTGCACTTCTCTATTACACCTGTGACACTTGCTGCTCTGATGCTTGCTGATAGTTTAATTTTGAAGCCTGGGAAAGGTCATTAATCTGCCTTGGTAACAGATCACTGCCAATGTGCCACATGCAGGCCCACGAGCTGGAGGGCTGCCATGGGCTGAGATTCTCTGTATTTTATGGCAGTGTTTTGTCAATGCACAATACATTCCATTTTTGCTGTGTCTAGCTTCTTTTTCTCCTGTTTTGGGAGAGGATGGAATTCTTCAAGTACTTTTCTACAGTATTCAGTACTTCTAACAGTGCAGCAAAATCCATTATGAGGACGAAGCTCAGGCTGGAATTTGAGTAGTGGAAATATTTGCACATGCTTCAGAATGTGAGCAGGTGTAATCAGTGGGGATCTTCACACAAGCTGAAGGCCATCTGTAAATGAAAATTAGTTTCTTTCATTCAACTGCTATTTAATGAATATTGCCTGCCTTGATTGAGTTCCCAAGGTCAGTGCTTCTGATGCATTCAGATTATTGTAGATTGGCCAGTGCCTTCCCTGCCACTCTTTGGCTGCTGAGTTTTGTAGTATTTGAAGTAATTAAAGCCACTAGTGTAGTCTAAAACCAGCTTTCTAGTGCCTGTTACCACAGCTGCTGCTCAGTTTCTCTCTCAAGATTTGTTATCTGATACTTTCAGGTATCTGGGTGGAAGAAAAGAACTCCAAAAAAAAAAAATGCCTAAATGGGATAAAACCAGAGCCTTTTCCTGAAGTGCAAATAGATACTTCCCACAGACAAAAATAGTATTTAAAAATACATATTTAAATTAAAACAGCCTTTAGGATGTGTTGTAAAAACTTGCACAGTTTCAACTTTCTTATTACAAAGCTAAGGGATTGAGCATTTAAAAATGAGAGTCACTTGAGCTGTTCGAGAAAAATCCTGGAGCCTGGTGGTTTGCTCTTGTGAAGTAATTTAGCATCTCCTCAAAACAGCAGCTGTATGTGTTTGGGGAGTGTCCTGTCCCCAGTTCACAGGTTTCAGTTCAAACACTGAGATGCTTGTGCCTCTGAATACCTTGATGTATGTGGAGTCAACTGAGGAGTGAGATTGCACTGAGGATGAGCTGGACCATGGGTTCCTCCATGTTTTCCTGGGGGCTTCCACAGGAGAAGGGAGTGCAGCTGGGAAGGTGCTGTCCCTGGGTCCCCCCAGCCCCTTCTCCCCTCGAGGCAGAGAGATGGGGCAGTGGTTCCAGATGCCAGCAGGTTCTCAGGGCAGGAGAGTTCCCTCTTCCTTGCTTTGAGCATATGGGAGATACTCTGTTGTACAGGGTCGGGAGTCTCATGTTCCTGTTTATTTTTAATAAATTAGGGAAAAAAATGCCATTTTATGTCGACTATTTCAATATGCGCGTGTCACTTTTCCCTTCTTGCAAGTTTTTTTTTTCTAATTATAATTTTCTTGAAGCCAAAGTTATTAACATTTATCCTCTCAGGGCCGAAAGCTTCTGTTCAGCTCTGAGTCACTCTTCCAATTACACATTAATTTACCCAACTTAATCATTTATCCAGAGTAGCTATGAGAAATGCACCAGTCTCAGACTGAAATTTGCTGAAGGAAAGAAGGAACATGTCTTTGGTGTATCTTTGGGGTTCAGCTTCGTGAGAGATGTATTGAAACACTCTGAATGTTTGGGGAGACAATCCAGGGAATTTTGATGACTGATTTATTCCAAGGAGCTTTACAGTGTGCAAATGGGACAAACGCCCAAGTGCAGGGGAGCTCCCCAAGGCTGTGGTGCCCACATGTGTTCTCCCCCTCACCTCCCCTCCCGGCTCCTAGGGCACCAGCTTTTAAATTGGCCTCAGCTTTCTCCCTGCTAACCTGTTCAGGAGAGGATGTGCATTGCCAAAGGCATCTAGTGCTCCAGTTTGCAGACGAACCACAAACTTGCAAAAGAAGTGCCTGGTTATCTGGGTGGCTTGTGATCACTTTTCCCTGGTTTTGGAAAAAAAAAATGCATATACTTGGCTGTTTATGTTATTCAAAACAGAGAAAGCTGTTAAAAGTATTCTTCAAAGATATAGGTGGGAAAAATGGCTAAAACGCTTTTATCTGTTTTGACCACAATGAAATCTGCAGTGTCTGTATCTCAGACCTTGAGCTGACTGCTATGAATCCCTGTTGGAGTCACAGAGCCAGTTGTCCTGAAGAAGCCTGTGGGAAAATCATATGCCTGAAACATGGGAAATGGCGTTTGCTTTGAGATTGTCTGCCAAGGCAGAGAACTCTCATGAGTTGGTAAGTTGATATCTGATGTGCAGATTTCCTCTGTTCCCCTTCTCTTAATTACTTTATTCTTATCTGAAAGTGAATTCAGAGAAGTACAGCTAAAATAAACATCCCTTCTCTTTTCTTGGAAATGCAGCTAGAAAAGTCTGTGAACTTCCAGGTTAATGAGCAACTTTCTGATGTAGCGTGGGGGTAAATCTCTCCTCTACTTTTGTGTCAGATGGAAAGTTTAGGAGATGGAGGCATTTCCTGCTGGGAGGGGCTCAGAAATTTGTGCAGTGACGAGCAGCCCTGATGCTCCTCTCTGCATCAGGCAGTTGTGTGCAGCACAGTGCTGTGGTATGGGGTCTCAGCCAGCGACAGAGTGAGGGGCAAGTGCCCCTCTTGGGGAGCAGGGAGTCAGTGATGTCTCTCAGCTGGGTCCTGACACCAAATCAGAAGCCAGGGCTTCTGGTTTCATTAGCAGTTACAGACTCAGCTGTAGATACTTTGGCACTGAAAACTTGTCTTATTAATGTTATTCTCATTGATTTACTAGTGAGTCATTTTTTGTTTTTTAATGGAAAGTGGTGGGGGTTTTTAGGCAAATGATATTAAAAACGTAGAAATAAGATTGAGTGAAGCTCTTACTGTTGCTAATCAATCTTCCTTTGTTCCACAAACATATTTTTGTTCTATTATCATCATCATCATTTTGGATTGAAGGGAGCCTTTTTGTTATTTATTTATAAGTCAGTTATCTTGGCTTTTTCTTTTCTGTCTTCTTCTCCCTGTTTTGTATTTCACTTGTAAGATAGCCCTTTTGAGATGAGAACCCTGACTGATGTTGGGGGTTTTGCCCCCATCACTCTGATGTGATTAGAGAGTACCTTCTGTTCCCTGTATCCAAGGGGTCACTTGGACCTTGGTACCTCATGTTTACAAATGAGTTGGGCATCTTGTTTGAGCCCAAGTTCAGTGCTGGTGGTGTTGGTGCTACGGCAGGGTCTGCTGGAAATGCAGACCCCCAGGGGATGGAAGGGCTCTGTGGGGAGTGAACGGGGAGAGGTTACTGTTGGTCTTCCACAGAAAAGGCTTGTGAAACTTTCTGCCAAGATATTTGAGATGTCAGTGTTGTTCATGCTAATTTTAAACTTTAGGAAGTTTCCATTGGGCTGTTTATAGACTGGTTGCCTCTACAAAGGCCCAGAGGGACTTTTTCTGTAGAGCAAGCCTGAGAACTTCACTCAGGCAGACTGGCCAGGAACTCAAGTCTTCATTTTTTATATTCAAATGTACAGCTCACTAAACAGGGTGAATCCTGCAGACTTAATGCAGCCTCTCAACGCAGACTGACCACACTGATGTTGAGGGAACTACTCAAAAGCTTTCAAGTGAAGGCTTGTACCTGCATGTATGTGTGTGGGGCTGGGGTCAAAGATATGGAGAGTCTCCAGTACCCCAAAATCTGTACCTTTTGAAAACAAGGCTACGGGGTTATTTCCTCTTCTGCAGCTGGCATGCTCCTAAAAAGTTAGGAGTAGGCCACATACATCCTCACAGACCAAGGACAACTTATTTTGGGGAAGTCAGTTTTCACACCTGACTGACTCTATACACAGTCGTTTCCTCCCTGGTTCCTGCTATGCTAAAAAACTTGCAGCCTGACTGGATTCATGGTTTTTGGAGCTTTTCTGCTTGGTAGTGCACAAGAAGAGGTTTCATACTGGAAGCAAACCCCTCTGCAGTTGTGAGGATAAGCAGCAATGAGCAGAAATCATCATCATCATGGCTGGGCTTCGCGAACGAAGATTTGGGAAGGGCTCTACCCACGTTTGTTACAAGCGCATTGATGGCTAAAAAGGCCAATACGAGATAGGCATGTCCGGTTGCAAAAGACACAGCAGAAAGACTCCTTAGGTGGTAAATTCTGCAAGGCACGATTCTTTCTGCGTTGTCTTTTCTCCTCAAGAGTGATCCTGCATGCGTTCTCAAAGGCATCAGTAGCATTAAAGATGGTGTGTCTCCAGGCCTCCGATTGGAGGCCAGAGTAGACCAGTTATGGTGATCAATATGACCAAGGCTGAGATGTTGTTTCAGGGAGTCCTTGTATGTTCTCTGGGGCTCCTCTCATGTGGCAGCCGGTGGCAAGTTCACCATAAAGCAAGATCTTAGGGAGGCGGTGGTTGGTCCTTCACCCTTGAGACGTGCCCTGCCCAGCGCAGCTGTGTTCTCAGCAACATGGCCTCAATACTTGTGATTGCTGCTTGTTCTAGAACAGATGTACTAGTCACATAATCTGACCAGTGGATGTTTAGGATCGTATGAAGGCAGCGTTGATGGAAGCATTCTAGGAGACGCACGTGGTGGCGGTAGATGACCCATGATTCAGATCTATATGAAAGAGTAGACAGCACTGTGGCTCTGTAAACACTGATCTTTGTACTTTTCTTCAAGTGTTTATTTCGCCAAACTCTTTTATGAAGCTTTCTGAAGGCACTGTATGCCTTTGCTAACCTGTTGTCTATCTCTCCATCAATCTTACCATCTGAGGAAATGAGGCTACCCAGGTAATTAAACTGCGGGACTGATTTAAGCTCTGATTCACCAGTTGTGATATGGCGATGATGGAAGACTTCCTGAGGTGCTGGTTGATAGAGAACTTCTGTCTTCTTTAAGCTGACTTCCCAAAGTGCTCAGCAGCATCTCCGAAGCAGGATGTTAAACGCTGCAGAGCTGCTTCTGTGTGGGCGACAAGGGCGGCGTCATCAGCATAAAGCAGCTCCCGGACAAGATGATTTAAGGTCTTGGTGTGGGCCTTCAGTCATCTTAAGTTAAATAGGCTTCCATCAGTACAGTATCGAATGTAGATACCGTCCTGATCCTCGAGGTCTGCCATGGCCCTTTGGAGCATCATGCTGAAAAAGATTGTGAATAGGGTTGGTGCAAGAACGCAGCCTTGTTTCACGCCATTCTTTATTAGAAAGGGCTCAGAAAGTGCATTACCATATCTGACCTGGCCGTGCTGATCCTCATGGGGTGAGATGATCATTTTAAGGAACTTGGAGGGACAACCTAAACGTTCCAAAATCTGCCATAGACCTTTTCTGCTCACAGTGTCAAAAGCCTTGGTGAGGTCAAAAAAGGTTACATAGAGACCTTTGTTCTGTTCCCTACACTTCTCTTGCAGTTGTCTGAGAACAAATACCATGTCTGTGGTACTCCTGTTGGCTCTGAAACCACATTGGCTTTCATGTAGAATTCCTTCTGCTATAGCAGGTATTAGTTTGTTCAAGAGTATTCTGGCCAGGATTTTGCCAGCAATGGAGAGCAGAGTAATACCACGGTAATTTGAGCAATCTGATTTAACTCCTTTCTTCTTATACAAAGTGATGATGACTGCATCACGAAGGTCTGATGATAGTTCACCTAGTTCCCAACAGCGCACCACAAGCTCGTGAAATTTAGCATGGAGTGCAAGGCCCCCATCTTTCCAGACTTCAGGAGGAATTCCATCAACCCCAGCTACCTTGCCAGTTTTCACCTGCTGTATGGCCTTAAGTGTTTCTCCTACAGTGGGGGCAGTATCCAATTCATACTTTACTGGTTGTTGTGTGATGGACTGAATTGCTGAGTCTTGGACTACACGGCCGGTACTAAAAAGAGTCTGAAAGTGTTCAGACCATCGATTCAGAATGGAGGTTTTATCTGTCAGAAGCATTTGACCATCTGCGCTGAGTAGAGGGCTTTGGACCTGGTATGTAGGCCCACATGCTGTTTTCAGGGCCTCATAGAATCCTCTGTGATCACCCGTATCTGCGCATAATTGAGTTGTCTCAGCTACATTGATCCACCACTTTTTCTGGATGTCATGGAGTTTCTGTTGGAGTTTGCTGCATGCAAGATGAAAGGCTGTTTTTCTTATGTGACAGGATGGCAGTGCAAGGTGTGCTTGGTGAGCAGTTCTCTTCTTCCTCAACAATTCCTGGATCTCTTGATTGTTTTCGTCAAACCAGTCCTTGTTCTTCTTGAAGGAGAACCCTAAGGATTCTTCAGAGAACTGCAGGATGCTGTTTTTAATATGGTACCACAGTGTTTCAGGAGAGGCATCTGTAGAATCTATGGAATGGTTTTCGAGCCTAGTTTGAATATTTGCCTGGAATCTGTCTCTCTCTGTGGCTGATTGGAGATTGTTAACTTGGAGTTTCCTCCTTGGGATACTGCCCCTTTTAGGTTTGAATTTGAGATTGAAGTTGAGTTTACAGCGCACAAGCTGATGGTCTGTTTGGCATTCTGTGCTGGGCATCACATGGGTATGGTGGACATCGCCGACATCTCTCTGTCGCACAAAGACATAATCGATGAGGTGCCAATGCTTAGATCTGGGATGCATCCAGGTTGTCTTCAGACTATTTTTCTGCTGAAAGATAGTATTAGTGATGGGGAGCTGTTGCTCTGCACAGAATTCTAGCAGAAGTCGACAATTATAGTTGCAGTTTCCAACACCATGCTTACCTAATATTCCTTTCCAGGCTTCAAAATTCTTTCCTACTCTGGTGTTGAAATCACCAAGAATAATGATCTTATCATCTGCAGGAACCTTTTGGGTAAGGCGGTGCAGGTTGGTGTAGAATTTATCTTTTTCAGCAGGGTCAGCTTGGAGAGTTGGGGCGTATATACTAAAGAGGACAACGTATTGCTTGTTGTGTAGTGAAAGGTGTAGGGAGATAATGCGGTCAGAGTGACCTGTCGGCAGATTTTTGAGTTTAGGAACAATAGAGTTTTTAATCATGAAGCCAACTCTTGAGAGATGCCTTTTGGTTCTGGGCTTACCTGACCAAAAGAATGTATAACCGGCACCATGTTTTCTAAGGCTGCCTTCCTCATTGAGGTGAACTTCACTGAGAGCAGCTATGTCAATGTTGAGACGTGATAGTTCGTGGGCAATTGGGGCAGAGCAATGCTCAGAATGTCCACTGTCTGCAGAATCAAGCATGGTTCTGATGTTCCAGCATGCTAGACTTAATTTGGGTACGCCTTTGGAGGCAGGTGTATGCCTTTTTATCTCTTGATCTTTGTGTGACCGCATTAGAAGAAGATGCCCGTTGGCCGCGGTTAACCAACCGGGTGAAAGTGGAGATGAGTTGTGGTTAGGTCATCTTTTCTAGGCCCCTCTCTGAGTGGAGCAAGCAGTACTGTCCTTGAAAAGGCTGCTTGGTTGTTCAGGGTGCTGCCCTAAGAGACTGTCATCTCTGGTCAGTCTCTAATGACCAATATCCTGAACCGCCTGCATGCAGGGTTGGGTCTGTGGCTTCCAGTGCACCTTTCACCTGCCATTTCAACCCTCGCCCATTGCTACAGGGCTTTGTGAATGTGGGTAAGGCCTTCGAGCCTGCGCAATGGATTTTTTAGGTGAGAGGCAGTATGCGCAGAACTGAACCCACCCTTTAATCCTAGGGTTCATCTGCCAGGGCCGAGCGAGCTTGGATGGTGGCAGCGAGGTCCTCAGGATGTAGGTTTAATTAGAGTGACCTTCTCTTAGATGGATGGCCTTACAGGGTTAAGCGAGCTCCATCTGCCCGGGTTTGGGATTAGAGTTTTCCTTCTCCTAGGATGACTGCCAGAAGGCTAACGACCTCATCCTACCCAAGGATATATTGTATCTGACCCTACAGTTTTGACCTGTCTGGCATGGGCGACCCTACCGAAGGCATGTACCATCGCCAGCATAGCTCGCAACCACATAGGGGTAAACAGGCTTCTTTCCCATTAAAACGGTTAGGGCAAGCCTTTCACTCCTTACTTTTCTGCTACCCATCTATATTCAATCCCAGGGAAATACTCAGGAACATCCCTTTATCCTGACTACCCTTTCAGGACGCAACAAATATATCCAGAACATACCGAACCTGGACAGTAACCACAGGTGAGACGAAACCAAACCGTTCCTGCCCCAGTACCCACCTGGGGCTTGAGTACCTCTCATGGTCGTAGCCTGGCCGAGACCCCCAACCCCCCAGAAGAACCCGTTATCCACCCTGACCTTATCCTCCCCCCACCGTGTTACCTCATATCTTCCCACGCACTGCTTACCTGCGACACTTCATGGAGGGCTGCCCTGCCTGCCCTCCCACCAGTCCGAGGACCACCATGGCCTGCCCGGCACCCCACGCAGTTCCAGGGGCGGGCAGAAATAAGGACAAAGAAACAAATAGTCTTCTCCATAGAAGGCCTTGTGCAGGAATACCTCAAATTACCAACTGTATTTGGGTTACATAGATGTGCAGGATAAGATCTTCTCCCTTCTTGTTTCCTCAAATTCCAATTTGATGTGAATGAATTACCAAGCCCAGGCAGATCATGAAAGCAAAGGCAGGTAATTGGTCGTATAATGCTTGTATAAATCTATTTACAGTTCTTGTGATGAAATAGGGTTGTGTGCACTTTGACTTTAATCCTCTTATTTTCCATCTTTATTTTAATAGATACTGAAATTCTTGCTCCATTGTTCACCCACTTTGAGGTGTGTAAAGAGTGTCAGCTGATAATTTAGAGCAAGTGGAATAAGATCCTCTGTATTCATTCCTCCTGTGTCTCCTTTGAAAGGATGTTTTTCTTCTTGGATCACAGCAACTACTGCTAGAAGTATTTGTAGCTGGCACTTACTGCATTTTTTACTACATTTAGATGATAAGGGTGACACTTGCATGAACTCTCATCAGTGGAACTTTTTTCAACATCTTTGCCTTCAAAAGCACTCCAGGCTTTTAAATCTCATCCGTGGGAGGTATTTTGCAAGGCTTTGATTTATTTGATGAAAACATGTCTATGATGTGTGATGCTGGCTGCTGTGGGACTGAGAGCAATGAGGAATCTTGCCTTTTAGGAGCATCAAATGTGACATGGCAAAAGTGCTGCTATTAGGATGTAGCTCTGCGCATCCTGTGAGCTCGTTAAGATCTTTGGCTTTGTTTTCATCCTTGGCTATAGCTGTGGCTTGGAGCGCTGCAGGCCTGCAGCTGGACCATGCTGTCTTGTACAGAGGCCATTAACAAATCTGTGGTGGTGCCTCATAAACACTCTTGTGGTCTGGGGTATCTCCAGGGGCTGGGAGGCTCCTCCCACCCTGTGGCAGTGTCAGGATGTCTGATGCAGCTGTGGGGTGGGGGTATGTGGTACTCAAGCCAGGGCAGAGCTGTGGGGGCAAAAGCTTACCCTGCTCAGCCCAGCCCTCTCTACTCACAGCAGTCCTGCTTCCAGGCACCTTGTTGGCACAACCCTGCCTCTGTTGAGTAACAAAACCAAATAAATACAATGGGAAGCATGGGAAAGGGTTGGCAAGAGCAGACATCCATGATGGATATCTACCCTTTGACATGTGCTGCATCTTGCAGATTAAAGAGTAGATGTTCAGGGCCAGATCCTGGCATTAGCAGGGCAGGGACTGACTCTGCTGACAGCCCCGTGTTTGCCCTTTGGAGGACTTTTGGCTGTGTGAGGATATGGAAAGTTGATCTGAATTAACTTTTCTAAAGCAGATTGCTTAAATTGGTTGAACACTCTCCTGTGGACTTGGATTTCAAATAGCCTTGCTTGACTGTAATTTATTTCAGCTTAATTACATCTGAAAGTGGAATAAAGACCCTAACTCAGAATCAAAGCAATTTAATGCAGATCAACCCATTCACTTTAAATCCACACCCCTTAGCTAACTCCAGTAGATTTCCCTGTGTCCCTGTGTGGGCAGGTCCTAAGGCCCCAGTGCCCTCTAACATGGCACTTCCCTCCCAAGCAGCTTTTAAGTAAAGGACTTTCATAACCTAAAACTGCATTGTCATTACTTTTTCTCCTGCTGGAAACAGCCTTCCTCCCTTCTGAGGAATATACATTGTACGTTACAATTAACGCCATCACTGTAATTACAAACTGCCTACAAGACACCCTCTGCTTCACTTGTATTTGGAAAGGTTCTCAGTGTCTATCATCTCAGTGACAAATTTCACCAGCAGTCCCAACACTGCTGCTAAAATGTTTCTTTTATGTTTAAATCACAACTGATAACTTAAACTTTACACAAGAAGTGGGGTTCACACGTCTGAGCATGTCCTCCCAGCTTTCTGGTAAAGTGCTTAAAACTAGTAATGTATTTTAAAGGCAAATCACGTGCAAACACTGTGGATAGAGAAAGAGCATTTGATACTGCCTCCTCTCTGCTGCTAAGAAGACCCAATAAAATGCTTTCTGCAAGGAAAGTTATGAAAAAAAAAAGGTGCTGTGCAAAAGTTGGCCTTGGACTGCAAGTCCAACTGCCCCTAAAAGCAGGACTTGCTGGTGTTCAGATATCTTGGGGCTGCCTCATATATTCTCTATGCTCTGGTTGCCAAAACAGAAAATGCTGCAGAACACTTTATGGGCTGGTTAAAGGGCTGGTGTCATCCTGCTGTAATTTGTCCATCTGCTATCAAACTTACTTACAGTTTGATAGGAAAACCCAATAAATTTTTAAAAATTTTCAGGGGGCTATTTTCAGGGTGTTATTTCAGCTGTCAGCTGTGTGACCTCAGAGTGATGCTTTTTGGGGGCAATATTCTCTAAGGCCTGGAGGAGAAAATAGCCGTCTAGCCCACGCAGAAGACAAAATCCGTCACTATAGCAACTGCAGTGAATGTTAATCATTATAAATTTAGTTCTCCCCTGGCACTGTGCTATATAAGAATAATGTGTATGTCAGCTTCCTACCTTTCTGGGTGCTGTCATGTCCACAAGCCTGGCTTGCTGCTTCTTGCCCAGAACTCTGCAGGATAACTCAAGAATGAGTGCTGGCTGTCCCCTCTCTCATGTGGTCACTACAACCAAATTTCCTTGAGAGTTATCTCCCTGCATCTCCTGCAGGCCATCCTCCTTCTCCTACAGGACTTGTGCTTTTTCTGCTTCTAATCTGGGACTTAGGTCTTCTAAAGCTAAGCTGGTATTTATGTTTAATTCAAAGTGAGGGAGAGGGTGACAGAATCGATTTGCTTGAAATTAAGTTTCAGGCCATGGTGCCTGAAGCAAGCCCTCTCACAGTGGTGAGGAAACTCCCATTGACTGAAGAGACTTTTGCTCAGGCTCCGTATTTCTTCCTGAAATGGGGCCAACACAATCCAGATATGAAAGAAGAGAGTATTTAAAGCTCTTTCTCTAATAAGTACAAGGTGGTCTGTGCCTTAGGGGGTGCCATCTGATGTGTCCAAGGGTCAGTGCAAGGCTCCCTCACGGGCCTCTGTGAACATGGTGCTGTAAACCCTGCTGTAATTATCCGTTATTGCTCCTGCTTGATGCTAAGAAGGGAGATCCCTAAAGGAAATGGAGCTACTTGGAAGTGTTTAATGTTAATTTCCTTTCTTGAATCAGTTTTGGTTGACTCAACCCAATTCTTGGATTTGCATCTGAAAACTAGGCAAAGTCTCTCTTGGGATATCCCAGGGGTTTACTAGGGATTGGTTCTGCACGCAATGAAATGCCTACATTCAAAGCTAGATAGTTTTTCCTTATCACAAAAAAAATAAAGTTTGAAAAATGGCGCAACCACTTCTTTCAGATGTTGAAGATGTTGAAGAGCAGGTAAGGGAAGGCTTGACTGCTTGCGTAACACCCCACGATACTGCTGGTTACACTGCTACAGTTCTTTGTTTAGAAAAAAATCCAGGCAAATAGTTATGAAATGATCGTCTCATTTAATGAAAAACATTACAGACAGCAGATCTACTTGCTGAAATGAAATGAAATTATGAATTGCTTATAAATATCAGAAAGCATAGGGCTGTACACTCACTGAAAAAAATGGGAGCTGTACCTCTGTAACCAGTTATTAAAATCATTAGAAATGCCTCTCCCCAAATTAAGGTACAAAGAGACCAAATCCCAAAGTCAATAGCATGGGTTTTATTTAATGGTAAATGTGAGACAGAGAGATAGAAGGAAATAAGGGAAAGGAGCAGGTGGGGGTAGAAGAAAGAAAGTAACAGAGAGAGATTAAAATAGAAAAAAGTATCACCACTCCATGTAACCTGGTGGCATCCCGTTGGTCTGGCTCTTCTGGTCTTCTTGATGGTGAGGGTTTCCCAAAAAACATAGAGTCCAGTGAGGGTTTCTCAAAAAACATAGAGTCCAATGGATTAATATACGTTCAGGAGATGCCCGGTACCTCCCTTTTGGGTGGGAAACTTGTCAGTCTCTTGTAACAGATTTGTTGCCTCACTTGGATCACCTTCAGCCTTCTGGTGATGGGAGGCCTCAGGAATGGATTAGGGGGGACTCTCTGGGGGTCTTTTGTGGTTTATGAACCCTTCTCAGCTGCCTCTCACATGAATGTCCTGTGTTTACCTGGTCTTCTCGGGGGTGGGGGTGGGGAGGGGGGGCAGGGGGTTATTTAGTTAGTTTGGTGTGGAGAGATTTCACCATCACACGCCCGAAACCCTTCTCCCCCACCACGCCCTGAGCCCACCTAGGGCTGGTTCTTAACACAGATACATTCTTCTTTCCTTGGCCTTGTTTACTTCTCCTCAGATTTGAGATGATTAGAGGATAGTCTTGTCTCAAGCCCCCAACCACAGTCCAAACTCCAGTTGGGAGGCACTGGGAGACAGGGGTGCCTCAGTGACCACAGGCTGTTGTTTCTTACACTTTGACAAAAAGTCTTTCTATGATTTTGACAATGTTTAAGATATTACTGACATTTCAGTCCATCACAACCTCCTTTTCAAGGGAAAGAATCTTCCCCCTCACTTTGGAGGTGTTAATTGGAATCTGGTTTTGGTTCGTTGGTTGGTTTTGTGTCCGTTTGCTTGTGGTTTTTTGGGGGAGGTAGGGTTGGTTGTAGTTTTTATTGGATTTTTTTTGGTGTTTTTTATAAAACTGATATCACCTCGGTCATATTTTCCAGTAAATTGTCGAAGGATCCCAAATGCAACTATTGGCAGTGTAAGTGAAGCGCAGTTGCTGTCTCTCTGGTGCCACGTATCGGACATCATGTGAGGGCTGTTGTTTAGCTGTGTGTGAACACTTTGACATAACCCAGAGTGCCGGGCAGCCCTTCAGGGGGACCTTGATAGGCTGGAGAGAGGGGCAGAGAACAACTCTGTGAAATTCAACAAAGGCAAGTGCGCGGTCCTGCCCCTGGCGGAGAATAACGCCTGGCACCAGCACAGGCTGGGGGTGACCTGCTGGAAAGCAGCTGTGTGAGGAACTGGAGGTCCTGGTGGACAACAAGCTGTCCACGAGCCAGCAGTGCCCAGGGGGGCAAGAAGGGCAAAGGGATCCTGGGGTGCATTTGGAAGAGCATTGCCAGCAGGTCAGGGAGGTGATCCTGCCCCTCTGCCCAGCCCTGTGAGGCACATCTGGAGTGCTGAACCCTGTTCTGGGTTCCTCAGGACAAGAGATATGGAGCTCCTGGAGCGGATCTAGAGGAGGGTGACAAAGATGATGAAGGGACTGGAGCATCTCTGTGACAAGGAAAGGCTGAGGCAGCTGGACCTGTTCAGGCTTGAGAAGAGACACTGAGAGAGGACAACATCCACGTTTGTCACTGTTTGCAGGAAGGGGTCAGGGGATGGACCAGGCTCTTCTCAGGGGTGTCCAGCAATGGGACAAGAGGCAACAGGCAAAAAGTGGTGCACGGCAAGTTCCCTCTGAGAATGAGTAAGACAGAGAAAGCTGAATCCTTTCTGAAAGTAGATTTTTGTTGCTGTTGTTTCTGCACCAAGCAATGGGAATTTTTTTGTTGAAGCTTTGCCAAAGTCTCTGCCTGGGAAAACAAACTGAAGCCCCTCAAATGTTTCGGAAGGGTTAGAAACCTATTTGGCCTATAATATTTTACAAGTTATCTTTCCGGAGTATGCTGAGTGGTGGCAATCTGGTTTCACAAGTTACCATTCCTGCTACTATTGTTACTGTGAAATCCAGCCTCAAGTCCTGTGCCAAAAAGCTGTGAAAGCCTGGAGAGGCCAAACTGTTTGGCTTGCACATAGGAAATAAGGCTGGCAAGGTACTGAATGAAAATATTTTTTATTTATACCTATAACATTCTACATGGTTCCAAATAGCATCAGAGCACTTACAAGCTGCTTTCTGGAGTAGATTTGCAGGTAATGTTTGCCACAGGTCACAGGGTTATTGGAACAGAAACTAGAAATTTGTGTTGAAAACATAAATATGTATCACAAGCCACAAACTATTTAACACCTCAAAGACACAGGCCAAAATCAGATTGTATGCTCTAAGACAGAACAGAGTCTTGCATATATGCAAATCACCAGTCACAGAATTGCAAAGTTATTGTTAATGTAGAAATTAATATTGAAATTTTACCAATCCACCTAGAGATAGTATCAAGACAAACTGAAAAATTCCTTCTGTGCTTTCTAATCTGAAAATAACAAACCACCCCTTAAAAATGTGTGCTTGGGAATAATATTTGTATTCCTTAGCTGTAAATGCATCCATTGCTTTGATTTCATTCATTACTAGAACATCAGTAAAAGCCTCAATTCATGGGTTCAGCTTCTGTATTTTAAAACATCTGCTGTTATATAGAGAATTACTACAACTGTGGCTTAGGGTTTAAAAAAAAAATAGAAAGAAGATGTGCAGTAATGTGTAGGAGGCGTGTCCCAGGGGCAGGGGAACCAAGGGACATGCACAGGGACAGACGACCCCATTGGTTCTAAGGTCACATGATTTTAGGGGATAAAAGGGAGTACGAGATTCAAATAAAGCCTCTTTGATTTCCATCTCACAAAGAGCGTCTAGCATTCTTTATCATATAAAGACAGCGACCCGACAGTAATGCGTGAGTACGAGGAGGCTTTTGTTAAAAAATTGCAAAATAAGAATAAACCTACATCCCTGGAATGAAAAGACAGATTGTGATCACACAAAAATCAAAAATATCCATTTGGAACGGGGACTCTGGCAGTGATGTGCACAGAGTGCTCCCTGGTGGTGAGGAGATGGAGGTGGAAAACAGGCTAAAGGACATAACTGTGCCACGTTGTGCCAGCCCTGCTGTGGTGAATATCTCCTTCCCGTGCAAGGGCACCCAAAGGGCTTCAGTGTCTGGTGGCAAAACCAAAGGTGTAGATCTTTGAACATGAATGACTTTTGATTGATTGGAGTGCACTAGGGTTGCTCACTGAAGGAAGTGGGGATGCATCATCCTCAGGGCTTTTTGGAGACATCCAGCATGGGCTGCTCAGGGAACCTGCTGATAATTGGGACTCATTTCTCAGTACTGCTCTCTCTTAAATGCCATACTCGGTTTTAAGGATGTCAGTGGTCTGATCTGGGGCTAGATGTTTCTGCTTCCAGAATTGCAGCAGATTTCTGCATCCTCACTCCTGGGCAGTTGCAGTGCTGAAGTACTCAGCAAATGTGACTCATAGAATCAAACTTATGTGCATATGTATAGGGAAGATCTAACATGGGTGATTTGAAATGGATCCAACCCATGCAGTGATCAAAAATCCAATTTTTCTCCCGCACTACTCACTCACCCAGACCCGTGTTGGCTTATGCAGGGTAATTAGAGCACTGTGATACCAGTTTTTGACAGCTGTGTTGGCACGGCTGGCAGGGGTGTGGATATGCTTCAGTGTGAAACTCCTATAAAAAGGGCATTTCCACGTAGTTTGGAATTTGAAAAGTAATTCTCCACAGAATGATGCTATTTCGTGTTTTCCTTCCAATTTTGGATGAAAACATTGTCAAAATATTGGAATTGTGCTCAGAGTTAATGAGGGACAAGGTTGTTCCACGTTTACTTGGTTTTCATTTTTCCTCCAGCTGTACTTCTGAGACTCTCAACGCTGCTCTGTTTGTAGACACCATCTGCCACTTTCCTTCCCAAAGATGGTCCAGGAGGAAGGTCCTGTAGAAGGTCTCCAACCAGCTTTCCTGATGGTGTCAGCTGTGACTGTTCTGGGTAAAACCACACTGTTCTTGCTACTGCTCAGTGCAGCAGGGTCTCACCTGGTAGCTGCAGTACTCACAGCCTGTGGTGACTGGTCTGCTCCTTTTGTCTTGACAAATACCCCTATAACCACACTTCTAGGAAGGGCTGGAATCACTCTTGCTTTTTCCTAATGCTTACAAACTGGCAGATTTCCAGAGACAAGGCCTTTACACAGCTGAGTGCTGTGTATCCAGAGAGTTGATTCTTCACTGGGTGTGTGAAGAATTCTTTGGTGCAATAACTTTTTAAGCTAATAATTAAAAAAAAAAAAGGTCCCTAAAATATTTGTTTTCTTAAGTTTCAGCTGCAGTTTCTCTCCTTTGTATGTTTCAGAGGACTTTAAACTTAAGTAGAACTTTGATTTGGAACTGCAGTTCTTCATAATCTATTCAGGTTTGTATTGAAAAGTGATATGAGACTTTTAAGGAACAGCACAAACCAAACCAGAGAGAGACCATCTGCAAGTTGGATCATTCCCTACAGGAGAACCTGTTTGCCTCCCCTCTTCTCATGAAGGTTGTTTCTTGGAGCTGTTCAATAGTGCTCTGGATCTCAGAGTTTTTTTTGTGGGTGGTTCTGTTTTTTTTGTTTTTTTTTTTTTTTTTTTTTTTTTTTTTTTTTTTTTTTTTTTTGGTTGCATTTTGGCAGAAAGTCTTTAGACTGTGGGTTTTGTTGTTTCTTTTTTTAAACTTTTTCTAGAGGTATCTGTGGATTTTTTTCTTCCAAAACTCTTGGTATTTGATTAAGGAAGTGAGTATTTGATAAATTGGGCAGTGGCTTATTGGTAAAACCAGCCTTTGAAGAAGCAGACAGGCAGTTCTTCATTAGCAGCAAAGCTACAAACTGAGGTTATTTGGCAAAACTTGACTCCAGCTGCCAAGGTGTCTCCCAGATGTGGGCATGGGTTCCCAGCATGGTCCAGACTTTCAGCCAAGGGTTGCCCAGCCAGGGCGGTTGTTATGCAGCCAGTGTCACCTTGTGCCTGCTGCAAGGCATGGCAGGACCTGGGCAAGGACTTGGAGGAATTCCAGGTGGATTTGTTGCATCTCAGAAGCACCAAAAAGCACCTGTAAACTGTCACATCCACAGAGAAAACAAAAAGTTAGCAGGAATTTTATTTGTTTCAGTTTTTATAAGACAGGTTTCATCTTTTTTTTAAATGGGAACCCAAATTTTGTCAGGATTAAAACTTACTTTGTAATAAAAATAATCATAACTTTTTCATCAGCCTCAAACCACTGAGCATTGAAATATTAAGCAGCTTGAAAACTTGTGAGGATTACTGTCTATTTTCTGGTTTTTACTTCCTCTCCTGCCCTTGTGGTCAAGTTCATGTGGGTGGGTAAGGCTGTTCCCAGCCACCATTTGTAGTTGCTTAATCCCCAGTAAATTTCTATTACAGCTTGAGAGTCTCTTCAATCTGTTTAACCTTCACCTAGTCCTTGCCTGGAAGCATTTGCTCCATGTGAATGTTATTTTATCTGGTCTGTTCTTGGATTTAATCCATCCTGATTAGAGATTTCTGAACATTTAACAAAGTGGGGTGGGCGGGGGGAGCCTGGACACAGAATTGTTTTAGAAATACCACAGAATTAGAGGGAAATTACAGCTGCGTGAGTTATCAAGGTATCTCCTATAGATTTCCATAGCATCAGGAATGCTGTCAGTGTTAAACGTGGTTATCTGGATGAACAGCATCTGCTGCTTGCACCCTAAGTCTGCCTGACACTTCTGGGTGGCTGCAGAAGTGGTAGAGTCGGTAAAGTGTCTCCTGCTTTTAGATGCTTCTGCTGTTTTCTCTCTTGAGTGCAGTGAAACCCAGAGTATTGACTTCTTGTTCTGTACTGAATATAGGAACCTGAGCACTGATTGCTGCTAAAATACTGAGCAGTGGAAACCAAGTGTAATTAAAAAAAAAAAAAATCACAAAAAACCCCACAAAGAAACTGAAGTGTGTATGTAACACTAATAGTAGAAGTTTATGGTAAACTTAAGGAGTTTGACATGGATAAACTCAGTTTACTTTGTGTCTCCCTGCTGCCTCTCAGTATATTTAGTAAAAAGATTACTTAATAATTATCTGTAGAAAATTCCTCCACACAGTCTGTGTTCTTTGGAGTGATCCTTCTAGCCCATGCACACATTAAGATTAGCCTGTAACTTTTAAACTGCCTCCCAGTTCAACCAGGGTTGAACATATTTGAAGTCAGGCTGATTTATCCTTTGTGTGTTGGTGTGTTTGGAGGCTTTTCCTTTGGTATAGGGTGGCAGCAGCTCTTTAATGTTCCAGGCAGTTTCACAAGAGAATTTATTTCAAAGCTAAATAATAAAGGAGAAAGAAAAGAAGTACTCATATTGCAGGGAAGACGTGCGGGATCCTGAGCAGGAGCAGAGAAGGCAATGTACTGTTAGAGACAGTGAGTGGATCTGATGGATGGTGTGGAGCTGATTCATGGTGTCATGGAAACTTTTACTTCCTGGGAATTTCCCATGTCCTGGTAAAAACACCCATAGTTACTGCCAGACTAAAATCAATCTTTACCATCATCAGTTTTTTTCAAGAGGGAGTGAGAAATTTACTATCTGTGCTTCCTTACAGCTTCCGAAAATCATTTCAAGTGGACTCAGAGAAAAAAATTAGCTATCTGGTATAACAGCAAAAATGCAAAGATCGATGAGAAATGCCTGAGCAAGTGGGCTGAGGGAATGGGTGACTGAGGGACTGAACTCTGCTGTTCTGAGGCTCTGATATTCTCTGCTTGTGCTCTGTAGATCTATCTTCATCCTCACTTTTATTCTCTGTCCTTGTGTAAAGGGCTATGTCAGCTCCTGTCTGTTGTGTGCTGTCCCCTGCTCTAGGGTCAGCTCCTTTGGCAGCGCTTTCAGACAGATCCTTGCTGATTGTGGCTCCCACCAGCTCTTAGGAGGGGCAGAGCAGGACAGAAGAGGGACTGAAGGATTTGAGTGGGGTTAAAAGAGTAAATCAGGGACGAGAAAGCTGCTGCAAAGTAGTTACTATGGGCAATGGGTTGTGCTGGGGCACAGCTTAGGGCAGCAAGGGCTTACGTCCTTAAAAGACTTCACATATCTGAGTAAACTTCAGACCGTTTCTGGTGCCTTCACTGTTTCTGGTACCAGAACACAGATTTCTTGACTTCCACATTTAACTTGCTGTTTGTCAAATTAAGAAATTTAAAGGGTAGACTTTCTATTTGGACATGTGGGTAGTTGATCATTCAACTTCCAAAAGGGCAGACTTTTTGGAGCCCTTTCTCAGTGCTTCCCTCTCATGGATATCAGCTATGTCACAGGCACACTCGTTATTTCCCGTCGCTGTTTCTTTACTCCTTGCCCATACTGAATCTGAGTAAACAGAAAGGTAACATTTTACTCACCTCTTTGTTCAGAGGTATGTAGATGATGGATGGGGCTGTAGACTGTGGTGCTCTTGGCCAGGATGGATGGGATGATGCTAGCTGCGGGGGTGATGAGCCCAGGTTTCCCAGACGTAGCTGTAAGTACCACAGCTGCACAGAGCAGCCAGCAGAGGAGAAAGCAAACCAGCATCACAACCTTTGTTGATGCAGCTCACCCGGGTGGGAGAGAGGCACCATTATGCCATTAGCACAGCTTGTACTAGGAGCATGGAGGTGTACTGGTAGTGTATGGGGGCTCTTGGAGTGGCCATACTAAGGACAGGGTTGAGAGTGTCATCTGAAATGTTCTGGCTGGAGAGGAGCCGCCCAGCACGGTATGCGATATAACCAGAGTGTGTACCTAACAGTTGGAATAGGACTAGGAATAGTGGTCTTCATCTAGAATAGACTTTTCCAGCTTTTCTAAATCACAGCATTTAATGGGAGTATCTTGAGCAGGAGGGAAGTAGAAGGAGTCTGCCCTGGTTTAACTGGCCCTGGGGTACAGGTGATCCCAGTGTTCCTGAAAGGACTGCTGGTCTGAGTCCTGCCAGGACTAATGCCCCTAGCCAAGAATGAAATGCCCTGTACCCAGAGGGCACTGGGGCAGGGCAGGAGACAGGTGAGAACATGAAAAAGAAGGCTTTGAGAGAACTTTTTCCTCTGAATCCACTGGCCAAGTGAGCAGTTGAGTTAAACTGATTTACAACAGGCTCCTTCCCTGGACTTGGGGCTCACACATGCTTGTCAGTAAATCATATTGTATATAAATGCTGCTGACCTATGCCTCACCCTTTTTTTCTAGTTCTAAGTGTGTTTTGAAAATCAGACCTTTCACTGACTGCTGTGTAATGCCTGCACTGCAAAGTGCTGCAGTAAGTGTGAGGAACTAATTATTACAAGCAGTTTTATGGGAAATCCGTCGGGATGCATTAGTGTGTTGGAAGTCACCTTGAGACTAATTAAAAAACTTAACCAAAACTGTTCAAAAAATAGAATATATTTGTAATTGCCTGCTGAAGGAACTCAAATACCAAGTGCTTTATAAATATCGTGTTAATGTGCAAATGAAATCTTTTATGGTACTTGTCTGTGATTTAAAAAAAAAAAAAAAAAAGTGGTGTTTGCCACTAGGAAAATAATCAAAATATTTCCATTAGTGAGAAGTGAGTATTTCACTCAGAGCCAGCACTGGCATCAGTAGCTCAGATTTATTCACAGACATCTTAGACAGATAGCTCAAATTCATCTGGTTATATTGTATTTCATGGAGTCGATAAGAATTCTGTATGGCACCTTCCCTGTGTGTGGATTCATTGAAAGTCTGCCACATCTTGGCATAAAACTTTACCAGATGCTCAGGATGTGTGATGAAGCTGAAGCAGCTGGATGGGGGCAGATGTGTACAGGAATGGAGATGAAATACAGGTTGCATTTTGCATCACATGCACTTAGTTTTTAAGCTCCCAAGAAGCGGCACTGAAAGGCATCATCAGCTGGCTGCCAGAGTCCTTTATCTCCACACAAATCCCAGTTTCTTTGTGCCCTTCTGAGACTCTCTTGTCTGCCTCCCCACGTCAGGGGGCACCTAGGGTGGGTGATGACTTGCACATGTTCCTCAAGTCCTTGAGGAAAAAAACCAAAGCTCCTTTTTTTTTCTATGGTTTTTTTCAATTTTAGAAGAGTCAAACCAACAACCTCTTCCTTCAGATAAGGTCAGAAAAGAAAAATGTTTACCAAATGCTTCCCAGATCCAAATCAGCCTGATCTGAGGCTGGGCATGGGAGGAGGATTTTGGAGGGATTTCCATTTAATAGCCTTGAGCTGGGCACAGGTCACAGGGAGCTGGTGCAGTCTGCACAGGTCTTTCTTTATATCCTGTTGCAGCCTGGCACAGAGCTTAAATGGGGAGAAACAGCTGCTTTTGGTCAGTGGGTTGAACACGTACATTAAGTCAGCGGGTTACTTCTGATGGTGTGTGTTCTACCTGTGCAGTGCTCCTTCCTCAGGCAAACCTGTACCAGGTCTCCATACTTTTGAATTATTTTATCCTTTCCTAAAAAAAAAGAGAAAAGCTTGCAGTTTGCAGACTGCTGCTGCTAGGGAATGGCTTCACGAGTAAGCAAGGAAAGGTTTGAATATCCTTGCCAGCAGCAGGAAATTATTATTTTCATCCTACGAGGCCAGAAAGCTTGAATATCCTCCCACTTTTGCAATTCTCCTTGAAGCATTTTTGCTTTCAATTAAAAAGCTCCCCTGCTCAGTAAAGGAAACTCAAGATATTCATATTTGAGGCACATGCAGAAAACTTTTCCAAAACCAAACTCAGCAACCTTGAAACATTGCTGCACAGAAGTAGCAGATGGTGACTCGGATATGCCACACAACTGCATCAAGACTTGCCATTGGATCAGCTTCTGTAGGAGGGCAAAGCAAAGAGTTGTGTCATGCTGATAAGTGGTGCTGCAAGCTTTTATTTTAATTTTGCTTAATAACTTCCAGAGGATAATAATTAAGCACAAGTCTAGCACATGTGATTCATCTGTATTTGCTGACCCACGGAGGCTGGAAAGTCAACCCAGGGTGTTCCTGGCTTAGGGCTAAAAGCAGCAACGCTGCCACAGGAATTTAGCAGAGTTACTTACCCTGCTAGTGCACTGTCCTGATGTACAGCGTCCTTTGCTTCTGGTTTGGTCAAAAATCTAAATATCAATCTGCTGTGCAAGCTATTTTTTTAACACATCTCACTATTTCTGTAGGTTTTGATATAGAAAACACCCACAAAAAATATCTGCAACCATCCCCCACATCCAGTTAAGATCTTGACTCCTGGCTCTGTTCAGCATCCCATCCCTGCCGTGGGCAGGCAGTAAAGGCTGGTGCTAGGAACAGTTGTGGGTAGTTGTCATGGTTTGAGATAGCCCCAAAATCCAATCCCCTAGTCTAAGCCCCCTCCCACATCTCAACCTAATGTGAGATGGGTTTTCCAGAAAAACACACCAGACTCAAAGTGGGGGAAAGGGAATATATTACAATGACTGTACAAATAAATACCATATCACATTATACACATGATCACAACTATCTCTACCATGACATATAGTATTTACAATGGATCAGATCTCTTCTCCCATCCAAATAAAAGTCCAGGAGGGAAAGAAGGACAGATCCCTTCCAGTCCTTAAGCAGCAGCATCTTCTAAGGCAGCAGGTTCTGTCTTCTCCACATGCATGCAGCAGCTGTGGCTGGCTTTCTGCCAGCACTCACGAGGGAGGTATCCAAGCTCCCTTGGCCCCCTTGATGCAGGCAAAGGGGTCTTCCGTGGGCTCCATAACCCCAGACAAGGTCGTTCCACCACGGTCATATCACGAAGACACAGGGGGGTCTTCGTGACAGTCTGGTATCTCTTGCAGGGCCTCTGTACCCTGTCTCTCAGGTTGCCACCGTGGCAGCAGTGCGAGGGGGGAGCCAAGGTCAACTCCCCCCGCATTCCATCTGGTTGTCCTGGTCCAGCTCCGAGATGTCTTTTGAGCTTCTTAACTCCTCTCTCTCTTAATAGGAGTCCATCTCCCTCTTTTCTCAGAGGGATCTCAAAGGAGTTTTGGGGGGTTGGTACAGTCTTACCCCCAGAACTCTGTCTCTCAGCTGCTGGCTCTCCTTTCCTCGGCTCTCCTTCCAGGAGTCTCCTCTGCGGTGCTGCATGTTGCTTCTGCTGCTCCTTCAGTTCAGGTCCTTATCTGTCCTGGCTCTCTGCCACCGTTTCTCTGGTCAGTGTCGGCTGCTGCTCTGCGCCCATGGAGAAAACATCTCCTGGCTTAACTACAGACACCTAGTCCAGTCCAACACTGTTCCAGGTCTTTGCAGTCCCCCCCAGCCAGAGGCTGGGAGGTCCCAGAGGGCCCAAGGGGCTCAGAGCCCCCTCCTCGTGGCTCTACAACATGGTCACCTCTCCTCAACAACCCAAAACTACAACTCATCTCTTCCGGTGAGCTTGTGGGATGTTGATATTTTTGCAGGAGCGCCCTTTGGGCAGAATTTCAAAACTTCCAGGGGTTTCCACCCCTTGGGGTCTACCACTTTTCTTAGCCTCTGGGGGAAAACAAAGTTCAAACCACGACAGTAGTGAACAAAGCAGGGACAAACTGGGCAACCCAGACTCCCCTGAGCTGTAGCAGCAGCTAAACACCTTCAGCCTGTTCATCAGAAAAGAACCCAAAAGCTGCCAGGTATACCCAGTTACACTCTGCCCTGGAAAATTCATGACTGCTGTTACTTGAATGTATGCAGGAGAACCAGAGTATAACCTAATGAACTTGCCATTAAATTGCATTGCCTGTACATTAAACTTCAATCCAATTTCTTCTAAAGTGGATGTGAAAATTCGTCCTGGTCCCTGCACATTAGTGTGTGCCCTACTTCTAGGAATTGATAAACATAGATAGAGGGTTTGCAGTGAGTATGTTGGATGCTTCAGGGGAAACCTTCGACCCTCTGGGATTCGAACTCGATTATCTTTAACACGCTTTCAAACCCATTCGATGATGCTATGATCACTGAGAATTTCCTTGAAGCTTAGAGACAGTGGGCAGTCATACAGTCCTGGTTTAACATTATTTCATGGTCTCTCCTAATAATAAAAGAAAAAGTTTTTGCTTGGAGAGGAAATACAGATGTTTATCAATGAAATTAAAGGCTGATGATTCCATGCAGAAATGTTGCAAGAACAAGTTAGATTTTATTTTTAAGGAAGTTTTTCTTGCCCTCCTAATATTTGGGCCTCTGAATTATGCTTAAAAGGTTCTCATTGCAATTCTGAAAGCTAGAAACATGGTACCTGCTTTGACAACAATGCATAGGCTTTCTTAAAAATCTCATCCATTCTGTGCCTTGCCATGAAAAAAACAGTGAGTGGCAACAGGAAGTTGCCAACTCTGTATTATATGTCCATTTTAATGCTTGTCCATGTGAGGAGTGCTCTGCTCCTGGCAGACCTTGGGCTTTTACTCCACAGAACAGATTTTACACTGATGTAACAGCCTTGAACCCAGACAATCAGTCTGCAGCACAGCACAGCGAGAGACGGGGAAGAACAGACCTGGAGACGGGACTTAAAATGACTTGAGGCAGAAAGCAGCAACATTGCTGGCTTGTCACTTGGAAACTCCTGCCTCCCAGATTTTGCTGTGTGCTGCTTACCTGCACTAGATCTGGTAAGTTAAGGTCAAGAGGCTTAGCACTGTCACTGATAAGAACAACCTAAATCTGAGTCAAAGACAAACCCTTTCCAGTGCCTCTTGTGCAACACCAACTAAGCACGGTCCTGGCTGGTTGGGTCCAGATCTTTCCTATATGCAAGAGGACAATTATGAAGCCAACCCCCTGACTTTCCTCTGCATGTATTTTTTCATGGTAGTTCTGGGAGATATGGAGAGGGGACTTGATGATTTCTTGTAGAAGGTGTGAAATGAAAAGGGTTATCACTCCTCTGAATTCACAGAAAATACAGCAAATTTTTCTGCAATGTTAGCAGAGTTCCAGCTGCACACCCAGAAAACTGAGCTACTGGTGGGGAGCAGAGATGGAAACTTAGTTTCAAGGGCCAAACCCCCACAAATATTCTCAGGGCTGAGAATCCTTCCTCAGGATTTCCAGGATGGAAGCAAGCTTGTCTGCTGGCGGAAGGCTGTGGAGACCCTCGCAGTAGCAGTTGCATATTGCTTCCATGACCACGGCATTGTTGGTGCTTGGTTTCTTGCCTGGAACTAAGTGTATTTTTGTTGACAATGGAGCACCTTATGCACAAGGAAGAGTAAAATATCTGCGAGAAATTGCTTTTGCCTCAAACTGCTCAATAATTTGTACCAGAATTCCATGCTTCTTTTGCAGCAGAGATGTAAGCCTGAGGGAGCGGAGCCTTAAGTCTGACTTCACTTAGGAGCTGTTCTGCTTTCTCTGCTCAGGGTTTCTGGGCTCACCTACACTGCCCTGTTCCCACTTCTTGCCCAAGTAGAGAATCAAGAGCGAATGTCTGTAAATTAAGCAGCTGTGAAAGGCCCCCATCTCTTCTGAAGGCACGGGAAAATACAAAGAAATCTTCAGTTAGATGAATAAATTTTTATTATAGGAGCTTGATAACAGTCCACATAAATTATCTGTTTTCCCAGCCAAATATTTCCTTTTTCTCTACCTTTCTCCTATGCTATTTTACCTTTTTCTCCCTCTGTTACTCAGGCACAGCTTGGGCTGCTCTGAGCATCTCATTGCTCAGTTGGCTGTGCTACAGACAAAGGTATCCAGATGAAAATTGTAACCATTCCTGATGTGCAAAAAGTCTTGTGCTCCAAATCTGATACTTATGTATAAACTTCAATCTCAAACATGTGTTCATATAACTTAATTAGTCAGGTTTAAACCAAAATATCTCAAGTTTGCCTGTCCCTTCTTGCTGTGACACCAGCAGCTCGCTTTTGGTGGGTCCAAACAAAACTTCTGACCCTTGGGCTGTGCTCCTGGTGCTGTCCAGGAGTCTGGAGAAGATTTGCCTCTGTAAATCATCTCTTTTTTTCCCCATAAATGAAGGCTGTGGAAAACCTCCCATGCTAAGTGTATTAACAAGAATGATACTGTGGAAATTTTGCGAGAAGCACTTGCAGCTGGGTGTAACCAAGGGAAGGTGTCTGGGGCCGTGTCCCACTGGCAGGAGATCAGATCTCAGAGTCCACGTTGGGACCTGTGCAGGTGGAGAACCTGGCTCTGCAATTACTGGGGACTTTCTGGAAGCTGCAGTTTCCAGTATTAACACAGACTTTTGCCAAAGCTTATAGGGAGGTGAGAGGAGAGAGAAGAAGAAATCAATTTCCAACTTTTCATTTCTGAGAGGGCTTGGAAGATGAAAGATGAATAATAGTTGTCCTGTGCAAGAGAGAGAGCTCCGTAGCTCTGATATGCCTTTGAAGTGCTCACAGTATCCTCTCATACCCAACTCTGTCCTCGCAAGGGTGGACCATGTGATTCAAGATTAAGATTTAAGATTTCAATCTAAATTATTTTCTCACTTGAGTGCTATAATCACTAAAACGGGTTAATTTTTAATTTCAAATATCAGAATATTTAACTAATTCATCCTGGTTGTTGTTTACAAAAGCTGGAGTAGAGAGCGCAGGCACGATACAGTGCTGCTGGGAGGTGGCTGGGTTGTAAGCATTGCCTCATCCTTCTCCAGCTGAGTTCTCTGTTCACAGTGATGGTGTCGTTCCAGGCTTGGGGGGCTTACTGTGTAAAGCAGGAAATGTTACAGTGAGAGGAAGTCCTTTGGAGTTCTTAATCTGCATAACTCATCTGTCAGTGAGAATGACTATTAAAGCACTTCAGCACTGCTGACATTCACACTGGTTTGGTTCCCCTCCTTCTGCATCTTTCATTGATGCTTTAATTGGTAATGACTCTGGTGATGGTATGTTCTCACTGAGAGTGGAAGGGGAAATCTTCTCTAATGTTATCTGTAGTAGGCAGCAGAGTACCAAGAAGAGCCAGTGGAGAAGGAGAATATGGTTCCTGGGCAGAAGGGCAGTGGAGTTCAGCCCATGGAGCACGGCTGCTCTCTGCTGTTTTCTGGCAGGAGGGTGCTCTGAGTGACACTTCTTCCCTTACTGCATATGCCTGAACACTCCACTTCATTTTGGAAACACCTGTGGGAAAATAATTGAGCTTCGAGAAAAAAATATCACAGCTGTTTTGTTTTCAACTAGAAAAATCCTTAATATGTTTACCAGGTCAAATTGTGCTCCACTGTCACATACATGTGCCACGGGATTTGTCCAACAGCAAAGTATCTCCTCTCCAGCTCTTTGGAGAAGCTGAGGACAATCACTGTGCCCTTCAGCAAATGCTCCAGGGATTAGCAGTATCCCCGAGTGGAGGGAAGTGTTGCCTGTTGCTTCAGGGCCAGCACATGGGCTGTGGCTCTCCTTGCACGTGCTTTGTGGTCTCTTAGATTTCAGATCTTCCACTCCCCACAGCTACTGCTGCTGAGGGAAGACTTTTCCCTCTGCTCCAAGAAGCAGCAGTTTCTGCTGGGGAACCTGCATCTGAGATGAACTAAATACGAGAAGCTCGAATGATGAACCAAGTCGAGCATGTCAAATGGGCGGAACTCCTACTACCGTTCGAGTGGGGAAATACATTTTCACGGGGATTGAGGTCAAAGGAGGAAAAGAAAGTCAATTCTTTGGTTAATCCTATGCGTGGGTGGGACTGATCCTGTTTCTAAAGGTGACTGCCCTCTTCGATACCTTGGCCTGCAGGGTTTCTGTGTGCTCCTCTGGGCTCAGTGGTCTCAAAACCAATTTCTCTCATCTGGCACATGAGGTGTTTCAGTGCTTAAACTGTCATGCTCCCTGTCTTTGTGAATGTGTTTGTCTCAAATGCCTAGTTCAGTCTCAGCTTACTTTGGCTAAGCACTCTAGCAGCATTCAGGATGAATGCTGAAAGACAACTGTAATTAACCTTTCCCCTTCCTGCCTATGGAAGGGTATTGCTGGAAAACAGTGCTGTTTTCCCCTAGTTTCCTCAGCCCAAGCTGTATGAAGTTATTTCCCAATGTTAAAAACTGCGAGACTTGCTAAGTGACATGATGAAATTAATATGTAATACAGTAAATGCCTTCCTGCGCTTTTTTCCCTTTCCATAACACTTGAGGGACCAAGGGGGCAGAGTGCTGATGGAAACCTTGCTGAGGTGTTGGCTTTTCCTGCCTTGTCTGTAATTACTGCTTATTGTAGATTTACACTGATGTAACTCAACAGAGGGCAGGAGTCTGAGAAGCAAACAATTGAGCTTTTGCACTAATCGACTAGGGTGAACACTGGTCAACAATTTGAAGGCAGGACTTCAGATTCATTTGAAAAGGAGATGATAGGAGAGTAACCTGACCATGAATTAAGGAAAAAAATCCCAACAAAACTGTTATATAGTGACACGAAAGTTGGAATGCATTATATTTGCATTCTGACAAGTCATGTGAGAGTACTGAGCCAATCTTGTCAAGAACTTTCTAACCCCTGTGCACACAAAATGATTTATCTGTATCTGGTGAGCATTTTCAAGTTTTCATGTGCTATTCCAAAACTTGACAGCAGAATGGTTGTGTCCTGCAGGTTTCATGGATGTAATGGGGAATCACTGCTTGTGTTACTGTCAGTGAGTTGGCTATTTCCTTCAGAGATTTGGGATGAAGACCATGTTTGACCAGATGATTTACCCAAGCAGGTATGTACTGGGCATTTTTATGCCCCACACCTTGAGCTGTGCACACTGCTGAAACATAGGAATGGTCATGAAGAGCTCTTGGTTCTTCAAGAGATCCAAGAACTCAGGGTGAGCTTGACACTGGCTGTCAAACACTTGAACTAGAATAAGTCACAAATTCTTGGGGTTTTTGTAGCCTGTTAATTGTTTGCATCACTGAAGTTGTCTTTTAGGGTCTTGTCCATGTGCACTGTTTCTGACTAAAATAGTTTTGCAGAAGTAATATCATGGACACGACTGAGTTTTCAAACTAGCCACAGGCCTTTGGATGGAGGATGAAGCCAACCTTCCTGCACCACCCAGCTTGCTGTCCCAGAGGTTTTGCCCTGCTGCAAGCAGCTGCCTGTATGCTTCACCCTGAACCTGACAACCTCTAACCCTGCCTCAGAGGCCACTGGGCTCTGCAGAATAAGAGGTGTTGCCTGGATTTGCTTATCTGCTTCTCACAGCTAACTCAGCCTGGTTGCCAATGGTCTCTCAGACTTTATTTAATTTCTGTCATTTCTAAACCTTCATAACCTCTGTCATTCTTCTACAGTGATCTGAGCTGAGTGATTACAGCTTCCCTGGTATGGCATGTAGCATGAGTGAGATCCTGTGCACTCCTCTGGAGCAATACACTCAACTGAAGGGGAAGTACCATGCTCTCGAGGCTCTACTAATGAAACCAAGGCCATTAAAAAGCATACGGGCTCTCTGTACCAAACCCCACTCAGTAGGTTTCTGCTTCCAGCTCCCTTTCAGGAATGGGACTGGACATGGGAGGCAAAGCCAGCTCTTGCCATTCCACTGCGGCACTGTGATGAAGCTCCCATGCAGGAAACTGTGACAAAAGAACCCTTTAACCCAGATGTTTTTCCAGCACACAAATGCATCGAGCTTTTGCCTCCCCCCAGGAGAGCAGCAGCCTTTGCTTTTGTGTTGGCACTGCGCATATAGGGTAGTTATGAAACCAGTATCAAAGTAGAAAGACTTCTCAGAAATGAGAAAAGATCAATGTGTTTGGAAGCCTTCATACCTATCATTTCCTAAAGGTTGTTTTCAGAATTCAGAATTCAGAATACAGTGTCAACACTGTAATATGTTCCAGGTCCTCTGGTATTCATTTGAAATGGCTTGGAGCAAACCCTTCCCTCTGGCCATTTCCTGCCAGCCTGAAAGGAGATGTGGGGGTATCATGGTTTGAGAGCCCCAAAATCCAATTCCCTAGTCCAAGCCCCTCCCACATCTCAACCCAATGTGAGATGGGTTTTCCAGACAACCACACGAGACTCAAAATGGGGGAAAGGGAATATATATTACAATGACTGTACAAATAAATACTACAATACATTATATACAATCTTAGCTATCTCTACCATGACATAAGTATTTAAAATGGATCAAATCTCTTCTCCCCTCCAAATAAAAGTCCAGGAGGGAAGAAGGAAAGATCCTTTTCTCTCTCAGAGCAGCAATGTCTCTAAGGCAGCAGGCATCTATCCTCTTCTCATGCAGCTGTAGCTGGATCTCCGCCAATGCACACGAGGGGTATCCAAGCCCCTCGGCCACTCGTCTTCAGACGAGGGTCTTCCTCCGTGGGCTGCGTTTCTCAGGACAAGGGGCGCTATCACCACATCGTATCACGAAGCGCAGGGGTCTTCGTGACGGTCCTTATCTTCACAGGGGATTCAAGTTCCCTACAGAGCTCTGTGCTCTGTCTCAAGCAGCGGGGGGGGCCAAGGTCACCCCCTCCACATTCTTCCTCTGAGCTTTTTAGCTGCTGCAGTTTTAGGACTTCCATTCAGTAGGAGTCCATCCTTTCCACTTAGGAAAGGTCACGAAAGGAGTTTGGGGTTTTTATTTCAGTTCTTACCCCAACTTCCTCTCTCTCTGCTGCTCTCTCTCTCTCGGCTCTCTCAGACAACTCTGTGTCTTTCTTGCTCAGCTGCATGCTGTTTCTGCTGCTTATCTTCTGCTGGCTCTCAGCCACAATCTCTGGACACTGCTACTGCTCTCTCTGCTCACTCACGGTGGAGAAAACTTCTTTAGCTTTCAGCTACAGGTACTTAGCCCAGCCTTACGCTGTTCCAAGTCCCCCCAGCCAGGGTTGGGGGGCCCCCAGAGGCCCCAAGGGGCTCCGAGCCCCTTCCTTGTGGCCTCAGAACATGGCTACCACTTCTACCACCAAACTACAACTACCTTCTCTTCCGTTCTGAGTGTGATATGTTTATATTTTGCAGAAGTGCTCATTGGGTAAAATTTCAAAACTTCTAGGGTCACCAACCCCTGGGGTTTTACCATTTTATAACTGCAGGGGGGAAACTGTTTCCCCCCACCACAGGGGGAAAAAATGGATCCTCTCTTAGTGTTCACATTTTTCTTTATGTTTAAGGAAACTGTGATCTCGAAGCAAGAGAGTGGAATCTGTCAGCTGCTTGCAAGCAGCACAGGAGAATGAGAGAGCCTAGACTGATTTCCTAGAGTTTAAGCATCCCTGCATATCTCCTTTGGTGGCAATTGGGTCAGAAATCAGAGCAGGAAAATAAAAATGTCAAGTGAAAGGATATAATTTTTCATGCCTTGGTGAAAGCAAACATCCTGATCTCCCAGTACAAATTTACTCCTGTAAGTGGTGCAGATAATCTCAGCTACAGGGATCTATTCATGGCAGGGACTGAAAGCACAATTAAAGGCTTACCGAGCGTTGCCTATAATTTGGTATTCACTAGAAATACAAATGTCTGTTGTCCAATCCTTAAATATTTAGCTGACATGTGAAGCATATTTTGTTCATTTTTTTCCCCTCTCTCTTACACACACTGGGGGTTTTGCGGCTTCTGTACCTTGCTGCCATGGGGGAACCTGGACAGCAGGAAAACCAGCCTGGGTAAGGAATGGGCACAGCAACGGGAATAGCAATGGGGGGGGCTGCCTGGGCCAGGGCAGAATGTAGATAGAGGTTCCTGCCCCTGCTTCTGGCTTCCCAAACGAGCCAGGTGCCACCACATTATCGTCCAGTTTTGACTTGCCCTCTTCATGGAAAATCCCCCTTCATGGAAAGATAACTCAGATCCAGACACAGGTATTGGCAAACAAGGTATGATGGCAGTGGTGTGGGCTAAACCTTCCCCCATGTGCTGAGGCTCAGGAGGCCTGTCCTGCAGGGTCACACGTCCAATATAACACATCACATGCACAGACTTTGCTCAAACTGCAGAAAAATGCTGCTTCCTTTCTGAGAAAGGAGCTCTCCTGAGCTCTAAATCAACTTTTTATGCGTCTCAGTTTACCAAGACAGAAATGTTTGTTAGGGAGGGCAGGATATGAGAAAAACCATGCTCCTCAGAAGTAATTATAACTTCAAAATTAAGAGGCTCCAGTCGAAAAGGTGTAGAAAATAAAAGTATAGCTCTTTACCAAAGAATATATGTATATATATAGGTAACACAACAATAACAAACAATAATCCTGTAACACAACTTCCACCGAAAACAATTAAGTATTTTTTGCATAAAAAATATCACTGATAACGCAGTTGGGGCCGGGAGGCAGGGGCTGCAGTGCCTGACTCACGGTCACCAGCGGGTGCTGTTGGGCTCCGGATTGTGGAGGCTGCGGTTGCTCACTTCTGCTGCGGGAGGCAGTTGAACACAGACCGCCACCCGAGGGGGAAGGTAGAAGGGGAAAGGGTGATTCCTCCTGTGGACTCATGCCGTCAAAGACTGGCTCTGGCTGGAACTCACCTTCCTCCTCAATGTTTGTGTAATGCCACAGGCAGGGAGAAGAAGGAGGAAGAGGAGGAGGGGAAGAGCAGTTTTGCCCCTCCAAAGTTTCTCTGCAGGTGGTACCGGTTACTCCGACGAAATGCGAATCAAGTTGGGACAGTGGGCAGAACAGGACGTGAGGGAGACCAACCGGGGCCAAAAGAAGCTAGGTTACTCCATCTGTTCATACTTGAATGTGACTTTTAAAGTCCTGGTAGACTGGAGCGTGTCAGAAAGACAGTCACAGGAGATCCAGTTTCCAAGAGCGGCAGCATATCTGACAGCAGAGGAGTTTAAATGGGGAAAATGGTAATTACTGCTTTCTACTTGGTTTGGGGTCAAAGTAAAAATGCAGATGAGGAATCAATTTTCCTCCCTTACAGAAAAGGGCAGCTTCCCATATGAATAAACCATGATAACAAAAGGGATTACAAGGCAAAAGATGAAAAGACGTAAGATGTAGGATGCGTTCCTCACCTGGAGGAAAAGCACTGTGCTTTAATTGTTTCCACTGCATTGTTGCACGTAACACCACGCTATCAGACAATCATTCCTCTTCAACTGCACAGGTCAAACAAGGGTGAAGGAAGACAGGGTGAAAGCAAGTATTGTCTGGTGCATAAAGGCACAAAGTCCAGATTTTAGAGCTGAGTCTTCCTGTTGGCTCCCCTCTTGCTGCACCACTGAGCCTTGGCACAGAGACACTTCTTTAGAGCAGGAATCCCTGAGGGGCTGTTGCTCCCACCCATGGGGAAGCCCTTTTATCGCTGCTGAGAGAGTGTTATCCACCTGCCTGAGGTAGAGAAGTCAAGCAAGCCCATAGCATCCATCATCTTTCTTGTAAAGACACCAAATAGCAGCAGGCTGGGTCCCTGTGCCCTGGGCTCGATGTCACAGGGTGCACAAGAACTGCTGGGAGCCCTCAGGAAAGTCATTGCCCACGCAGTGCTGCCTGCCTGGGGCACACTCTGCCACTGCAGCAGACACTGCACAGGCTGCTGGGCTCCTTGGGGAGCCTTCTGCTGCCAGAAGGGCAATTTCCAACCATTATGGATTTTACTTCAGAAATTGTTTTCCCATAACTGGAAATATTAAATTTTAATGCTGGTTTTTGTGAGGGGATGAGGGGGAGGGCACTGTGTGGAAAAACTGACACTGAAGCATTGACCTTCTGAGAAGTGGAACAACAGAGATCACCAGACTCCGTCAGCCTGAAAGTTGACAAGGAAGAACTTTCAGTGCACTAGAGTTCATTGATTAATTTCAACGCTGCCGAACTGTCACAGCAGGCTCCGGGACAACTGTGTCCTTCACCAACACCTGTGGCACCCACAGATCGCCTTCTCTGCATTTACCCTGCAAGATTTCTCTGGACTAAACAAACCCAGCTAACGGCCTCACAGGAAGCAGGTAATGGCTTTGAAATTTTCCCCACACCGGTGTGTGGCAGTGTGCTCTGCTCAGTGCTCTAGGGTGTGCTGTCTCACCTCTAGCCATGGCTCCAGCTTGCAAACACAGGGTCGTCCTCAGCTGAGCACAGGAGGCCTGACTTCCTCCTGCTTTCACAGGAGGCTGTTATGCATCACTGTTTTGCAGCTACATGTTCCATTCAGGGGGTTCTTCATCCCTTGCTGCAGTCTCACACCAGTGCCTCTTACTATGCCTCTTCCATGAGTGTGGGGACCCCTGGCACACCACCCTGGGAAATACCATGGGCTCTGTGCTTATATGGGGGATAGGATGTAGCTGGTATGTGCAGCCCAGTGGGCTCAGCTGCTCCTCAGGGGAGTGGTATGAATGCAGAGAGTGGCTTTTTCAGTGTGAGGTGACAACAGGCTGACAGGGAACAGCTACAGGGCAGCCACGGTAACCACAGTGCAGCCAAGAGCCTGTGTGCCTGAAAGCCCAAGAGTGCTAGGACAAGGGCTGTATGTTAGTTGCTCCATAAATTCCACCTAAAAATGACTGTATCCCAGTGGTTCAGCAATGCCATGTCAGTTCTGCCACTGGGGCAGGTGCTATGTTTTCCTCTGTGGTTGCCACATCTGTCTCCCAGTCTTGGACACCAAAAATGGTTCACTTACTTCATGCAATCAGACAGTTTTACTTCAGTTTTCGTGTGAATGTTTAGAAGCCGCTGACTTATCAGCCAATGTATCTGTAAGAGATTGTAGAAATCTGAGTGTTTTTTATGCCAGCCTCTTTGTAAACACTGCCTTTATGAGCTGCAGACAAAATCTGATTTATCCTCCTTGCTGGTACTGGATGCCCTGAAATATTTAAAGGAGTACCAGAGGATAGTCTAAGTTTGCAGATTTGTGTTTTCTGCTCTAGCAGAATTTGGCTTCCTACCTTTGAAGGTGGAGATAAGACACATGTTCTCACTTCCCTTTCTTTCTCTTGAGACCTGTTATCTGCTTAGGCTGGGGGTGCCCTTGCTGAACTGTTCCTCCCCTGCACCCTGCAGAGAGAGGAGTGGATTCGAGCCTGGGGGCAACCTGCTCACAGCAGGCACCCACTGCCCAGCCTGCAGCTGTGTTCCCACTGCCCCTGGGAGTAAAGCCACCTGAGCTACCCCATGGCTGGAAGGGTTCAAATCCTGAGGAGGTTCTCAGACCTGGCACGACCCAGAGCAAACCTATTGGTTGGCTCCAGTAGCAAAGCAAGGGTCTCAGAGGGCAAAAGGGGAAATGTTGCCCAGCTCTGCTGTGGGCTGCCCTAAAGGCAGTGGCTGTCTGATAACTACAGCAGCAAAAAAGGTAAGGGACAAAAAAAATTATCCTTCTGCTTTGCACACTCTTGCTGTTAGTGAGGCCTGGAGGGAAGGAGAGGCAGGCTTAACCATTCAATACCTGTGAGAGGGTTGTCTATGTGTTTTTGTTATCTGGCAGCGAGTGACAGTGTAACTTTGATGGCTGAGAGTCTGACGGTGCTGATGAGCCACTGAACCCGCCCAGAGCTCAGCCTCATGCCTGCACTCTTCCCTTGCAGAGACGGCTCAGCATGAACAACAGCACTGAAAATAACGCGCTGCAGGATGGCATCGCAGTACTTAAGATGATTGTCTACACCCCAGTGCTCGCTTTGGGGATCCCACTGAATGCAATTGCCTTCTGGGTCTTCTGCTGCAAACTCAAGGGGTGGACTGAGACCAAGGTGTACATGATCAACCTCATCATCGCGGATAGTTTCCTGCTCTGTTCCCTGCCTTTTGTGATATATTTTAACAAGTACAACCATCCCATAGACCAGCTGTGTGTTGCCATAGACAACATCTACTTTACAAATATGCCTATGAGCATCTTTATTATCACCTTGATTGCAATTGATCGATACGTTGCAATCAAGTTCCCTCTAAAAGCAAAGGCTTTTCGATCCCCACTGAAATCAGCTTCTATCTGTGGCTTTCTTTGGATAATGCTCATAATTTATTCCAACGTCCATCCAAAATTTCAGAGTAGGTGGGAAAGATTCTGCTTTCAGAGTCGATCTCTTGACCCTAGCTATTTTTCTTTATTCGCTAATATCTTTGGATATTTTATTC
Source organism: Pipra filicauda (assembly GCF_003945595.2). Taxonomy (NCBI): domain Eukaryota; kingdom Metazoa; phylum Chordata; class Aves; order Passeriformes; family Pipridae; genus Pipra; species Pipra filicauda. Next base: position 1,724,007 of record NW_024104294.1, read on the forward strand.
CCTTAGGTATTGTGATTTTTTGCTCAGTACAAATCATCAGATGTCTCAAAAAGAACATGGCCACAAGCCCCCATGAGACAAAATTAATCCAGAAGGCAGTGCACATCGTTTCTGTGAATTTGTGTGTGTTCACTGTATGTTTCTCCCCTTTCTACATTACACTGCTCGTGCAGTTCGTAGTGGATGTTACTGGAGCTTCTTCTATGGTGTCAGCAGTTAACACCTCTATTAAGATCTCTGCATGCTTAGCAAATTCTAACTGCTGTTTGGATGCATTTTGCTATTATTTTGCAGCCAAGGAATTTCCAGAATTTTCTTCTATGTTCCCCACCTGTATGAGGTCCAAGACAAAAGAAAGGCAAGAGTCACAGCCACCCACAGGTCAAGTCATGGCATGAACAAGGTGCAATGCACGAGATGTTAAGTGTCACTCTGCTGCTGAAGTTTTGAGGCAGAGGGTATTGAACCACCTACAGTATGTGCAATCATTGTAGGTATAGGTATACCCACAAAACAGAGCAAGTCCCACCAAAGAGTCTGATATTAACTTGAATTTTGACCTTCTGTCCTCAGTGACTTGACTTCAGCTCTGATTATAGTCTTCTATCATTGTATGGCAGCTTCAGGCACCTCCTGGTGATTTTGGTTGGCTTCATGGTCCCTCACTTTCAATGTCTTCTTAATAATAAACCTCTCAAAAATTTCCTCCATGGACTGCAAACCCATGTACTGCTCATTTAAACCTAGAGACCATTAACTTTCTAAGAGAAAATTAACAATTATTTCCCCTACAGAAGACTGTCATCTTTCTCTTCCTGAAAACAGCAGTCTGAAACCTTTGTCCAGACATTGTCCAAACAACATAGGAAATTACTACTCCCATCACAGAAATTATCTCCTACCCAGGCTCCGGGACAACTGTGTCCTTCACCAACACCTGTGGCACCCACAGATCGCCTTCTCTGCATTTACCCTGCAAGATTTCTCTGGACTAAACAAACCCAGCTAACGGCCTAACAGGAAAGGGGGGAAATCCGTTTTTTTACAATACTTGCCTTCTGAGCGGCTTCTCTCTGTGGTGAAGCCCTGCTTCCCGTGAAGTGGTGAGGCATGGCTGCTGACAGGAAGTAGAGAGAAAAATCTTTTTATTTTCCTCTTCACTTATGCATGCACAAACTTTTGGGGTAAAACAAAAGAATTAAACCCAATGACCAGAAAACATTGGATCGAACATTTCTTTAATATGCCAGCTGGGGATTCATGGGGGTACTCTGCCATGCATGAATCAAAGAATCAGTATAAATTTCAGAAAATAAATAGAGTGATATTTGAAAGACCCTCCCCTTCACAAGCAGTCCAGAATTCTGTTATGATTTTCGGGTCAAATAGCAGCTGGGATTTTATTCATGGAGCAAGACTGCCATCTAGCGTCCATTTCTTCTGGGGGGGCAGTCATTTTCGCAGTGGTCTTCTCCCTTTGCAGGCCTCGTAGCATTTCTTATTGACCTATCCGACCTCTAACCCCTAAACTACACGTTCTAGGACCAGCTAAGACATGTGTCTTAGAACTTCCCATTGCTTAAACAATGTATAATTGACTTTCTTCTTAACAGAACAATCCCTTAATAAACAAGTTTTCTTAGGCATGTAAGCTAATTTCTTGAAGATGGGCATACGATACACTATTAGTTTCCATGTATCATCTACATTCTCTCTCCTACAACTAATTGTAGTCTTAAAAGAAAGGACTGCTACTATGCCAAGAAAGCAAATCCCTTTGTTGATCAGGATTTTTATCTAAGAAAAAACTTCTGATTTCCTAAGTCGTTTAGAAATGAAATCCTCTCTCACTTCAGTGCCATTGTGACAATATGGGGCTTCATGTAACACCTGGAACACTGAACACTGCGGATTCCCATGGACTCAAGGGGCCATTGTGACACTCTAGGGCCTCATGGAAGAGGGAGGCCCTGCAGAGAGACCTCAAATCAGAGTTTTGGGCAATCCTCAACCAGAGGAAGTTTAACAAGGGGAAGTGCCAGATTCTGTCCCTGGGATGGGGCAACCCCGAATGTACGGACACACTGGGAATGACATGCTGCATATCAGCGCTGGAAAATGGCCTCTGGGGTCCTGGTGGATGGCCAGCTGGCCAAGAGTCAGTGGTGCCCTGGCGGGGGCTCACTGCTCACTCACACGAGGGTTTTCAGACACGAGTCCTTTGCTTGCACACACACAGAGAGTTCATGGTAGCAGGGGAAGTATCTCCTGGGGGTCCTGCTGCCACGCCCAGAGCCTGGGTGCACCTCAGCCCTTGTGGGGTGCCACCTGCTCTGCCATTATCTGAGATGCCTCACGGCCTGAGGGATGGAAACGCAGAGCTCTGTCCAAGAGAAGCACATCCCAGAGTTGCATGCAGGGGCTTTGCCAGGATTTAGTACAGTAAATACAATGTGACACCGAGACACTCTTTGTCCCACATAACATCAAGGCTCCCCCATGAGGCTGATGGCAATTGTACTTGCTCAGGGTCATCTCCCCACACCATCAACAGGTGTGTGCTCAAGACTTGTCACACACTCTGACACACTCAGACACACTCAGACCCACCTGCAAACACTGACAAAAAATCAGACCCATAAATATATGCTTAGGCACCCTCACGCACACTGAGACACACTCGCACACACCCAGACACACTCAGATACACTCCGACATGCTCAGACACACTCAGGTACAACCAGACACACTCAGACACACTCGAACACACTCGCACACACTCACACTCAGACACACTCAGACACACTCAGAAACACTCAGACACACTCCCACACACTCAGACACATTCGCTCACACTCCGATACGCTCACTCTCAGACACACTAAGACAAACTCTCACAAACTCAGACACAATTGAACACATTCAAACACACCCAGACACACTGAAACACACTTGAAAGCACTGAGACACACTCAGACACACTTAGACACACCCAGACACATTTGCACACACACAGATATTCTCAGACACACTCAGGCACAATGAGAGACGCTCAGACACACTCGCACACGCTCAGACACAACTGCAAACACACTGACACAGACTCAGACACACTCAGACACACTGACACACACTCGCACACACCCAGACACATTCGTTCACACTCAGATACGCTGAGACACACTCAGACACACTCGCACAGAGCCAAACACACTTAAACACACTCAGACACACTCAAGCACAGGCCCACACACCCAGACACACTCAGATACACTCCGAAACTCTCAGACACACTCAGGTCCACTGAGAGACGCTCAGACACACTCGCACACACTCAGACAGACACACTCAGACACACTCAAAAACACTCAGACACACTCACACACGCTCAGACACAACTGCAAACACACTCGCACTAACTCAGAAAAAATTAGGCACACTTAGACACACTCAGACACACTCGCACAAACCCAGACACATTCACTCACACTCAAGACACACTCGGTCCCGCTCAGACACAGCCATACACACTCGCACACACTCAGGCACACTCAGACGCACTCTCACAAAGCCAGACACACTCAGACACACTCAGACACACCTGCAAACACTGACAAACAATCAGACCCATAAATATATGCTCAGCCACCCTTACGCACACTGAGACACACTCGCACACACCCGGACACACTCAGATACGCTCCGACATGCTCAGACAGACTCAGGCAAACCCAGACACACTCAGACACACTTGCGCACACTCACACACCCTCACACACAGACACACTCAGACACACTCAGAAACAGTCAGACACACTCGCACACACTCGCACACACTCAGACACACTCAGACACTCTCAGAAACACTCAGACACACTCACACACGCTCAGACACAACTGCAAACACACTCGCATTAACTCAGGCACACTCAGGCACACTTAGACACACTCAGACACACTCGCACAAACCCAGACACATTCACTCAGACACACTCAGACACACTCAGACACACTCAGAAACACTCAGACACAACCACACATGCTCAGACACCACTGCAAACACACTCGTACACTCAGACACACTTAGACACACTCGCACAAACCCAGACACATTCACTCACACTCAGACACACTCAGACCCGCTCAGACACAGCCAGACACACTCGCACACACTCAAGACACACTCGCACCCGCTCAGACACAACTGCAAACACACTCGCACACACTCAGACACACTCAGACACACTCAGAAACACTCAGACACACTCACAGAGGCTCAGACACAACTGCAAACACACTCGTTCACTCAGACACACTTAGACACACTCGCACACACTCCGACACATTCACTTACACTCAGATAGGCTGAGACACACTTGCACACACCCAGACACACTCAGATACACTCAGATACGCTCAGACACACTCAGGCACACTGAGAGACGCTCAGACACACTCGCACACACTCAGACACACTCAAAAACACCCATACATGCACACACTCAGACACAACTGCAAACACACTCGCACTAACTGAGACACACTCACACACACTCGCACACACCCAGACACATTCACTCACACTCAGACACACTCAGACACAGCCAGACACTCTCGCACACACTCAGACACACTCAGACACACTTAAGCACACTCCCACACACCCAGACACACTCAGGCACACTCAGACACGCTTGCACACACCCAGACACACTCATATACCCTCAGACACACTCAGAAACACCCAGACATACACGCACACTCTCACACACACTCAGACACACTCAGGCACACTCAGACACACTCAGACACTCTCTCACACACGAAGGCACTCTCTTACACACTGATACGCACTAAGACACACTCAGACACACTCAGACACACTCATACAGACTCAAGCACACTCAGATGCACCTCCACACACTCAGACACACTGAGACACACCTGCAAATACTGAGAAACCATCAGGCCCATAAATAGAAGTTCAGGCAAACTCAGCCACACTCAGACAAACTCGCACACACTCAGACACACTCAGACACACTCAGGCACACTCGCACACACCGAAACACACTCAGATACACTCGCAGACACTCACATACACTCACACACACGCAGACATACTCGGGCATGCTCAGACACGCGCAAACACACTCAGAAACACTCAGGCACTCTCAGGCACACTTAAGCACACACCCAGAAACATTCGCTCACACTCAGATATGCTCAGACACACTCAGACCCACTCTCACAAAACTAGACACACTCAGACACACTCAGACACACTCGCACAAACTCAGACATACTCAGAGATGTTCAGTTACACTCACATGCTCAGACACATACATAACTGCAAACGCTCAGGCACACTCATACACACCTGCAAACACTGGGAGACACTCAGACCTATAACTACACGCTCGGGCACACTCACGCACACTGAGACACACACGCACACAGCCAGACACACTCAGATACACTCAGACGCTCTGACACACTCAGACACACTCAGTCACACTCAGACACACTCAGAGACACTTAGACACACTCAGACACACTTGCACACACCCAGACACATTCGGTCACACTCAGATATGCTCAGACACACACAGGCACACTCGCACACAGCCAGACACACTCAGACACGCTCAGACACACTTAAGCACACTCTCACACACCCAGACACACTCAGACACACTCAGACAAACTTAAGCACACTCCCACACACCCAGACACACTCAGACACACTCAGACACGCTCAGACACTCTCAGGCACACTCGCACACACCGAGACACAGTCAGATACACTCGCAGACACTCACATACTCTCACACACACGCAGACATACTCGGACATGATCAGACACGCTCAGACACACTCAAACACACCCAGAAACACTCAGGCACACTCAGGCACACTCGCACACACCCAGACACATTCGCTCACACTCAGATATGCTCAGACACATTCAGATCCACTCTCACAAAGCTAGACACACTCAGACACACTCAGACACACTCGCACAAACTCAGACATACTCAGCGATGCTCAGTTACACTCACATGCTCAGACACACATACATACTCACATACACACTCACATACTGTAAACGCTCAACCACACTCATACACACCTGCAAACACTGGGAAACACTCAGAACTATAACTACATGCTCGGGCACACTCACGCACACTGAGACACACACGCACACAGCCAGACACACTCAGATACACTCAGATGCTCTGACACATTCTGACACACTCAGACACACTCGCATACAGACACACTCAGAGAGACTTAGACACACTCAGATACACTCAGACACACTTGCACACACCCAGACACATTCGCTCACCCTCAGATTTGCTCAGACACACAGACACACTCGCACACAGCCAGACACACTCAGACACACTCAGACACACTCAGACACACTCAGACACTCTCTCACACACGAAGGCATATTCTTACACACTGAGACGCACTAAGACACACTCAGACACACTCAGACACACTCATAGAGACCCAAGCACACTCAGATGCACCTCCACACACTCAGACACACTCAGACACACCTGCAAACACTCAGACACACCTGCAAATACTGAGAAACCATCAGGCCCATAAATAGAAATTCAGGCAAACTCAGGCACACTCAGACACGCTCAGACATACCCAGACAAGCTGAGACACACTCAGAAACACTCAGGCACTCTCACACACACCCAGACACATTCGCTCACACTCAGATATGCTTAGACACACTCAGACCCACTCAGGAACACTGAGACACATTCAGACAATCTCAGGCACACTCAGAAACACTCAGAGACACTCAGACAACCTCAGGCACTCTCAGACACACTTGCCCACACCCAGACACGCTCAGGTACACTCTAACACGCTTAGAACACACTCAGACACACCCAGAAACACTTGCACATTCTCACACTCCCTCAGACACACTCATGTTCACTCATACACTCTCAGACGCACTCAGGCACACTCAGAAACACTCAGACACACTCGCCCTGCTCAGACACACTCCCACACATTTTGACAAACACTCAGACACCACTGCCAACACACACGCATACACTCTGGCACAATTTTGCTCTTCCGCACACCCAGACACATTCGCTCACACTCAGATATGCTTAGACCCTCTCAGACACACTCTCACACACTCAGAAACGCTCACACATTCTCCGGCACACTCGGGCTCACTCTCTCACACTCACAAAGACTCACACAGACTCAGGTACGGTCAGAGATGCTCACAGATGGTCAGAAACACTTCGACACACTCGTATACAGCCAGACACACTCCGAAATATTCACACATATTCAGACATAGGCTCACACAATCCTTGAGCCTCACACACTCTCGGACACACTCAGAAACACTCAGACACACTTAGAGACGCTCAGGCAAACACGGACACACTCAGACACACCCAGACACAGTCGGACACAATCGCACACATTCACGCACACTGAGACACATTCAGGCACCCTTGCACACACCCAGACATATTTCCTCACACTCTTTTAAGCTCAGACTCTCTCAGACACACTCTCAGAAAGCCAGACACACTTACACACACTCAGACGCACTCAACACACTCAGACAAAATCGCATATACAGACACACCTGCAAACACGGACAAAAAATCAGACCTATTAATATATGCTCAGGCACACTCACGGACACTGAGACACACTCAGACACACCCAGAAAAACTCAGATACACTCCGACATGCTCAGACACACTCAGGCTTATTCAAACACACTCGCACATAGTCAGACACACGTGCAAATACTGACCAACCATCAGATCCATAAATATATCCTCAGGCACAGTCATGCACACTGAGACACTCTCGCACAAACCTAGAGACACTGATGTACCCTGCCGACACTCCGTTACATTCTCAGGAAAAAAAAGATGCATTTTTACACTCTCGCACACGCTCAGACTCATTCAGATACACTGATACACACTCAGACCCACTTAGACACACACAGACACATTCCCTCACACTCATATCACCTCAGACACACTCAAGCACAACCAGACACCTTAAACACATTGAGACACACTCTGCACGCTCAGACTCACTTCAGTAGGGGAGTATTTCAAATTCTTTAAAAGGAAATCTGTACTTTGGTGCTGCCTTTCTGAGAGGGAATAAGAATTCTCTTAATTAGGAAGGAAACCACCTAGCCCCAAGATTTACGGTGTAGGCGACAGGAAGCCAGAAGAGCTAACGGAGAGAAGGACTTTTCTGTCCTGACCCTTTCTGTAAAAATTGGTGGAAAAACTATGAACAAAAGCCTGGCGGTGAGTCAGATTAGCCATAGTGATCAAAACGAGCACGGACCCAAGAACAGAAGTAGATGGCACTTTTCTGGTGTTGTAAAGGTACAAACATGCCTAGCTTTTAGTGACAATATTTGATGGTCAAGGACTAGCCTCATGAGAAATCCCAAAGTGTTACAGGGCTGAGCGATGAGGGATGTAACTTTTCAATTTGCAGGTACTGGCAATGTGTCCTTGGGAAAGAGAGCAGCTTTGGAAGTGTGTCGGGGTTGTGGCAGTAAGAGCAGTGTTGCACCGAGCTTTCCGAAATGCCACGGTATTTGTGTGTGGATCACCCAGGTATCCCTTGTGATGACAGATGCAACCTGGGACTCTGGTTGGAGCCGGTGACTCCGAGGTCCTCGGTGCGCCTGGGAGAGCGTGAGTATGGGAATTGTGGGGTTTTGGCTGAGCTGCTGTTATACTCCTGCAAGTCTTCTTTCTAGTAGCTGACAAGGAGGAAAAGCCGGCCGCTGCTTGAACCTCTGAGGAAGCCGAGACATCCTTCTCTTGCGTTGAAGAAGGCTCTCGCATCCCTGGCTCTCGGAAAGATAAGTGGAGGGCTGTGTCACGGTGAGGGGAGGGTAGCAGGCTGGGCATGGCTGGGATGGTCTTAGAAATGAGCGTACGGGAACAGATGTCCAATAACAGGCCCCGTAGTGCACCTAGGGGGACTGACTTAGTTTTGAGCACAACACTGGGCTGTGCAGGGCAGAGCAGTTCCAGTCTTTGTCGCGTAGTTTGTCTAGTCAGTCTTGCGTGTCTCGTGGTTTCTCAGTTTAGATGTCTTTGCGTTCTGCCCCGAAGGAACTTATAGGAAACTTTGGGCATCATCCCCGGGGTCTTAGGCGTCTGCTCGGCATGGTGCCCATAACATCTCTTACTTGACTTGCAATCTTGCATAGTAATCGCCTCTTGGAATTTTATAGTCGGGTGTATTCTGCGTCCAGGTTTCCGGCTGTGTCGTCGACCACGCTCTCCAACCATCCACCGTAAAGGAGGGGGTGTTGTTCTTCGCATCCTCCCAATCTTCCATGCCACGTAGCTTTGGGTCACTTCTCTCTGTGCTGTTTTGACAGGCCCCTCTTTTCCAAGGCGGTTATCTTGGGGTCTTTCTGCAGGTTTCCGTAGGACGTGCTCAACTCGCAGTAGCATTTATGTTTCTTCTCGCTCAACAGCCTCTCTATTCTTGGAGTTCTGTTTCTGGTCAGAATTTTCTCTCCTCATTGCGCCGCACGTTTGTCCTGTCCTGTGTCAGGTGTGCATGTTTTTCCTGGAGCTGCTCTGCCCTGATATATAGATGAGGGGGACGTAGGTGTAGAAGAGTCCTCTTGGGTGCAGCTAGCTCCCTGAGGTGATGACTGTCTAATTCCTTGGGATGGGGCAGCCATTGTCCTTCTGAATGCAGCCCTGAAAACAGGGTTTTGTGGACATGATGGGAACTACCTGGCAATGCCATGATTTTTTCTTGTTGATTTACATATCTTAATGCAGAATAGAAGGACAACTCTAAACCCGGGCATATGGATCTCGTTCAGGCCTGTAAGGCCATCCATCTAATGGAACATCAATTCAAACAACACCTACGTCCTGAGGACATGGCTGCCGCCGTCCAAGCTCGCTCGGCTCCAGCAGATGAACCTTAGGTTTAAAGGGTAGGCTCAGTTCAGCTCATAGAGTTTCACCTCAAAAAATCCATTTTGCAAACTCGAAGACCTTACCCGCCTTTCCAAAGCCCTGTATCACCACCGTGCTTGTAGTAAAAGTGGGTATAGGCCTTTCCCAAATCTTCGTTGGCGAAGATTGTCCGTGAGGATGAATGCACAATGTAGCTGACCTGTTTTCCTGAGTGACCTTGAGAGCTATGAAAAGGTTCACTGAGCTTTTATTGAGCTTCTTATGTGAGCTGAAGAGTCCTTTTTTTTTCTTAGTTCACAGACAAGCAGACAGGATGTCCAACAGAATCGGAGGAAAACAGAGCAGAAGAGCAAGAGGGTGGGTCACCAGTCGGCATGGCACAGGCGATGTGATGTTTTGGTTCGTGAGTTTGGCTTTCCGTTTTTGAGTGTGAAGATGGCCAGAACTGTGTGGCGTGGGCTACCTCCACCGGATGGGAGACGAGAAACGTGAGCATCCGAGGGTCAAAATTGTATAAGGAAATATATTCCTCCCAGAGCAAAGGTGCCCGGAGAGAAAGAGCATTATATAAATATAGTTCCGAGAATGGTGAAACATCCTCTCAGGAGAGACAAAAGATCATGGATTTCTTTCCTGGCTGGATAGTAGGTCGTTCGCCGGCAGGCTGGTAGAGATGTGTTTTGGTAACTCACCTCTGCACACCGGAACACAAAAAAGAACACTCGTGCACAACTGAAGACTCTCGAATTCCACCAAGCGCATCCGCGCACAACCAAAGATACTCGTGCAAAACCAATACATCAGAGTAAAACCAAGAATACCTGTGCACACCCGAGCACACAGGTGAAAATCCAGATACACCCGCAAGAACTCAAAGAGAAACAGAACTGTAAGCAATCACAAACGCTATCGCACACACAGATACACACACCTACACAAAAAACTTTTTTTTATTCTCTCTTAGTGTGTGCGAATGCCTGTGTGTGAGTGACCTTTCACGTAGTGAAATCTGCGCAGCAACTGCATAAGAGAGACAGAGGGTAAGGTCTTTCTTTCTTTTCTCGAAGAGCACTCAATCAATTGGAAGCCAACTGTCATGAAAGTTGCAGTCCGTCTGCCACAATTAAATACAGAAATATATTACTCCCAGAGTAAAAATATCCGGCCAGAAAGAGTATGCTCTAGATGTAGATCAGAGAGTGGCGGAACAGCAGAAAATAGATGGAGGGCTCAGGGCTTTCTTTCCTGGCTGCAAGGTCAGTCATTCGCCGGCCGCGTGTTCTTCTGTGTGCACGGGGGTGCACAGGTGAGCGCACGGAAAAACCCCTTATACGGTCGAGAACACCGAAATAAACCCGTGCAGAAAGGAACACACGCAGGTTCAGCCAAAAGCAATCAATCGCACTTGTGCAAACCCGAGCACACTCAGGTTTACCTGTAAACGCACAAGAACACACGAGCACACCCACCCACAACTTTGTAAAGGCCAACAGATCCGTGCAAATGGGAGAACACAAAAACACAGCTGCACAAGCATAAAACACCAAACACGCTTGCAATCCCCCGGAAGTCCTTGCAAACGTCCAAACACATACAATCTCGGACACAATGGGCTCAACCACACACTCTAACAAATAACCAGACACAAGCCAACACATGCAAATATACAAACACAAGACAGAACCAGAAACACCCAGACGCCGTCACAAGCAACGGCACATGAAAAAAAATTTCGACAAACGGACTCCTAAACACACATAGACACACTGAGGAAAAAATCCTACACAGTTAGGTACATTAGTACACAATAATACAAAGTACCAATTAGGACCAAAAAAAGCGAAACAGTCGGAAAGCCTCAGACACACTCGCAAAAACTAACAAAATTTGGTGCACCCGTGAAAACACTATGCCACACCCAGACACACAATGACACCCCTGAACAAATTCATAAAATCTTACAGGCAGACAAGCCCACAAACACGCACACCTCCTCTCGCACATTATCTGACAGCCTTGCTAATACCAGACACACTCATACACAGTAAAACCGGCAGAAATGATAAAGTACAAAGAAAAACGCAGAAAACTCGTAAGAACTCGATAATTTAAACACACCGAAATACACTCGCACACATTCGCACAAAATCAGACTAGTTCAGGAACACTCTACCACACTCACAGATGCTCATCAAACTCCCACATTTGACTGAAATTACACACCCTTACGCACATTCTCAAATACTCAGACACATTCGCACATATTACAACACAGAAAAACACGAACATGCCCTCGCGAACACACTGACACTCGAACACACGCACATTCAGACAAACGCGCACACACTGTATAGGTCTCGGAATGATTCCTAATTTGCCTGATTTTTTCCTGAGATTTTCCGTACTTCCACGGGAGACTGTATTTCCAATTTTTTATTGAAGACAAGTGTGAGAGTATCTCTCATTTTGTGTGAAAAGAAGAATGAGTATCTGCTACTATGTCTCAGAAGTTTAAGACTGTGTGAGAACTTGTATCTTTGTCTGAGTAATTGTGAGTTTCTCCGAGGCTTGTTTACTGAGTATCAATGAGTGCGAGAGTGCGACACTTTCTGCAGAAGTGCCTCACCGTGCTGGAGTGCGTCCGAGTGTGATAGATATGGCCTAATGGTGTCCCAAGTGCCTAAGGATCTCTGATTATGTGAATAAGTGTTTCTTGGTGTGTCTATGCCTGAGCCTGTGTTAGTCTGCTCGCCTTCGACTGTTTCCGTGTGCTTATGAGTGCGTTCGTCTCTCTCAGTGATGGCAAAGTGTTTGAGGTTGTGCAAGTAGGTCTGAGCCTGTTTGATTGTCTCTGAGATTCTTAGAGTACCTCTGATAGTGTGGGGCTGTGTCAGAGTGTTTTAAAGTGTGTTTAAATTTGTCTAATTTTGTCTAAGTGTGTCTGGCACTGTGAGAGCGTGTCTGAGCATGTGTCAGTGTGAGCGAATGTGTCTGGGTGTGTGCGAGTGTGTTTAAGTGTGTCTAAGTGTGCGAGTGTGTTTGCAGTTGTGTCTGAGCATGTGCGACTGTCTCTGAGTATTTCTGACTGTATCTGAGTGTCTCTGAGTGTGTGTGAGTGTGTCTGGGTGCGCCTGAGTGTGTCTGCGTGTGTCGGAGTGTATCTGGGTCTGTGCGAGTGTGTCTCAGTGTGCTTGAGTGTGCCTGAGCATATATTTATTGGTCTGATTGTTTGTCAGTGTTTGCAGGTGTGTCTGATTGTATGCGATTGTGTTTGAGTGCGTCACTGTGTCTGAGTGTGTCTGTGTCTCACTTTGTGATAGTGTTTCTGAGTGTGTCTAAGTGTGTCTGAGTATGAGCGAATATGTCTGGGTGTGTGCGACTGTGTCTGAGTGTATCTGAGTGTGTCTGCTTATGTCTTAGTGTGTGTGAGAGTGTGCGAGTGGGTCTGGTTTTGTCTGAGTGTGTCTGAGACAAGCTCTGTGTGTGCCGCTTCCTGGAACAGGGTTCATCCCTCGGCACCTTCCTCGAGCGATAATCCAGGTACATCAGGCTCTTCCCCCAACCCCTAAAACAAGCTCTCATCATCAGTGCTTGAGAGACCCCCGGAACCAACTCCTCCCCTGCAGAAGCTCCCTGCAGAAAGTGCACTCAGCAGGGCCCGTCCCTCATTATCCTCAGTGGTTACACCTGGGGTTTTCCCCACCACTTCGTCATCCTCATTGGCCACCCTGGGGCTGCCCTGCATGGGAGGGGAGAGCAGGGCGGGTGGAGCAACAGACGGGCGTGCGGGGAGAGGAGGAGGCACGACACGGTTGGAGCTGGTGGGAGGGGTCGGTACCAGCCGGGTGCCAGTGTCCATGCCGGTTCGCGATGCTTCTCTCTGGACTCTGGGGTTCTTTTAAGTCGGTTTTGAATGCCTAATTTTAAGACAAAGCCTAAACCTTACCCTAAAGCCTAAACCTAAACCCTAAAACCCAAATCTAAATCTAAGCCTAAAGCTAGGCCTGAGCCTAAACCTTAAAGCCTAAGCCTAAGGCCAAACCTTAAACCTAAGCCTAAAGCTTAAACCTAAACCTAAACCTAGGCCTAAACCTAAATCGTAAAGCTTAAGACTAGGCCTAGGCCTAAGCCTAAACCCTAAAGCCTTAGCCTATAACAAAGCCTAAGCCTAGGCCTAAGTCTAGACCTAAACCTAAACCTAGTCCTAACACTAAGCCTCAACCTAAACCTAAGACTAAAACTAAGACTAAATTTAAGTCTAAGTCTAACCCCAAGGCTAAACCCTAAAGCGTAAGCCTAAGGCTAAATCTAAGACTAAACCTAAACGCTAAAGCCTAGGTTTAGGTTTAGGCTTAGTCTTAGGCCTTAGTGTTAAGGCTCGGGCTTAGCCTTAGTTTTAAGCTAAGTCTTAAAATTAGTCTTAGGTTTAGTCTTAGCTTTAGGCTGAGGCTTGGAGTTAGGCCTAGATTTAGGCTTAGGCCTAGGCTTTAGGGTTTAGGTTTAGGCCTAAGCTTAGGTTTAGGCTTAGGTTTAGTTTTAGACATAAGACGTATGCTTTGTCTTAGGTTTCGGCTTAGGCTTTAGGGTTTAGGTTTAGGTCTAGGCCTAGGCTTAGGTTTAGGCTTTAGGGTTTAGGTTTAGGCTTCAAGGTTTAGCCTCAGGTCTAAATTTAGGCTTAGACTCAGAGATCTGTTTAATGTTTAGGCGTTTGACTGATTTTGCGTGTGTTCGAGTGTCTTTGAGTTCGTGCGCACGTGTTAGTGTTTGTCTGTGTTGTAATATGTGCGATGTGTCTGAGTTGTTGAGAATGTGTGTGAGGGTTCGTAATTTCAGCCAAATATTTGAGAGTGTTTCTGAGCATTTTTGAGTGTTGTCGAATGTTCCTGAGCCTGTCTGAATTTGTGTGAATATGTGCGACTGTATCTCGGTGTGTTTTTATTGCCAAGTTATTCTGAGTTTCCTACGTTTTTCTCTTTTTTTTTTATAATTTCTGCTATTTTTACCGTATGTGAGTGTGTATGGTTAACAAGGTTGTCAGATAATGTCCGAGAGGATGTGTACGTGTTTGTGAGAGTGTCTGCCAGTACGATTGCCTGGGTTTGTTTTTGGTGTCATTGTTTTCTGGCTCTGTGATAGTGTGTTCACGGGTGCGCCAACTTTCATTAGTTTTTGCAGGTATTTCTGAGGTTTTCCGATTGTGTCTCTTTTTCTGCCCCTAATTTCTGCTTTTATTAGCGTGAACGAAGGTCCCCAGTTTTTAATATTTTTCCTCAGTGTGTCTATGTGTGTTTGGGAGTGCGTCTGTTAAAGTTATTTCTTTTCTTGTGGACTTGTGTATGAATGTGTCTCTGTGTTTCTCTGTCTTGTTGGGTTTCTGTGAATTTGGATGTGTTAGTATGTGTCTGGTTTTTTGTCGGAGTGTGTGGCTGAGTCCCAGTGTGTCCGGGAGTGTACGAGCTTGGATATTTGAGAGGACTTCAGGGAGATTACAGCTGTGTTTTTTTGTGTTATGCTTATGCAGATGTATTTTGTTTTTCTTCATGTGCACGGGTCTGTTGGTCTTTACAAATTTGTTGATGGGTGTGCTCATGTGTTCTTGTGCTTGTACACGTAAGCCTGAGTGTGCTTGTGTTTGCACGAGTGCTATTGGTTGCGTTTGGTGAACCTGGGTGTTTTCCGTTCCTTACAGGTTTCCATCGGTGTTCTCGGCTCCGGAGGGTGTTTTTCTGTGAACTCACCTGTGCACCCGAAGAACACGAGACCTGTGAACGACTGACCTTGCAGCCAGGAAAGAAAGCCCTGAACCCTACCTCTCTTCTCTTCTGTTGCGCCAATCTCTGCACTACATCTACAGTATGCTCTTTCTGCCCAGATCTTTTTGCTGTGGGAAGAATATATTTCCATATTTAATTTTGACACTCGGACTGCAATTTGGAAGCCAGGAGAGCTGGCTTCCAATTGAGCCAGTGCCCTTCGAGCAAGGAAAGAAAGACCTGACCCTCCGTCTCTCCAATGCAGTAGCTGCGCAGATTTCCTCACTACTTGCACAGCAAGATCTTTCTGCAGAGGAACATTTCTTCTGGTAGAAATCTTCCATATTGAATTTTGGTCCCCGCACAGCTTTTCGCTTCGCAGTGTGCCTAACTGCAAACAACAGCCATTCCAGCCAAGAAAGAAAGCCCTGTCACTCCTTCTCTACTGTGCAGATTTTTTACACTCGCGGTACAACAGGCTCAGCTAGTGCTATAATCCCGGGCCCTTTTGTTCTTAAAGGAATCTGCCCCGGATCAAAACTCTTTGTGTGCACCTAGCGCCGTTATTGGCGCACCAACGACAGTGGAGGGACAGGGGGTCAGACCTCTCTTTCCTGCTTGGAAGTGCAATAGTTCACCTGCCGATTTCCATGGGTGTTCTCGGATGGTCTCCCGAGTTAACTCACCAAACACATCTCAGAACACACAAACACACTCGTTCACCCTCGAACAAAATTTTGCACTCCAGAAAACACACTGGAAGACTAAAATAGAGCCATGCACACCGGAGGGATCCCGTCAACGTAGAACACCCAGGCATACCCACGCATATTTTTTTCACACGCACACAACCAGAAAAACAAAAAGTCACCCGCAAACACTCGCACACACAGACATTCGCACACACAAAGAGAGAATAAACAAAACGTTTTATTTTTGTTTAGCTGTGTGTATCTGTGTGCGAAAGTGTTGGTGACTGCTTACAGATGTGTTTCACCGGGAGTTCTTGCGGGTGTACTTGTATTTTCTCCGGTGTGCTCAGGTGTGCACGGGTTTGCACATGTACACTTGATTTTACTCTGCTGTACTTGCGTCTGTTTGGTTGTGCACGGATGCTCTTGATGTACTCGAGTGTTTTCAGATGTGCACGGGTGTTCTTTGTTGTGTTGCTTTGTGCAGAGGTGAGAATAGCGAAACACACCTCTGCAAGCCTGCCCCATGCATCTGAGAATGTTTGAGTGTTTCTGAGTGTGTGAGAGTGTGTCTCAATGTGCGTAAATATTTCTGAGTGTGTCTGGATGTTTGGGAGTGTGCCTGAATATGTTTGAATGTGCTCAAGTGTGTCTGAGTGTGTGCGAGTGTGTCTGAGCATTTCTCTGGTGTGTCTGAGTGTTTCTCAGTGTGTTTCAGTGTGTCTGATTGTGTGTCTGTGTCTGGGTATGTGAGACTGTGATTGAGTGTGTCTGAGTGAGTTTAAGTGCGTCTGAGAGTGCAAGTGTGTTTGCAGTTGTGTCTGAGTGTTTGCTGCTGTTTTTGATTGTTTCTGAGTGTGTCTGAGTGTGTACGAGTGTGTCTGAGTGTCACTGGTTTTGCCTGAGTGTGTCTGTTTCGGAGTGTATCTGAGTGTGTCTGAGCATGTGCGAGTGTTTCTGGGTGCTTCTGAGTGTGTCTGAGCGTATCGGAGTGTGTGTGTCTGAGATTGTCTGTGTTTTTGCAAGTGTGACTCAGTGTGGGTAAGTGTGCCTGAGCATATATTTATGTGTCTGATTGTCAGTGTTTGCAGGTGTGTCTGAGTGTATTCGACTGTGTCTGAGCATGTGTGAGTGTGTCTGAGTGTGAGCGAATGTGTCTGTGTTTGTGCGAGCATCTCTGAGTGTGTCTCAGATTATCTGTGTGTGTGCGAATATGTCTGGGAGTGTGAAGGTGTGTCTGAGTGTGTCTGAGTGCGTCTGAGAGTGTGTGAGGGTTTCTGAGTGTGTGAGTGTGTCTGAATGTGTGCCAATGTTTTTGAGTGTGTCTGGATGTGTGGGAGTGTGCTTGAGTGTGTCTGAGTTTGCTCAAGTGTGTCTCAGTGTGTGCTAGTGTGTCTGAGGGTCTCTCAGTGTGTCTGAGTTTGTCTGAGAGAGTGTGAGTGTGTCTGAATATATCTGAGTGTGCAAGTGTGTGGGACTGCGCTTGAGTGTGTCTGAGTGTGTTTAAGTGTGTCTAGCTGTGTGTGAGTGAGTCTGATTGTGTCTGAGCCTATCTGAGTGTAAGCAAAAGTATCTGGGTGTGTGCAAGTGTGTCTGAGTGCGCCAGAGTGTGTCTGAGTGTGTTTGTAGTTAAGGTTAGGGTTAAGGAAAGGGTTTGTGGTTAGGGTTAGGGTTTAGGGTTAGGGTTTGAAGTTAGGGATTAGGGTTAGGGCTAGGGTTTAGGGTTAGGGTTAGGGTTAGTTTTAGGGTTAGGGTTAGGGTTTAGGGTTTAGGGTTAGGGTTTAGGGTTAGGGTTAGGGGTAGGGTTAGTGTTGGGTTAGGTGTTAGGTGTTAGGGGTTAGGGTTAGGGTTAGGGTTTAGGGTTAGGGTTAGGTTTAGGGTTAGGGTTAGGGTTAGAGTAAAGTGGTCCGGACACAAATCTCTTGCTGCTTTGGGAGTGCGCAGGCTGTCCCAAGAAATCCACCCAAGAGCCAAAGGTTGCAGGCTTCCTTGGCTGGGGAGAAGGGCTCTTGGCTTTGGCAGCTCCAGCTGCCAGTGCCACTGCCCAAATGGCGTACAGACAAAGATTCCTCTCAGAGCAATGGGACCAGGACACCAAGCTCTTCCTGCCCGTCGAATGAGCAGGCTGGCCCAGCAAATCCACATGAGAACCAAAGGTTGCAGGCTTGCTTGTCTGGGGAGAAGGGTTCTTGGCTTTATACGGCTACAACTGCCGGTGATACTTCCCAAATGGTGTATGGATGAAGATTCCTCCCAGAGTAAAGGAGCCAGGACACAAATCTCTTGCTGGCTGGAAAGTGCCCAGGCTGGCCAACCAAATGCACCCAAGAACCAAAGGCTGCAGGATTGCTTGACTGGGGAGAAGGGTTCTTGACTTTATACAGCTCCAACTGCCAGTGCCACTGCCTAAAAGGCATACGGATGAAAATTCCTCCCAGAGCAGAGGGTCCAGGACACAAAGTTCTTGCTCCCCGTGGAGTTTCCACGCTGACAAACTAACTGCACCAAAAAGCCAAAGGTTCAAGGCTTTCTTTCCTGCCGATAAGGGCTGGTATTACATGTTTCCAGCACTGCGTCCAAATTGCCAGCCCGACACCCAAAATTGCATACAGACGAGGATTTCTCCGACACTAAAGATGCCATCCTGGAAAATCTTGCTGCCCATGGAGTCTTAAGGCTGACAAACCAACTGCACCACAAAGCTAAAGCTTGCTGGCTTTCTTTCCTGTCCATAAGGGCTGTGATTTCCTCTTTTCAGATTGGTCTCCCAACTGCCAGAAAGACTCCCAAAATTGCATGTAAACAAAGATTCCTCCCGTAGCAATGATACCAGCACAGAAAACACTTGCTCCCCAAGGAGTCTCCAGGGTGAAAAACCAACTGCACCACAAAGCCAAAGCTTTTAGGCTTTCTTTCCTGGCGATAAGGGCTGTCATTTCCTGTTTTCAGCCCTACCTCTTAACTGACATATCGACGCCCCAAATTGCATACAAACAAAGATTCCTCACACAGCTAAGGTGCGAGTACAGAAAGGTCTTGTTCCCCATGGAGTCTCCAGGCTGACAAACCAACTGCACCACAAAGCCAAAATTTGCAGGCTTTCTTTCCTGGGGATAAGGGCGGTTGTTTTCTGCTTTCAGACGTGCCTCACAAATGACAGCCCGACCCCCAGAATTGCACACAAACAGAGATTCCTCCCACATCAAAGATGCCAGCACAGAGATGTCTTCCCCTGCATGGACACCTCACGCTGGAAAACCAACTGCACCCCAAAGCCAAAACCTGCTACCTTTCTTTCCTGGCGATAAGGGCTGTCGTTTCCTGTTTTCAGCCCTGCCTCCAAACGACCAGCCCGACTCCCAAAATTGCATATAAACAAAGATTCCTCTCACACCAAAGATGACAGCGCAGAAAGTTCGTGCTCCCCATGGAGTCTCCACGCTGACAAACCCAAAGCACCACAAAGCAAAAACTTCTAGGCTTTCTTTCCTGCCGATAAGCCCTGTCATTTCCTGTTTTCAGCCCTACCTCCCAACCACCAGACCGACTCCCAAAATTGCATCTAAACAAAGATTCCTCCCTCAACAAAGATGACAGCACAGAAAGCACTTGCCCCATGGACGCCCCAGCTTGGCAAACACACTGCACCACAAACCCAAGTTTCCAGGCTTTCTTTCCTGGGGATAAGGGCTATTGTTTCCTCTTTTCAGCCCTGCCTGACAACGGCCAGCCTGACTCCCAGAATTGCATATAAACAAAGATTCCTCCCACACCAAAGATGCCAGCACAGAAAGCTCTTGCTCCCCATGGAGTCTCCAGGCTGACAAACCAAAAGCACCACAAAGTCAAAGCTTCCGGGCTTTCTTTCCTGCCGATAAGCGCTGTCATTTCCTCTTTTCACACCTGCCTCCCAACTGCCAGCCCGACTCCCAAAATTGCATACGGATGAAGAAACCTCATAACAGTGCAGACCTCCTCATTTCACTAACCTCATAAAGCCCAGACATGTCATAATGTTTCAGGTCTCATCATGGCACTGACCTCCTAAAGTCCAGACATGTCATAATGGTGCAAACCTCATCATCACAGTGACCTCATACAGCCCAGACATGTCATAATAGTGCAGGTCTCATCATCACATTGAACTCATAAAGCCCAGACATGTCATAACGGTGCAGGCCTCATCATCCCACTGACCTCATAAAACCCAGACATGTCAAAATGGTGCAGGCCTCATCATCACAATGACCTCATAAAGTCCTCCCTGGTCTACCCATGCTGTCATTGCTGCACCTGGACTCTGCCTGCAAACACTAGCTGGGAGATAAAGAAGAAATGCCGTTAGAACTACTACGGAGAAAAATTGGACGAGACTGTCAAGGTGTGCAGTTCTGGAAGTGTCCATTAGAGTTGCTGTTGAGATGAGTGCGGGAAAGAGAGGTGGATTTTTGGAGTCACTGTGTAATGGGAAGCTGCACCACTAAGCAAAGCAAGAGAGAAAGGAAAGTAAGAAAGGGGAAGGCCTCCTCTCCTCCTCCTCTCCCTCCTCTGTCTTCGTCTCCGTCCACTGCCCTCCTCATCCAACTCAGCCCGGGTGTTGTGCTTGCGCTGACGCCTCTCTGGCTCTCGTTGGGTGTGGGTTGGGGGTGGCGGTTGGAGCTCTGCACCTCGGAGACAGCGGGGCCGGGCTAGGTGGGAGGGGGGAGGATTGGTATCGAGGAGTTCAAGATTGACAGACCATGAGCTTTTTCCGTGGCCATCAGCTCTTCCCTCTCATCTCTCTTTTGCTGGCCCCGGGGAGACTCCTGAATTGTCCTCCACGGCACGCGCTTTTGAGAATGCTCGCTGGGCACGAGAGGCAGAACATCCCTCCCGGTTCAGCTCCCCGCGTCAGCCTCTCCTGCTCTGCCCCAGGGATCGCCCCGACTGGTAACAGGAGCACTTCTGCTGGTGACAAAGACCACCTGGGCTTTTGTCAGGGGATGTGGCACGAGTGCTACGGAGAGGCATTGCATGGGAGAAGCAGCATCCCCAGAGAAAGCTCGGACGTGGCATGGCATCTCCCACCTTCTTTGGACTTTCTGGCGATGCAACCTCTGTGTGGAGATATCTTCTCTGTCCCTCCTCCTGCTCCTCTTACTCAGAGGAGCAGGGAACAGCCTGTCACATCTGAACTGCATGTGATGGAACCAGCACATCTGCAGGAGGTTGACGGGCACTCTGAGGCACAGTCAAAAGGTTCATTCCCTTTCCCATTTCTCTCAACTCAGTAGAAGGATATGAAGGACCACCAGGTAAGGGCGTGGTCCATTCCCATGTGCAAGGGTTTCTCATCCAGCCCACAGAAGTTCTTTAGCCTTCCCTGGAGAGACACGGAAGGAATAGAGATGGTGACTCTCTTTGCATTGAAGAGACAAGTCTTGAGCACACACCTGCTGGTGGTGTGGGGAGATGACCCTGAGCAAGTACAATTGCCATCCGCCTCATGGGGGAGCCTTGAAGTTCTGTGGGACAAAGAGTGCCTGGTGTCACTTTGAATTTACGGTACTAAACCCTGGCAAAGCCCCTGGATGCAGCTCTGGGATGTGCTTCTATGGACAGAGCTCCCCGTGCCCATCCCTCAGGCCATGGGGCTTCTCAGATAGTGGCAGAGCAAGTGGCACCTCACAAGGGTTGAGATATATCCAGGCTCCGGGCGTGGCAGCAGGAGCCCCAGGAGGTACTGCCCCTGCTGCCATGAACTCTCTGTCTAAGGACTCGTGTGTCTGAAAACCCTTGTGTGAGTGAGCAGTGAGCCCCAGCCAGGGCACCACTGACTCTTGGCCAGCTGGCCATCCACCAGGACCCCAGAGGCCATTTTCCAGCGCTGCTATGCAGCATGTCATTCCCAGTGTGTCCGTACATTCGGGGTTGCCCCATCCCAGGGACAGAATCTGGCACTTCCCCTTGTTGAATTTCCTCTGGTGCATGATTGTGCAAACCTCTAATTTGAAGTCTCTCTGCACTGCCTCCCTCTTCCATGAGGCCCTAGAGTGTCACAATGGCCCTTTGATTCCAGGGGAATCTGCAGTGTTCAGTGTTCCAGGTGTTACGTGAAACCCCATATTGTCACAATGGCACTAAAATGAGAGAGGATCTCTTTTCTAAACGACTTAGTACATCAGAAGCTTTATCTTAGATAAAAATGATATCCTAATAATTTTAAGACTTCAGTTATTTTTAGGAGAGAGAATGTAGATAACACATGGAAACGAATAGAGAGTGTATCGTATGCCCATCTTCAAGAAATTAGTTTACGTGCCTCTGAAATGTTCTTTAATAAGAGATTGTTCTGTTAAGAAGAAAGTCAATTAAATATTGTTTAAGCAAATGGGAAGTTCTAAGACACATGTCTTAGTTGGTCCTAGAACATTTAATTTAGGAGTTAGAGGTCGGATAGATCAAGCAGGGACGCTATGAGGCCTGATTAGCGAGAAGACCACTCTCCGAACATGACTGCCCCCCCTCCGAAGAAATGGACGCTAGATGGCAGTCTTGCTCCACGAATAAAACCCAAGATGCTATATGACATCAAAATCATAACCTAATTCTCCACTGCTGGTGAAGGGGGAAGGGGTCTCTCAAGCGTCACTGTATTTATATTCCGAAATTTATACTAGATGTTTGATCCATGCAGGGCAGAGTACCCCATGTATTCCCAGTTGACATATTAAAAAATGTTCGATCCAATGGTTTCTGGTCATTGGATTGAATTCTTTTTTTCCCCCCTTTGATTCCATGAAATTCCAAAGATATCTTTTAGGGTTTGTTTAATACCATGAAGTCCCGCCTCTGAGCGCCCCTCAACCTGCTGCAGATGTGCTGCTTCCACCACATGCAGTTCAGATGTGACAGGTTGTTCCCTGGTCCTCTGAGTAAGAGGAGCAGGAGGAGGGACACAGAAGAGATCTCCTCACAGAGGTTGCATCTCCAGGAAGTTCAAAGCAGGTGGGAGATGCCATGCCACGTCCGAGTTTTCTCTGGGGAAGGTGCTTCTCCTATGCACTGCCTCGCCGTAGCACTGCTACCACAGCCCCTGACAAAAGCCCAGGTTATCTTTGTCGCTAGCAGAAGTGCTCCTGCTGCCAGCAGGGATGCTCCCGGAGACAGGCCAGGAGAGGCTGACCCGGGGAGCTGAACCGGGAGGGATGTTCTGCCTCTCGTGCCCAGCGAGCATTCTCAAAAGCGCGTGCCGTGGAGGACAATTCAGGAGTCTCCCCGGGGCCAGCAAAAGAGAGATGAGAGGGAAGAGATGATGGCCACGGAAAAAGCTCATGGTCTGTCAATCTTGAACTCCTCGATACCAATCCTCCCCCCTCCCACCTAGCCCGGCCCCGCCGCCTTCGCGGTGCAGAGCTCCGACCGGCGCCCCACTTCCACCGCTCTCACCGGCCCTCCGCATCCAGCCCGCACCCGACGAGAGCCCGAGAGGCGTCGGCGCCCCGGTACAGTACCCGGGCTGAGTTGGATGAGGAGGAAGGTGGACGGAGACGAGAACAGTGGACGGAGACGAAGACAGAGGAGGGAGAGGAGGCGGAGAGGAGGCGGAGAGGAGGTGGCCCGGCCGGAGCAGAGACGGGGCTATCGGAGGCACCGAGAGGCCGGGCGGCGGATCGGCGCATTCGGCGCCGGCGGAGAGAGGGACTGGCGGCGCTGGCCGCGGTTCTGCTCGGTGCGCAAATCTGGAGCCCGGGGACAGGGGGGCCGCGGCTGGAGTTGCCGTGCAGGTCCCTCGAGGCTGCCGTCCTGCCTGGCAGGTTCTTCACAGAGCTCAGTCTCCCAACTAGCCTTCCGTCCGTCCCTCCCTCTGCTCCATAAAGTATTCCCTCGGAACACTCACCGGTCTTTTCTTTGTCGAGCCGTTCCCGTTTCCTTGCTTTACTCTCTGTCCTTCAGAGACCTCCTGCAGTCCGTCCTTCCCCTTTTCTACTTTCCTTTCTCTCTTGCTTAGCTCAGTCGCGCAGCTTCCCATTCTTCCGTGACTCCAAAAATCCACCTCTCTTTCCCGCACTCAACTCTCCAGCAAATTCTAATGGACACTTCCACAACTGCACCCCTTGACATTGTCGTCAAATTCTTCTCCCTACGGTCCTGTTTCTGTGCCCTGTCTTCTGGGAAACAACATCCAGTGCAAAAAGCAATTCTGACTTCTTTTTGTCTTTATCTCCCCGCCAGTGTCTGCAGGCAGAGCCCAGGGGCAGTAGGACACATTGGTGGAGACAACGGAAGGCAGTGAGATCACCATAAAGTGTTCACACGCCAACCTGCGGATCGGCGATTTTATGCCTTTCTACCGGCAGTTCCAGGGTCACAGCCCCGAACTCCTCGTACGCGCTGCTAAAGGGTGCTGAGAGCTGCCAGCGCCAGCGGGGCGGCTGTCGTTGTCGGGAGATGGACTTTGGACCTTCCTCTAACTCTCCGGACCCCGTCTTGGGGACACGGCGTTGTATTCCTGCGCCCTGGCAGACACGGATTCATTGACACGGTCGTCTTGGGAGCTTTCAGGGGATTTTCTTAGAAATGCACAACTCGTTTAATAGTTTCTACAGTGCAGCAATGCAGCGCCCCTATGAAAAAAGGGCGTTTCACTACTACACAAAGCACGGACTGCACGAGTTCTCTGAAGGACAGAGAGAAAAGCGAGGGGAAAAAGAAGGGTTTCACAAAAATAAGAGCCGTGAGTGTTTCGTGGGAATGCTTTATGGAGCAGAGGGAGGGACGGACGAGAGACTAGTTCGGAGACTGAGCTCTGTGAAGAACCTGCAAGGCAGGACGGCAGCCTCGAGGGACCTGCACGGCCACCTCAGCCGCGGCCACCACGGTCCCCGGGCGCCAGCCTTGCGCACCGAGCAGAACCGCGGCCAGCGCCGCCAGCCCCGCTCCCCAAAGAGCCGCATCCGCCGATCAGCCGCCCGCCCTCCCGCTACCCCCAACAGCCCCGTCTCTCTGCTCCGGCCGGGCCGCCTCCTCTCCGCCTCCTCTCCCTCCTCTGCTTTCTTCTCCCTCCCCTGCCCTCCTCAACCAGTTCCGCCTCGGCACTCTGCCCCTCAACCCGCTGCAGATTTGCTGCTTCCAGCACATCCAGTTCAGGAGTGACAGACTCTTCTCTTGTCCTCTGAGCAAGAGGAGCGGGAGGAGGGACACAGAAGAGCTGTCCTCTCAGAGACTGCATCGCCAGGAAGTCCAAAGAAGTTCGGAGATGCTATGCCACGTCCAAGCTTTCTCTGGGGATGGTGCTTCTCCCATGCACTGCCTCGCCCTAGCACTCGTGCCACAGCCCCTGACAAAAGCCCAAGTGGTCTTTGTCGCCAGCAAAATTGCTCCTGCTTCCCGCAGGGATGCTTCCAGGGAGAGGTCAGGAGAGGCTGACGCTTGATGCTGAGACTGGAGGGATGTTCTGCCTCTCGTGCCCCTCAGTCGTTCTCAAAAGCGCGTGCCGTGAAGGACAATTCAGGAGTCTCCCCGGGTCGGCAAAAGAGAGATGAGAGGGAAGAGATGATGGTCACGAAAAAAGCTCATAATCTGTCAATCTTGAACTCCTCGATACCAATCCTCACCCCTCCCACCTAGCCCGGCCCCGCCGCCTTCGCGGTGCAGAGCTCCGACCGGCGCCCCACTTCCACCGCTCTCGCCGGCCCTCCGCATCCAGCCCGCACCAGACGAGAGCCCGAGAGGCGTCGGCGCCCGGCACAGTACCCCGGCTGAGCTGGATGAGGAGGGCAGTGGACGGAGACGAAGACAGAGGAGGGAGAGGAGGCGGAGAGGAGGCGGTCCGGCCGGAGCAGAGACGGGGTTATCGGAGGCAGCGAGAGGCCGGGCGGCGGATCGGCGCGTTCGGCGTTGGCGGAGAGCGGGACTGGCGGTCCTGGCCGAGGTTCTCCTCGGTGCGCAAGGCTGGTACCCGGGGACAGGGGGGCCGCGACTGGAGTTGCCGTGCAGGTCCCTCGCGGCTGCCGTCCTGCCTGGCACGTTCTTCACAGATCTCAGCCCCCGAACTATCTTCCTCTCCGTCCCTCCCTCTGCTCCATAAAGTTTACCTCGAACTTCCAACGATCTTTTCTTTGTAGAGCCCTTCCCGATTCTTGCTTTACTTCTGTCCTTCAGAGCCTTCTGCAGTCGTCCTTCCCTTTTCTACTTTCCTTTCTCTTATGCTTAGCTAGTTCGCGCAGCTTCCCCTTCTTCAGTGACTACACCATTCCACCTACCTTTCCCGCACTCACCTCTCCAGCAAATTCTAATGGACACTTCCACAACTGCACACCTTGACAGGCTCGTCAAATTCTTCTCCGTACGGTCCTGACTCTTTCTGTGCCCTGTCTTCTGGGAAACAACATCCAGTGCAAAAAGCAATTCTGACGGCTTTTTGTCTTTATCTCCCCGCCAGTGTCTGCAGGCAGAGCCCAGGGACAGTAGGACACATTGGTGGAGACAAGGGAAGGCAGTGAGATCACCGTAAAGTGTTCACACGCCAAGCTACGAATGGGCGATTGTATCCCTTTCTACCGGCAACTCCCGGGTCACAGCTCCGAACTCCTCGCGCGCGCTGCTAAAGAGTGCCGAGAGCTGCGAGCGCCAGCGGGGCGGCTATCGTCGTCGGGAGATGGACTTTGGACCTTCCTCTAACTCTCTGGGCCCCGTCTCGGGGACACGGAGCTGTATTCCTGCGCCCTGGCAGACACGGATTCACTGACACGGTCCTCTTTGGAGTTTTCAGGGGATTTTCTTAGAAATGCACAACTCGCTTAATAGTTTCTACAGTGCAGCAATGTAGCGCCTCTATGAAAGAGGCCGTTTCACTACTACACAAATCACGGACTGCACGAGTTCTCTGAAGCACAGAGAGAAAAGTAAGGGAAAAAGAAGGGCTTCACAAAAATAAGAGTGGTGAGTGTTTCGCGGGAATGCTTTATGGAGCAGAGGGAGGGACGGACGGGAGGCTAGTTGGGAGACTGAGCTCTGTGAAGAACCTGCCAGACCGGACGGCAGCCTCGAGGGACCTGCACGACCACCTCAGCCGAGGCCACCACGGTCCCCGGGCTCCAGCCTTGCGCACCGAGCAGAACCGCGGCCAGCGCCACCAGCCCCGCTCCCCAAAGAGTCGCATCCACCCATCCACCGCCCGGCCTAACGCTGCCCCCAACAGCCCCGTCTCTCTGCTCCGGCCGGTCCGCCTCCTCTCCCTCCTCTGCTTTCTTCTCCCTCCCCTGCCCTCCTCAACCAGTTCCGCCTCGGCACTCTGCCCCTCAACCTGCTGCAGATGTGCTGCTTCCACCACATCCACTTCAGGTGTGACAGGCTCTTCTCTTGTCCTCTGAGCGAGAGGAGCAGGAGGAGGGACACAGAAGAGCTCTCCTCACAGAGGCTGCATTGCCAGGAAGTCCAAAGAAGTTCGGAGATGCCAAGCCACGTCCGAGCTTTCTCTGGGGATGCTGCTTCTCCCATGCAATGCGCCTACGTAGCACTGGTGCCACATCCCCTGACAAAAGCCCAGGTTATCTTTGTCACCAGCAGAAGTGCTCCTGTTACCAGCAGGGATGCTCCCCGGGAAAGGCCAGGAGAGGCTGACCCGGGGAGGTGAGCCGAGAGGATTTTCTGCCTCTCGTGCCCCTCGACCATTCTCAAAAGCGCGTGCTATGGAGGACAATTCAGGAGTCTCCCCGGGCCAGCAAAAGAGAGATGAGAGGGAAGAGATGACGGCCACGGAAAAAGATCATGGTCTGTAAATCTTGAACTCCTCGAGACCAATCCCCACCCCTCCCACCTAGCCCGACCCCGCCGCTTCCGCGGTGCAGAGCTCCGACCGCCGCCCCGCTGCCGCCGCTCTCGCCGACCCTCCGCATCCAACCCGCACCCGACGAGAGCCCGAGAGGCGTCGGCACCCGGCACAGTACCCGGGCTGAGTTGGATGAGGAGGGCAGTGGACGGAGACGAAGAGAGAGGAGGGAGAGGAGGCGGAGAGGAGGCGGCCCGGCCGGAGCAGGGACGGGGCTATCGGAGGCAGCGAGAGGCCGGGCGGCGGATCGGCGCATTCGGCTCTGGCGGAGAGCGGGACTGGCGGCGCTGGCCGCGGTTCTGCTCGGTGCACAAGGCTGGCGCCCGGGGACCGGGGGGCCGCGGCTGGAGTTGCCGTGCAGGTCCCTCGCGGCTGCCGTCCTGCCTGGCAGGTTCTTCACAGAGCTCAGTCTCCCAACTAGCCTCCCGTCCGTCCCTCCCTCTGCTCCATAAAGTATTCCCTCGGAACTCTCACCGCTCTTTTCTTTGTCGAGCCCTTCCCGATTCCTTGCTTTACTCTCTGTCCTTCAGAGACCTCCTGCAGTCCGTCCTTCCCCTTTTCTACTTTCCTTTCTCTTATGCTTAGCTCAGTCGCGCAGCTTCCCATTCTTCAGTGACTCCAAAAATCCACCTCTCTTTCCCGCACTCAACTCTCCAGCAAATTCTAATGGACACTTCCACAACTGCACACCTTGACAGTCTCGTCAAATTCTTCTCCGTACGGTCCTGACTCTTTCTGTGCCCTGTCTTCTGGGAAACAACATCCAGTGCAAAAAGCAATTCTGACGGCTTTTTGTCTTTATCTCCCCGCCAGTGTCTGCAGGCAGAGCCCAGGGGCAGTAGGACACATTGGTGGAGACAAGGGAAGGCAGTGAGATCACCGTAAAGTGTTCACACCCCAAGCTACGGATGGGCGATTTTATCCCTTTCTACCGGCAGCTCCCGGGTCACAGCCCCGAACTCCTCACGCGCACTGCTAAAGGGTGCCGAGAGTTGCGAGCGCCAGCGGGGCGGCTGTCCTCGCCGGGAGATGGACTTTGGACCTTCCTCTAACTCTCTGGGCCCCGTCTCGGGGACACGGAGCTGTATTCCTGCGCCCTGGCTGACACGGATTCATTGACACGGTCGTCTTGGGAGCTTTCAGGGGATTTTCTTAGAAATGCACAACTCGTTTAATAGTTTCTACAGTGCAGCAATGTAGCGCCCCTATGAGAGGCCGTTTCACTACTACACAAATCACGGACTGCACGAGTTCTCTGAAGCACAGAGAGAAAAGTAAGGGAAAAAGAAGGGCTTCACAAAAATAAGAGTGGTGAGTGTTTCGCGGGAATGCTTTATGGAGCAGAGGGAGGGACGGACGGGAGGCTAGTTGGGAGACTGAGCTCCGTGAAGAACCTGCCAGACCGGAGCGCAGCCTCGAGGGACCTGCACGACCACCTCAGCCGAGGCCACCACGGTCCCCGGGCTCCAGCCTTGCGCACCGAGCAGAACCGCGGCCAGCGCCACCAGCCCCGCTCCCCAAAGAGTCGCATCCACCCATCCACCGCCCGGCCTAACGCTGCCCCCAACAGACCCGTCTCTCTGCTCCGGCCGGTCCGCCTCCTCTCCCTCCTCTGCTTTCTTCTCCCTCCCCTGCCCTCCTCAACCAGTTCCGCCTCGGCACTCTGCCCCTCAACCTGCTGCAGATGTGCTGCTTCCACCACATCCACTTCAGGTGTGACAGGCTCTTCTCTTGTCCTCTGAGCAAGAGGAGCAGGAGGGACACAGAAGAGCTCTCCTCACACAGGCTGCATCGCCAGGAAGTCCAAAGAAGTTCGGAGATGCTATGCCGCGTCCAAGCTTTCTCTGGGGTGGTGCTTCTCCCATGCACTGCCTCGCCGTAGCACTCGTGCCACAGCCCCTGACAAAAACCCAAGTGGTCTTTGTCGCCAGCACAAGTGCTCCTGCTTCCAGCAGGGATGCTCCCCGGGACAGGCCAGGAGAGGCTGACGCTTGATGCTGAGCCCGGAGGGATGTTCTGCCTCTCGTGCCCCTCGACCATTCTCAAAAGCGCGTGCCGTGGAGGACAATTCAGGAGTCTCCCCGGGTCAGTAAAAGAGAGATGAGAGGGAAGAGATGACGGCCACGGAAAAAGCTCATGGTCTGTCAATCTTGAACTCCTCGAGACCAATCCTCACCCCTCCCACCTAGCCCGGTTCCGCCGCCTCCGCGGTGCAGAGCTCCGACCGCCGCCCCGCTGCCGCCGCTCTCGCCTTCCCTCCGCATCCAACCCGCACCCGACGAGAGCCCGAGAGCCGTCGGCGGCCAGCACAGTACCCGGGCCGAGTTGGATGAGGAGTGCAGTGGACGGAGACGAAGACAGAGGAGGGAGAGGAGGCGGAGAGGAGGTGGCCCGGCCGGAGCAGGGACGGGGCTATCGGAGGCAGAGAGAGGCGGGCGGTGTGGATCGCGCATTTCTGCGTTTGGCGGGAGAAAGCGGGAATTGCGGCCGCTGGCCGCGGTTCTGCTCGGGTTGCAAGGTGGCGCCCGGGACCGCGGTCCGCGACTGGCGTTGCCGTGAGGTCACTCGCGCCTGCCGTCCTGCCTGGCCCGTTTAACGACCCTGTGACCCTCGAAATATCCTCTGTCCGTCCCTCCTATGCTCCCTAAAGTATTACTGGAAATCTCACCGCTCTTTTCTTTGTCGAGCCCTTCCCGATTCCTTGCTTTACTCTCTGTCCTTCAGAGACTTCCTGCAGTCCGTCCTTCCCCTTTTCTACTTTCCTTTCTCTTATGCTTAGCTCAGTCGCGCAGCTTCCCATTCTTCAGTGACTCCAAAAATCCACCTCTCTTTCCCGCACTCAACTCTCCAGCAATTTCTAATGGACACTTCCACAACTGCACACCTTGACAGGCTCGTCAAATTCTTCTCCGTACGGTCCTGACTCTTTCTGTGCCCTGTCTTCTGGGAAACAACATCCAGTGCAAAAAGCAATTCTGACGGCTTTTTGTCTTTATCTCCC
Organism: Pipra filicauda; assembly: GCF_003945595.2. Classification (NCBI taxonomy): domain Eukaryota; kingdom Metazoa; phylum Chordata; class Aves; order Passeriformes; family Pipridae; genus Pipra; species Pipra filicauda. The sequence goes on from NW_024104294.1 coordinate 1,755,266, forward strand.
CGCCAGTGTCTGCAGGCAGAGCCCAGGGACAGTAGGACACATTGGTGGAGACAAGGGAAGGCACTGAGATCACCGTAAAGTGTTCACACGCCAAGCTACGAATGGGCGATTGTATCCCTTTCTACCGGCAACTCCCGGGTCACAGCTCCGAACTCCTCGCGCGCGCCGCTAAAGAGTGCCGAGAGCTGCGAGCGCCAGCGGGGCGGCTATCGTCGTCGGGAGATGGACTTTGGACCTTCCTCTAACTCTCTGGGCCCCGTCTCGGGGACACGGAGCTGTATTCCTGCGCCCTGGCAGACACGGATTCACTGACACGGTCCTCTTTGGAGTTTTCAGGGGATTTTCTTAGAAATGCACAACTCGCTTAATAGTTTCTACAGTGCAGCAATGTAGCGCCTCTATGAAAGAGGCCGTTTCACTACTACACAAATCACGGACTGCACGAGTTCTCTGAAGCACAGAGAGAAAAGTAAGGGAAAAAGAAGGGCTTCACAAAAATAAGAGTGGTGAGTGTTTCGCGGGAATGCTTTATGGAGCAGAGGGAGGGACGGACGGGAGGCTAGTTGGGAGACTGAGCTCCGTGAAGAACCTGCCAGACCGGAGCGCAGCCTCGAGGGACCTGCACGACCACCTCAGCCGAGGCCACCACGGTCCCCGGGCTCCAGCCTTGCGCACCGAGCAGAACCGCGGCCAGCGCCACCAGCCCCGCTCCCCAAAGAGTCGCATCCACCCATCCACCGCCCGGCCTAACGCTGCCCCCAACAGACCCGTCTCTCTGCTCCGGCCGGTCCGCCTCCTCTCCCTCCTCTGCTTTCTTCTCCCTCCCCTGCCCTCCTCAACCAGTTCCGCCTCAGCACTCTGCCCCTCAACCTGCTGCAGATGTGCTGCTTCCACCACATCCACTTCAGGTGTGACAGGCTCTTCTCTTGTCCTCTGAGCAAGAGGAGCAGGAGGGACACAGAAGAGCTCTCCTCACACAGGCTGCATCGCCAGGAAGTCCAAAGAAGTTCGGAGATGCTATGCCGCGTCCAAGCTTTCTCTGGGGTGGTGCTTCTCCCATGCACTGCCTCGCCGTAGCACTCGTGCCACAGCCCCTGACAAAAACCCAAGTGGTCTTTGTCGCCAGCACAAGTGCTCCTGCTTCCAGCAGGGATGCTCCCCGGGACAGGCCAGGAGAGGCTGACGCTTGATGCTGAGCCCGGAGGGATGTTCTGCCTCTCGTGCCCCTCGACCATTCTCAAAAGCGCGTGCCGTGGAGGACAATTCAGGAGTCTCCCCGGGTCAGTAAAAGAGAGATGAGAGGGAAGAGATGACGGCCACGGAAAAAGCTCATGGTCTGTCAATCTTGAACTCCTCGAGACCAATCCTCACCCCTCCCACCTAGCCCGGTTCCGCCGCCTCCGCGGTGCAGAGCTCCGACCGCCGCCCCGCTGCCGCCGCTCTCGCCTTCCCTCCGCATCCAACCCGCACCCGACGAGAGCCCGAGAGCCGTCGGCGGCCAGCACAGTACCCGGGCCGAGTTGGATGAGGAGTGCAGTGGACGGAGACGAAGACAGAGGAGGGAGAGGAGGCGGAGAGGAGGTGGCCCGGCCGGAGCAGGGACGGGGCTATCGGAGGCAGCGAGAGGCCGGGCGGCGGATCGGCGCATTCGGCGCTGGCGGAGAGCGGGACTGGCGGCGCTGGCCGCGGTTCTGCTCGGTGCGCAAGGCTGGTGCCCGGGGACCGGGGTCCGCGACTGGAGTTGCCGTGCAGGTCCCTCGCGGCTGCCGTCCTGCCTAGCAGGTTCTTCACAGAGCTCAGTCTCCCAGCTAGCCTCCCGTCCGTCCCTCCCTCTGCTCCATAAAGTATTCCCTCGGAACTCTCACCGCTCTTTTCTTTGTCGAGCCCTTCCCGATTCCTTGCTTTACTCTCTGTCCTTCAGAGACTTCCTGCAGTCCGTCCTTCCCCTTTTCTACTTTCCTTTCTCTTATGCTTAGCTCAGTCGCGCAGCTTCCCATTCTTCAGTGACTCCAAAAATCCACCTCTCTTTCCCGCACTCAACTCTCCAGCAATTTCTAATGGACACAGAGAGTTCATGGCAGCAGGGGGAGTATCTCCTGGGGCTCCTGCTGCCATGCCCAGAGCCTGGATACAACTCAGCCCTTGATGTTGCCACATGATCTGCTACTCTCTGAGGTGTGCCAGATGGTTCCAGCACATGCAGTTCAGGTGTGACAGGCTGTTCCCTGTTCCTGAGGAGACGATGGTGGTGAAAGGAGCCAATGGTCTGTCAATCTTGAGCTGGTCGTGCAGCAAGAAAGGGAGGAAATAGAGAGAGGATCTCCTTTCTAAACGACTTAGCACATCAGAAGTTTTTCTTAGATAAAAATGATATCCCAATTCTTTTAAGACTTCAGTTATTTTTAGGAGAGAGAATGTAGATAACACATAGCCAATATATACACTGTCCATCTTAACATCAGTAGCTTTGACTTCACTGATAGTCTTGGCTGGGGCAGGCATATGTTCCATGTGCTCTCCCAGTCTGTATTCTCCTCTTCGGGCTGAAGTAGTAGCTGCAGCCATGTCTGCTGCTCCTCTTCTTCTGTAGGATCTAAAACTGCTTGTCTTTTTATTGGTTCTCTCATCTCGCTGAGCTCAAGTAGCGCAGCTCGGCTAGGATTTCTGGGAAGTTATGTTCTCTTCTTCCTCCTCCATCAGGCTGTCTCCGGCGTAGCAGCTGTTCTGAGGCTGGTGGGGGCTATGAGTTGGTTCCTTGGTGAGAGTAACACGGCATTGGCTTTGTGGCTGTCTGTTTGTCACGTGTTGGTTTTGTAACCAGTGGTGACAGAAGAGACACTTTCACTCCCACCTCGCGGCAGGAGTTAGATGTCTGTGTCCATGCTGCAGTCATTCTGCAGCAGTCTCTTGGTCGCCGTGCAGCCAAAGGGAGCCAGTGGCCCCCCTTGACCCCCATAATAGCAGTCCGTCCGTTGCCCCCCAACCGTGGCCTCAGTAGTGCTGGCAGTGTGCATTTCTGCAAGTGCTCCGCTCCGCTGTGTCCGCTGTGGTACAGCCACCGCCACGCCACTCGGTCCGGGAACGTCCGTGAGCGGCACTGCCACCTCTCCGGCTCCTCCTGCTGCCACTCCCACCACAAACCACAGCATGGGCAGTGCCACCGTTGCCACTCTGCTCGGGAGCACGCCCACCACCGCCAGGTCGGAAGCACTGCTGCACGGAGCGTGGCACCTGGTCGCCACAAAGCCGACAGCTCCGGGCGCCAGCGGCGCAGGGGCAGCCACAAACAGAGCAGTGGTGCAGCCAGCAAGCACCACAGCTGAAACTGCAGCTGACGACTGCGCGCCGCCTGTTGTTGCAGTACCCGTTGCTCTGGTGGCTGCAGCCGTGGCTGACAGCATGAAGCCGGCAGCCCCCCATTGTACCAGCTGCCATTGCCCCAGCTCCAGTTCCTCCTGGTCCCGCGCCCACTGCAGCACTGGTGCCCGTAGCACGGGACTCCACTGTTGCATAACCAGCGACGGTGGGCACCGGCGGCACTGTAGCAGCCGCGAACTGGGCAGCACCTGGGGCGGGCGGCATGGCTGCAGGCGGCTCCACTGCTAACCCAGTTGGAGCAGCGGCAGTCCCGGTAAAGATCAGCATGGCTGGCTGCACAGCTGCCACAGCCACCCCGGCAGACCCACGCCATCCAGTGTGCGGCTCCATGGTGGCTCCAGCCAACAGCAACCCACCAGCTGCAGGCATGGAGGGGGCGGGTGCCAGCACATGCAACACATGGTTGTGTCACGAACCCAGCGCCATGCATCCCCACACCACACGCCGCCCCTGCATTGACCCCCTCTAGGGCTCTCCGTCCCCCACATCCCTCCCCACCAACGTGCACACCCCCTCACACCATTGTTCCCATGCCATGTGGTCGAGAGGGGAGCTGGAGTTGGAGGGGGGGTAAGGGGAATGGAGTCTATTGTCCCGGGTGCATTTGCCTTTTTGTAATGCACGTTTAAAACTATCATAATTTCTTTCCATGAGGCTAGGTTCTTGAGAGCATCCATTTGTCCTTCACTGGATTTTTCAATGAGTTTGCTCCCTATTTTTCTTCAAGATGATACTCGATAAGGTCCAGTTAGAGGGAGTGAAGGTTCATGCATAGAAATCCAGTATAAGAAGTCCCACAATTTACTTTCTTCCATGTTTTTGTTCTGTTCTTTTAAAAAAAGGTTAATTTCTTCAGCTGCTTTTTTGGTTTCCAGGGAAAACCTCTCCTTTTGGGACCACCTCCCTCCCATTTCACTAGGTTTTTTAGGTTACCTCTGTGTGCTGAAGCTCTGTTGTCCTTTTTTGTCCCTTTTTCTTCCTTTTTTCCCTTTTTTTGCAGAGGTAACCCAGTGCGCTGAATTCTTCTTTTTTCCTTTTGATTCTAGCAAAATGGAACACCCCCGGACAGGCACCTCAGAGCTTGATGATCCTGGTTCTCAGTGCCTGCTGAAGTCCCTGTTAACAGATGGCCATTTGAGGTGTTTGTATAGGCACGAACCCTGCTCTGCACTCTGCCGAGTGTAGGAGCAAGATTAAGTTTTATTACAAAGGACTTTGGTTTAAATAGAGTGCTCAAATGTCACATGACCCTTTAAACAATAACATCCAAGTACTCTACTGAGCCTGCATGAGAGTACCAAAGACTACATCTCCCATAATGCCTTACTACATTCTTCCTGCCACACCTACCCTGCCCTAAAAGTGCTACTCCCACTCTCAGAATTGAATACCATAGAGGATTCCTCACAGATAAAGGGGGCCAGGACAGAAAGCTCTTGCTGTTTATGTGGTCTCCAGGGCAGCGCAGACACTGCACCAGAAAGCAAGAGGCTAAGGGCTTTCACTAGGCTAAAGGCTTCCTTTCCTGGAGAAAAAGCCTTTTGTGCGCTTACAGTTACCCTGCATCCAAATTGCCTCTCCAACTGCCAGAATTGAATATGAATATTCCTGCCAGACAAAAGGGGCTAGGACAGAAAGCTCTTGCTGCATAAAAAGTGCTAAGAGTTGCACAAGTCCTGCAGATGAGAGACAGAGTAAAAGGGCTTTCTTTTTGTAGGAAACGGGTGGTTGTTTACTTGTATGAACCCTGCAAGTGGAAGGACGGCAATACTCCATCCTTGTGGGAAGGAAAGAGCTGGGCCCCAGCATCC